>NC_079148.1:145509507-145826410 GCF_945859685.1 Eupeodes corollae | reverse complement strand
AATGAAATCAAAAACCATCCACTGATTTGTTTTTAAAGTCCATTCTGCACCACCTTTATTTTAGTATCTGTAAAACTAAAATTCTTGAGATATGAAGGCATTTTATAATAAAGGTTATTTTGAAATGAAAAATAGAAGGCTTTATTATTAAGATACTCGTATGCCTTTTTCATTATGTTTTAAAAATTATTTCGGCAAGTGACTGTCGCGAATACATTCTAGCAGAGAGGCCCAATCGACGTCCACATTTTACAGCAATTGAGGCCATTTGTCAGGAATAACGCGTTGAATTATTTTTCCAAACGCGCGAATTATGTCAGACTTATCTGAGTCAGCAAGCGACTTTAAATAACCCAAAACTATAAAGTGGAGCTCTGTTAAATTGCAATGTGCTCACCAAAAGTTTCGTTCAAACCATTGCTTTGGCAACAAATTCGCACGATTTGAAAACATTTTTTAATCGGAAAATTAAAAATCAAACTCAGAATAAATCAAGTGACAACTGTCGAGAGGCCAAGTACACCCATTATATGAGGAATATAATTTTAAAACTCTTTATTTCACTTACCTTTCAAAAATGAGTTGACTATCTGTAAGTGTTCTTTGGAACTTCTTGAGTTCAGACAAACCTGTTGCTTTCCATACATTGGAAAATTTCTAAGGTATTTCTTTCTTTAAACAAAACTATTTAAGTATTTCATTTTATTCAAAAATCATCAAATCAAAATTTGCAACAAAATCATAATTTTTTCTTGTGCAAAAGAAGTCGATTTAAGAACTCACGTACTCCAATGACATAAAAAAGGTGGAGCTAAGAAACCAGGTTTGGTAAGCTCGTAGATGAAAAATACTGACTCGTTATTTTTCAATAATAAAAACATTTTTTGTGATCTTTTGTTTTTTAATTTTCTTTTGGTAATGAAATAAAATGTTCGTAACAGTTCGTTTTCTTTTCAAAACTTTTGTATGCCAATTAGTTGAAGCAAGAATCAACTAAATAATTCAATTGTTATTTTCAAAAAAACTTCTTTTTAAATTAAAATGATATTATTTAGACTTCAAAATAATTTTATACTTTGTTTTTTGTTTTATTCGAAGTTCCCAAAAGTGAAAAAGTAGAGTTTTGAAACTAAACTCTTAATTTTTTCTGAAATGAAGAAAAACAGAAAACAATATTGCAAAGCCGAACATGTTTGTTGGTGGTCCTAATTTCATGTGATTTTTTTTTTTTAATTTTTGTATTTTATTAACATCACAAAATAAATACTTCAGAAAGTTAAAATCTCTTGCGATGCCATAAAGAAAACTAACTCATAGATTTCAAAAATAAAAATAAGTACCCTTAATTTGTAAAATATTGCTGTGTTCACTTAATTTGGTCCTTTTTTATTTTTAAATCAAAAGATAACCAATTTAATTAGTACTTTTTACCAATTTGTAATTTTTTTAAACATCTCATGTTTATACAGAAAAGATCAATTTTAAAAAATAAGAGAACTAAAGAATGCATCAAAAACCCAAAAAAATAGTTTTGTTTTTATTTAAAAAATATTTTTTAATTTTTTTTTTAACTTTTTTTTAAAACCTTTTCTTGACCACCAACATAATTTTTTTTCTTTAAATGTCGAAAAATCAAGGTCTCATAAAATTTTTAAATCTCGTCACATTTATTTAAAATTTAACACAATGTCATCAAATTAGTATTATTTGGCAAAAAAAAGAGGCTGGGATGCAACCCACACTGATAACTTCCCATCCCGTCTGTCGATTTGTCTTGCTTAAAACTTTGTAGGTTTTTCTCTTTTGTTAAAAAAGTTGTTCGTTGAATTATTATATAGTTTTAAAATTACCAACAATATTTTTCATATTAAGAAATAGTTTAGCTTGAAAATTTAGTTTTGTTATAGATTTTTAGTCCAAAACAAATGTTTACCAATTTTAGTAGCATTTCTTAAAATTTTACAAATTGGATGAATGAAATTAATTTGAGAGACATCAAGAACCGAACAACAATTCCTTCCAAATTTGCGTACTTTTTTTTGTAAATTTTATTTTTTAAGAAAAACGGACTGTTATAATATCGAAAGCAATATTTTCTGTGAAATAAAAAACGTTTAAAGACAATATTTTTAATTTGTGAAAAGCTAGTCAAAGGTAAATTTTTACCAAACTTTAGTTTTTTTTATAATTTTTTTTTTCGTAAAAAAAACTGTCAGTTCGATTTTTCTCAAAATTGTATTTAATGTTGAAACCAATATTAAATATTTTGTTTAGGTTTTTATTTTTTGTAAGAAACTCTCAATTCGAGTTTTTTCAACATTTTTCCAAATGTTTAAATCCATAATCTAAGTTTTTGAAAAAGATATTTGAGTCGGTATTCAACTTTTACTAACTTTGAGTATTGTTTTACTAACTTAACATAGGAAGTTATTGTTATGGGTCCGATTTGTCAAATTTTAAATTTTGACATTTCTCGACGTTTCAAGGTCCCTAGAGTCGAAATAAAGGATTTTTAAAAAGATGTCTGTGCGTGCGTCTGTACGTTATACAGATAATAAGGCAGAAAGATGCAGAAATTGCTCTCAAGACAATTGCGTGGGTGATTTTTTTACCATATCAGTTTGAAAAAAAGGTAAAAATTTTGGTTAACCCTAAATATCTTACGAACCAAAAACGCTAGAGACTTGAATTAAATTGTATATAATAAACTGTAATGTGATACCAAACAAATTTATTTTTGGAAAAATTCCATTGAACTATTTTTTTATAAATCGAAAAAACTGAAAAAAAAATTTGTCACCTCCAAAATTTTAAGACTAAATATGATTTTATCTCCAAAACAATTTTGTGCAACGAAGAATAATATTTTTGACATCTGATAAAATTTTGAGAAAAATCGAATTGACAGATTTTTTTATAAAAAATAAAATTAAAAAAAAAAACATTACTCAAAATTGGTAAAAATTGAATATCGATTCAAATATCTTTTCAAAAACTTGAAGTTTGGGCTTTAATCTTATTTTATCTTATAAAAAATATTATTTTTAACATTCAGTAAAAACTTGAGAAAAATCGAATTGACAGTTTTTTTACAAAAAATAAAAACCTAAAAAAAATTAATAAAAGGTAATAAAAATTGATTTTCGACTCAAATATATTTTCAAAACTTTGAGATATTAGCTTTAATTTACTCTAATTTTTCAAAAACTATTGTTGTCAACATTCAGTAACATTGTGAAAAAAATCAAATTGACAGTTTTTTACAAAAAATTAAAAACCGAAAAAAATTAACAAAAGTTGGTAAAAAATGATTTTCGACTCAATTTTTTTTTAAATTTGAGATAATAGCTTTTTATTAATTTTTACTTATAAGAAATTTTGTTTTCAACATTAGGAAAAAGTTTTAGAAAAATCTAATTGACAGTTTTTTAACAAAAAATAAAAACCTTAAAAAAAATGTATAAAAGTCGGTAAAAATTGATTTTCGACTCAAATATATTTTCAAAAATTTTAAATATTGTCTTCAAACTAATTTTATCTTATAAGAAATATTGTTTGCAACATTCGATAAAATTTTGAAAAAAATCAAATTTACAGTTTTCTTACAAAAAATAAAACTCTAAAATAACACAATACTAAAACTTGTTAAATATTTACTTTCGACTCAAATAGCTTTTCAAAAATTAAAAATATTGGCTTCAAACTTATTTTATTTCACAGAACATATTGTTTTTGATATAAAAATCCAACAGTCCGTTTTTTCATAAAAAATAAAATCTACAAAAAATAGTACGCAAATTTGGTTAAAATTGATACGAGTACATAAAGACAAACTTTTAAGCAAGACAAATCTACAGATGGGATGGGAAGTTATCAGTGTGGGTCGCATCCCACCCTCTTTTTAAGTTTTTATTTTGTATAAAAAAACTGTAAATTTGATTTTTCTTATAAGTTGAAATTAGTTGGAAGCCATAGTCTCAATTTTTTGAAAAGATATTTGTGTCGAAAATCAATTCCTACCAACTTTCTTAAATTTTGTTTTAAGTTTTTATTTTTGTAAAAAATAACAATCGATTTTTCTCAAAATTTTACAGAATGTTGAAAACAATATTTCTTATAAGATAAAATAATTTTGAATCCGTAATCTCAAGTTTTTAAAAAGATATTTGAGTAGAAATTCAATATTTACCAACTTTGAGTAATGTTTTTTTAGGTTTTTATTTTTTATAGAAAAAAACTGTCAATTTAATTTTCCTGAAAGTTGTAGAAGTTGTTAAAAAAAAAATATTTTTCTGTGCACAAAATTGTTTTGGATATGAAAACATTTTTTTCTCGTTTAATTTTTGAGGTGACAAATTGATTGATTAATTAATAAAAAAAAACGTTAATTGGATTTTTTTCCAAAAATATATTGGTTATCACGTAACAATATATAATATAACATTTTATCCAAGTCTCTAGCGTCATTGGTTAGCGAGATATTTAGAGTTAACGAAAATTTGCACCTTTTTTTAAAACTGCTCAAGTATTAAAACCATTCACGCAATTTTCTTGAGAGCCATTCCTGCGTCTTTCTGCATTATTATCCTTATAACAAAATTTGGTTGAAGTCAATATCTCTACTGGTTCTTGAGCTATGGACGACATCTTTCTAAAAATCTTTTATTTCGATTCTAGGGACCTTAAAACGTCAAGAAATGTCTAAATTTTCAATTGGACAAATCGGACCCATTACAATAACTTCCTATGGGAAGTTAAAAAGAAATTAAAGTAAATAGACCTATTTTTGGGACCAAGTTAACTAAACATATTTTTGTTTATGTCCAGATCGGTTGAAAGTTTGAAACTGAAATTTTGAATTTCTTTTCAGAAAAAATGCCCAATTTTGAACCAAAAATTTCTAAGTTTAAGGTTTAAATACAATAATATTTGACAAGGTCAAAAATGAAACCGATGTTTTTTTATTAACGTTTCAACTGCACCATCAACTACCAACTTTTCCCTAGAAACTAATATTCTTTTTCAACTAATCACAGTTATTAAAAAGTAGCAAAAATAAACATCTTAGGAAGATACACAGACACAGTACAAGCTCGTATTGCCTCTGGTCGACTCTCTAAAACTTTCAAAGATAACAAATCCAGGCTAATATCTTCTTGTCCAATGATAACATTTCTCAAACCTCTTAACTATCTGAAAATCTTATCTAACTAACATTTTCAAACCCATGAGAGTAAGAAAATAAAAATAAAATAAATTAAAATTTTGTTTTGCATTTTATTCACAATTCACAAGCCATTAAAGCATATCTATTTTTATAAATCTTACACTCAAGCCCACTATAAATGAAGTCACACAAAACTAAGCACGAGTATGGAAGAGTGTAAATTTGTTGTAAATTTCCATTATCATATTGTACAATTTATTATAACGAGAGAGAGAAGAAGATCCTAATCTGGACAAGCATACCGACACGACAAATAGACGCGCGCGTTATTTTCCCTATCTCTGACATTTTTATTTTTAAATTGTTTATTCTTTTTTTTGTCATTTTCTATCTATTTTTATTTATTTATTTATTTTTATTATTCTTTTTTTCACTTACTAACCGCAATACCCATGCCCATTGCCCAACCCTCACTTTACTTCTTTAGACAACAAAAAGTTCCAACATTCAAATGTTGTATATGTGGAATGAGAGTTTTGTTAAGCTAGGGTTTTAAATGTTTGAATATTGTGATGTTACGCTAGGCCCAGCCCGGCCTCGCAGTGCAGCTTTCTAAGGTTAATAGACCTATAGATACTATTTTGATCACAGTCATAGTCATCGCATATTATTATTGTTGCTTTTTTTCTCATTTTAGGTTTTCCCGCCAGAATTTTTTTAGAAGCGCGCTTGGCTTGACTTGACGGGAGTAGCTATAAGCTATACGCACTACACTACGCATTTGAAGAGGCTTGAAGCGAATTTAAAAAAAAACACAAAATTTCATGAATTGAAATTTAAATTTTGTTGTTTTCTTTTTTTTTGATTTATAAAGTATTTTTTTTTTCAAGTTTGCCACACGGGATTTTGCCTATAATCACATTCAAGAGCTTTAAAGAAAAATAAGCGCTGTTTTGCTCAAGAGCCACACCTTTTAAATTGTTATTGTTTTTTTTACTAGGGATTTGGACAATCAAACACGTGGTTTAAGTGGAATTATTATAAGTTTATTTCTTGTTGATATTTTTATTAAATTAATAAAACAAAATAAAAAGAAAAAGAACAAAAATGATTCTTATTCTATTGAGATTGAATTTTGAGTTAAAAATCATAAGGGTTTGTATAAACAGTGATCATGGAGAATTTTCAAAAAAAAACAATGAAAATGTATTTTGATCTGAACTAAAAAGAGAAGTATGAGTTTTTGAGTTTTATAAAATGTATATTAAGTCCCTAGATGAGTCCAAGTAACATACCATATCTCTTCATAGAATTAAGACCTTGGAACCTAATTCAATAAACACAGCATTATTCTATGCTTCCAATTTTTTCTTTCCTTAAAATATGAAAATTGGACCCTGGCAATAAAAATACAGATTTTCGATAACTTTTGATGGCCTTTAATTAACCTTGACTATAAAATTACTCTATTTAGGTTATTGAGACATTTGTTTTGGAAATTCGAAAAAAGCACCATGTAAGTCTTTTAAGGAAGTCTCACATCATAAAGGAGTTTTTATTTCAATAAGATTGCTGATTGTTTTCCAAATCTTTAATCACTATCATCAACATTCAGAAAAATTTTAAAACACGGACCCATTTTACGATTACAAAACTTTTGTTTTTGTAAAAAACTCCTAAAAGACAACTATCATATCAAATTTTTAAAATAAAATAAAAAAAAATATAAATATATTCTTGAAAACGGATATTTTTAAAGTTAAAGTAGACAGATAAAATTGAATATTGAATTCAAAACTGACACTAAAAATAAATTGTAAAACTTACTTTTAAAACCATCAAATCATTCAGTTTAAGGGTTCTGAAAATTTAACTTAGGGTAAAATAAATCAAGACATATAACTAATAAGGATTTATAAAAACTAAGATGAAGAGATAGCTACTTTTTTTCTTTTTTTTTTTTGCATCGTTAAGTGAATTTATGGAACTGAACATCTTTAAATCGTCAGCAAATAAAAGACATTTAGAAAAAGTAAGATGTAATGGTAAGTCGTTAATAAAAATGATAAAAGGAAGTGGTCCATAGTGACTACCTTGAGGAACACCCAAAAAATTTATAATTTCCTTAGATAAGGCATTATCAATTTTTACCACTTTTTTTGTACCTACTAAATAGCTCTTTATCCACATTAGCAGTTGTGAGTTAAATTCATATATCCCTAGTTTTTTTTAAGAAAACATTATGTTGAACACGAGCCTTTGAAAAATCAGTGTAAATTGTGTTGACTTGAGAAACCATTTCCATCTGTGATAGACAAAAATTTGAAAATATTGGCAAACTTTGTAGTAGTAGATCTACCTTTTAAGAAACCATTCTGGTAAACTGAAATGTTATTGTGAATAAGATTATACAATTTCTTTTTTACTACAGCTTAGAAAACCTTAGGAATTAAATGCAGTTTTGCAATTTTTCAATCGAACTTTTTGCACCTGATTTATGTATGAGAGTTATTATAGAGTATTTCCATTCATCTAAGACCTCACAATTACTTAAACAAAGGTTAATTATTATACAAAGTGGTGAAGCAAGTATATTAGTACAAGTATTTAAAAGAATTGGTGGAATAAGAAAGTGGACCGATTGCACTTGCGTCCCTTCTTTCCAGACTCATGGAAACGCTGATTAATTATCAGCTCAAGAAATATCTCGAAGATCGAAAGCTTCTTAATGACCGACAATACGGCTTTGGTAGCAATAGGTCCATGGTTCATCTCACCGAACAGTGGAGCAAATTTTTTGATCGTTTTGGAGGAAGTAAGATTATTGCACTTGATATTTCAAAAGCATTTCATAGTGTTTGCAGGTTCTCTTATAAATGCGTGCTTTCGGTTTTCATGAATCCCTCCTTCATAGGATTAGTAATTACCTTCCGAATCGTTCAATACAAGTTGTATTGGATGGATTCAAGTCTGAAAACCACAAAATAAATGCTGGTGTGCCCCAGGGCTCTGTTCTATCTCCAACACTCTTTCTCATTTTGCTTAATGATCTCTTGTCTGCACCATCTAATCCAATACATTGTTTCGCTGACGATAGTACTCTTAGCTCTTCATATTCGTTTTCAGATTCACACCCTTCTTCTTCGGATGTGGAACTGCAACTACAAAATATGATAAGCTCATTTAATTCCGACATAAACAGCATTGTACAATGGGGAATGAAAAATTTAATGTTTCAAAAACCCAATTCTGTCTTGTATCGTTAAAGCGAGATATACCCAACTTGTCATTATCCATAGCTGGCACTTGCATCGAGGAAACTGGACATCTCGATATTCTCGGTATATCACCAACCACCTTTTGTGGAACGATCACATACGCGATGTCGCTAAAAACGCGGCGGGTTTCCTAAAACGATGCAAGAAGTTTTTCTCCCCGTCTGATCTGGCTGTTATCTACAAGACTTATATACGTCCAAAGCTTCACTATAACTCTTATATCTGAACTGGTGCCTCTTGAACAGTATTGAACGTAGGGATTGGTGATATTAACACTATAAGATCATTTACGGAGATCACCCTTTTTTACCGTCGCAATCCTCTACATAAACAATTCAACCGCAATACTCGCTCTTCTAGGAATGCTCATTAATATACCCTCGAGTCTAACTTCGGTCGTACTATCAAGTACAGAGATCCGTTCTTTAGCCGCACTACGCGAATGCAATTCAGTCTAAATTATATTGCTGACACTAACCTCTTTAACTTTCAATTTCTATGTGAATTCTTTTAAATCTTTGGTTATAAGTACTCAACAAATGCAACCAACTTTTATAAACATACCATTTTTTGCAATGTGTATTTATCGCTCAAAAAAACATCAATTCAAACATTTGTATACGCATTTTATACGATAAATCCAATAAAATTAATTTAAATTTAAGCTCAGCATTATTTTAAAGTTTTTTTTTTTGATATAATTTTATCTGATTTTTTCATAAAAGTCCTATAACTCTTTTTAAAATAAATTTGTCTATTGTGTTAATTTTAATTATTAGACACAAAATATTATGACTTTATGTGATCATACTTTCGTCGCCAGTTACTCTTAACCTCTTTAAATAAGTGTGCACAAATAACCAACAAACGTTTTAATACTTTGAACGCACTTTTCAGGGTATCCCGCTGCAAAATTTTCAATAATTCCAATCCTAAAATTTCATGAATAAACTTTTTGTGACATACACCCTCTTTTTCAAAGACTATACGTTTAAACATCAGAAATCTCATCAATGGCTTTTAAAATGTATTTTATTACAAAAAAATTATACATTTATTAAAATATATTTTTACACTACGCATCCTTTGGGATCAGCCAACATCCAAGTAGATGGGTTAAAGTCCCATTCTATCACGGTCTCTTTTTAAGTATAATAGTAAGACTAGTCCTCCCAAATTTGGGCTAAATCCCAGTGATGCCTTCCTGAGAAAAATCAGAAAAACAAAAACATACGTCTTGAGTAACACTGATGTGATGATAAAGAACGTAATAAGCAATTAAAAATGGTCTTCAACAGGGAGCCATTTCAGCATTTACACCAGCAATCTGATAGGTAGTCTTACAAAGGCAATTGCGTACGCCGACGATCTAATTGCGTACAGAACGGCCCGAAAGGTTAAGGTTATTAGAATTCTCTTGCAGCGTGATTTCGACAAGATTCAGCGATATTGCGACGACTGGAAACTGAAAATAAATGTCCAGTATTCGGAGACAATGCTGTTCCGGACTGTGTTCTGTTAGCTAGGGCCACGAGGGATACGTGCAAGAATTGGAGCAAGATGGTTATCGTTGATCTTCACGGGCAGCCACTGGCGAGCAAATGTGTAGTGAAGTACCTCGGTATCTGGTTAGATCAATATTTATATTTCGACAGACATATATATGCTGCTCTGACTAGGGCTAGAGGAGCCTTCGCTCTGACGAAACGGCTGTTTTTTAGCAGTCGGCTTGACCCCAGAGTGAAGGTAATTTGCTTAATGGCCCTCATACGGCCGATGATTGCTTATGGTTGTCCTGTGTGGTTTAACGTTGCCCCTTAACAGATGAAGAAGTTTCGGGTGTTCAAGCGGCAGTGTTTACGACGCTGTACCGGCTTATATCGAACAGCCGAATCTTCTTATGTGCATTACTATTCCAACGGGCTCCTATACAACGGGCACGAATCAACACAATTGACAATTTCGAGATAAAACTCGTTCGAGGTCACATTGCAAGAGCTATGTCTTCGTCTGGAAAACCTAGAAGAACTTTGTCTGACATGTTCGGTCTAAATTTTTGCCCTAGTAGGAAGGCCATACAAACTTAGTGCAACAATTTTATTCTAAATGTTTTTTCTGTGATATTATCGTGTCAGGTCAAATTGTCAAAAATATCGATGTAATTCGGGCTTCTTACTAAAAGATCCAAATCAGTCAATTTCATGGTGCTCTCAAGAATAGGGCATCGCTCAGGCCTCTCCACCACACAAAATGTGATGCCAATGAGCTATTTTAAAAGACGAGACGAACTTTCTTGGATTGGGCAAGTTTTCAAGTTTATATTAAAAAAAATTTCAAATTTAAATGTCATCGCAAGAATGCAATTTTTAAATAAATTATTGTAAGCAGTTGATATGTTTTATGAAATCTTGTTTTTATAATCTTGATCGTCTGTACTCTTTCTGAAAAAAAAAGTTTAAAAGCCTCTTTTTTCGGCCTCTTAAGTTGCCTCAAGCTTTAAAAAATGATGTTTCTGTGATAGAAACCAAAATCACAATAGATTTTATGAAGCAGATAGTACTCTGTGAAATTGTTCCCTTATTTAAGTCAGCTTTTCAGATCAATTAAGTTTTAAAAAAATAACACAAGATAATTTTTAAAAACATTTGTATAATATAAATAACATGATAATCCGCATCTTAATCTCAAATACATTCAAAACAAAATTGTATTATTTAAAAAAATAAAAAAAAAAACTTTAGAGTCTATAATATTGTTGGAATTATTCATAAGCTTAAGTAAGTACCTACCTGTAACTTAATCGCAGATTTTATTATATTTTCGAATTGATCTTTATGTATCTATTGGATAAATCTCAATATTAAGAATTTGGAACATATTTATAAGCCTTTAAAAAGGTTTATTTTGAAATTGATTTATAAATTCAAAGAACCTCTAATCATTTAATGCACTCACACCCACAAATTCCTATCCATAAATTAGCTTCAGAGTATCTCAGACTTGTGAGAGTTTTCCTGTGGGAAATTCAATAAAATTCGTCTGATACCTCAATTTAAATTCCACTCAACTGTAAATGTTGATAGTTTTTTTTATCTCAACTCAATATTTACTAATTTGAATTTTAATCATTATTTCTGGTTCTCTAAAAAAAACAACAACCCATCATCATTCATTTGTATCTTCTCCAGTATTATCTCGCCTCTAGTTTCTGGCTTTCTTTTTATGACCGAATTCAAATTATCTTAAAGATAAACCTGTCATGTGCGGGACGTGCGTTGATGCGTTATGTTATGTCAGTCTTCGTATCTCTCTCAATAATAGAAACAAAAACTAAAAAACCAATAAAAGAAATTCAAATATAGGCTGCGGACAATATACAACACCCATTAACAAATCAAACCCATCAAAAATATATACGTACTCGTAAATACGATACGGGCACACTTCAGGCCATAATATCGGATTTCGAACTTCAAATTGATGACAAGAATTTAAACAAAAAAAATAAGTAATTCAATTTAAAGTTTCTATAACGAACTGATCGCGTATATATTATGCAACGCAATAATTCGAACCGGAAATTAAATTTGTAATCATAATGAGGAATAGATGTACATAAATATTTAATTTACGTACATACGTACTTACGTATCTACACCTTTAAACTTATGTTGTGCTAGTTAAGCACTTAATCAAACACAAACAGCACCCGCTTCTCTTCAACTGAACTGCATTTTGTGGATGAATTTAATCCACAATTAATAAAAAAGATTATCAATAATGAAAAAAAAGTGCGGTGTGGATTCGCTGATCTTGGCACATTACGTTTTTTTTTTCTCGTAACGTATATAAAACGCAACATGGCTCCTTTTTTCAATTTTTTTCTTTACACTTTATATATACGCTTGAAGAAGTTGATCGCTACTTATATCCATAAGCCTATAAGGTGTGCTATAGCTGCGATGGGCTTAAACGAACATTTACGTTAACTTGGCAACACCACCTGCTGAGCAATTGGTTTATTACGCAACGCACGTACAATTATTGTTCTGTTATAATTGCTTTCAATAAATCGGATGGATAACTATTTTTTTTAAAGCCAATTTTTGAATAGCTTTTGTATGTACGTAACGTAGCTTATGTTGGACATCGTTCAATGAACCGTTAATATTAACTAGGTATGTTTGAAAAGTCATGCTTAGATGGATGGTTAGTAAGGTGTAGCGAGGTTTTTTGTGCTAGAGGTTTGGTGTTCAGTTTTCGAAAGCAAAGCATAACACTTGAAGGCAAACTGTGCAAATATCAGCCTTAGATATTTTAAAAAGCTGCTCATCTGTCTTAAACTAGGTTTTGTATATCCGGCAAAACCTCCAAACTTCAACGCAACGATAAAATGAAGAAAAAAAATCCTGATTAAAAAGGATTTGTGAAAAATTGACAGTCTGTTACGTTTAAATCGCGATCCCATAACATATGATATGAATGACGTTTTGTTTTCAGCTATAGCGCATTCTACTTCATTTACAGAAACAAGTAGAAAAGGCAGGCAGGTATTTAAAATTCCAAACCGCAGCATTATAAGCCAAAACTGTCCACCACCAACTGAGACCAAGCCACTCAAAGTCAATTATTTTTGAAAAATAAGATTCTAAATACTATAGAATAGGCTACTTAAGTGCCTGATGCGGTTCTATAGGCTAACATGCGCGCTCTGTCGTTAAACGTGTTCCCTGTCATATCTGTGCTATTCTTGAACATTTAACATTAAAGCTGGAAGTCAGAAGCAGCTAACTAATGGAGATTTCAAGTTAAAACAAACAAACAAATAAAATAAAAAAGAACAAGAAGATGCAGAAAAATCCAGAGCTAAAGGAATGTCAGCATCTTTCAAAATCAACCCTCCCAACTCCCCCCTCCCCGTTCTCATCCTGGATAACCCTTTGCAGCTTAACGTTCTTTCAATATTAAATATTAACTAAGATAATATGAAATAAACAATTTATGGACCTTTACTGCAACCAATGACAGGGAATTTGAATTTCATACGGAAATCAAGACGCCAAATGGAAAAAAAACAACGAATTCAAATAAACTACGACAACTTATTTGGTTGTCATCTCTTTTATCAGACCAGTTTATCGAGTGCAGCGACACTTAATAATATTATTTTTGTTTTCTTTAATTCGTAGGACAGGTTAGTGTAACAGTGGAGTGTAAAAGTTTGTTAACTCCCTGGATTTGAATGGAGAAATAAGTATAAATTGTAATTGTAATTGTAATTGTAATTGTAATTGTAATTGTAATTGTAATTGTAATTGTAATTGTAATTGTAATTGTAATTGTAATTGTAATTGTAATTGTAATTGTAATTGTAATTGTAATTGTAATTGTAATTGTAATTGTAATTGTAATTGTAATTGTAATTGTAATTGTAATTGTAATTGTAATTGTAATTGTAATTGTAATTGTAATTGTAATTGTAATTGTAATTGTAATTGTGATTGTAATTGTAATTGTAATTGTAATTGTAATTGTAATTGTAATTGTAATTGTAATTGTAATTGTAATTGTAATTGTAATTGTAATTGTAATTGTAATTGTAATTGTAATTGTAATTGTAATTGTAATTGTAATTGTTATTGTAATTGTAATTGTAATTGTAATTGTAATTGTAATTGTTATTGTAATTGTAATTGTAATTGTAATTGTAATTGTAATTGTAATTGTAATTGTAATTGTAATTGTAATTGTAATTGCAATTGTAATTGTAATTGTAATTGTAATTGTAATTGTAATTGTAATTTTTTTATTCTTATTTCCAATGCTTTTCTAATACATATTAAAGTTTGCCAGTTGTTGATTCAGGGTCCCTTCACATGTTGAGAATTCAACTTAGGCGTGGGGTTTATTTAAAACTTTGACTGACATTTATCCGAAGACTTTTAATTGTCACCGTTTGACACCAAAGTATTCATGAAATTCTGATGTTGGAGCACGTTCACATTTTATTTTTTTCACATGCACCAAAGTGCCTTTAAATATAAATACGATTGTATGAAGGGAGGTATATACGAGTATAAATATTTAAATTTCCTTTACAACAATTGAAAGCTAATCCCTATGGATGCACAGTTTGGCTTCCCGAACCGAGCCGAACCGACAGCAAAACCGCGACAACAATGTCAAAGATGTTTACGAAAAAAAAGTAAAGATTAAATCGACCAACATAGAATAACAACAACAACAACAATACAAGCTAAATCCACTTCCCATCATAATGCCCTCTTACTACACCGACCGTCGCGTCGCTTGCGTCGTCGTCGTGTTTATCCAACAGGCAAGCGGGTGACAGATACCCATTGCCCATATCGACTATCATCAGCCTGGAGTGTTGTTTTGCTGCTCATTCCGCTCTGCACCGCTCGATGTGGGGGGTTCCTACCATCAAGGCAGACATAACGTCGTCGACGTCGTCATCTTCATCCTCATCATCGCATCGCTATTATAGCACCACAGCAACATCACCAACAGTACCGCAGCACAACAGCACCATCACCATCATCGTCATCGGTCTTTTGTTGGATTGGAGTAACCTCTTCCTCCATTACTTTATACACCTACCGCACCGGTGCGATGTCCAATGGATTTCAAATAACATTTTTATTTTATTTGTCTTTTCTTTTTAATATGCTTAACAATTACATTTTACATAAATACTCGTATATTGTGTATTCTTAACAAGAGAAAATGCATAGTTTGTATTTAGCATTTAACTCTGAGGTATCCACTTCCCAATCCAAGCAATGTAATATACTTACAGCTATGGCTTAAATTATAGGAGCACTTGCAGACAAATTTCGTCGTCTAGTTTGGTATACGATTTCTGATCTAGGATTGATTTGCATTTGTTTTAAGCTTTTGTTTTGTCAAATTCGACAATTTTATAAACCCTTCCCACTTTAGCCGAATTACTCACACTTCGAGGAATGCCCATCAGTTTATCCTTGAGTTCAATTTTAGTTGTACTGCAAAGAGTAGATATTATTTTTTTAACAGCACATTAAGAATGTGAAATTTTTACCCAACTAATATAAAAATACGTCTTTGAAGGTATATTCTTTCACCTTGGTCTACTGAGAACTTACATCTCACCCTCCAGCAATGCAGCTGCTGTGTCAGGGAACCAAGAAACCCAAAAACAAGAATGGAAATGTATGCATTTTAAGGTCAACGGAGACAGTAAAACTTGAGTGGATATACACTCAAGATTTGGCAGATGTCAAGGCTATCGGCAATTGTCTCATGGGCTCTCTGACTGTGAAGATAGAGTTGTTGGAGCTTGCGAAAGAATGATATCAACGGATAAGGCGAATCTCCTCCTGGAATTTGTATATACTTCGCTTGATCCGAAAGCTCTGACGCAAATTTCAACGTGGAAAAAAACCTTTTTACAACGCAATCAAAAAGAAACCCTAGCGATTCTGTGGCAAAAACTTCGATAGTGACAGGTGTCAAAATGATTTCGACTCTGAAAGTGACTGGTTCAGTAAAGCCCACTAAAGTCTACGAACATGATTAACGGTGCTCAGATACCCTGTTATCTATTACCTTTTCGAAGCTTGGATCCAAAACAGGTTAAAACCGACCGAAGCAAACAAAAATTCATCTAATAAAGAACAATAAGGTAGGCTATCTATATCGAGGTTTCAGACGTTTCGAGCATGCTAGCAAAGCCGTTTGATAGTATGGCAAAAAAGATGTAAATATAATCAATCCTCGGGACCAGCAAAAGCTGATCGCAAGCTAACAGCTTCGCAACATAAAAGCATCGATCTACACAGCCTGAGAAAAACCTGAATCTAAGAGTAACAAGAATGGTGTCTCTTCCCAAACCACAAAAACCATTAACCTGTCCGAGAGTGCAATAAATCTGCCTAAATACGTAAATGATTTGATAGCACAAATCTTTCTTCGCAATGGTAGTCCTGCCTGTAGGTACTTGAGATAATGTAGCTAAAATCTTAAAAGATATGAAGGTACACAAATGCTGGCTGGCAAAACCACTTCGCAAGTTTTTTCATCCATCCCACTCTGAAGGTAATTCTAATGGATAGAAACGGTCAACTGTCCGCTTGTCCAACTCCGCTTCTAATTTTCGAATAATGCACTAACGCAATTTTTCCTGCACTGGATTAGCAATACAAGAAGAATTGAATTGAATCTGTTCTGTCTCCCATTCAATTTTGTATTTTTCACCAATCAACTCTGGTGGAACGATCAAATACACGATTTCATCTAAAAAATGTTTAGATTCTTTAAAACAATGGGAGAAATGTGTCTCTTCTTCTGATCTGGCTACAAATTACAAAACTTGTAAACGTGCATGGGTAGGTCCCATTTATGGACTGGTGCTTTAAAAACCTTACTTAAGCTTCTGCGTCACTTTAAAAAACCAAGCTTCAAATATTATTGTTTACTAGTTTCAATAATTTATTTACGTCCCTGAAACATCGTCTCAAAGTTCCTTGACTCATTTTTTTTACGGATATTTTGTGATCTAATCACACCATCATGCCACGGGTACCACGTGGTACCCGTGGCATGATGGTTAGTGCGTTGGACTGTCATGCTAGAGGTCTTGGGTTCGATCCCTGCCTATGCCATCTAAAGTCTTTTCACGGGTACTGCCTCTTGCGAGGAACTGACAAATTCTCCAAGAGTAACTATTGTCATGAAAAAGTGCTTTCTCAAAATTAGCCGTTCGGAGTCGGCATATAAACTGTAGGTCCCCTCCATTCCTGACAACATTACTCGCACACAGGAATGGTTGAGAGTTGTAAGTCACTAGGCCTTGGTTCTCAACGGACTGTCGCGCCACCCAATTTATTTTTTTTTTAATCAAAGAGGCAGTTGCATTCTTAAATTAAACAGTTTGACTGTAATATTCGGGCTTATAGAAATTGCCGTCAGTTTGGCCTTGATAGCAACTTAATCCGTACTTGGACGAAGTGAAGATTGCCATATCTAAGCTGAAGTCTAATAAAACCACTGGAGCGGATGGCTTGAATGCCGAACTCTTTAAAGCAGCTAGAGATAAGTTGGTTATGAGCATGCACTAACTTATCTGTAAGATATGGTCGGAAGAAAGCATGCCCGATGAATGGAACCTCAGTATTGTTTGCCCGATCCTGAAAAAAAGGCCCTGTAAACTGCCCCAACTATAGAGGAATCATTCGACTTAATATCGCCTATAAAATCTTCTCTGCCGTAATATGTAAACGTCTAAAGCCCATCGTCAACAACCTGATAGGTCCTTATCACTGTGGTTTTAGACCAGGAAAGTCCACAGTCGATCAAATATTCACATTACGGCAGATACTGGAAAAAAAAACCTAAGAAATCAACACCCACCATCTTTTCATTGATTTCAAGGCCGGTCCAATTACTAGCATATGCTGATGACATTGACATAATCAGAAGAACTCAGCGTGATGTCCATGGGGTTTTTGGAGTACTGAGGCAGAGGAGTCAAAAATGGGTTTAACGGTTAATGAGGGCAAAACAAAGTACATGCTGTCGTCAAGAAAGGACCTACAACACTGACGTCTAGGTCAAAACATCACCATCGACAGATTACTTTGAGGTATTCAAGGACTTCGTCTACCTAGGCTCCGCTGTAAACGCAAAAACAACACAAGCGCTGAGTTCGAGGGACCTAGGTTTCGCTATATAAGACCTTCATCATCCCCGTCCTGCGGACAAAAAGCGGATGAAAGCTCCTTTGGTCGGTTCGAGAGAAAAGTTCTTCGTGTGATCTACGGTTCCGTATGCATCGAAGGGAAGTGGAGGAGAAGATGGAACGACGATCTGTACGGCGACGTAGACTTTGCCAGAAGGGTAAAAGTTCAATGACTAAGTTGGCTGGGTCACATAGAGCGCATGTAAACCAATGCTCCTGCCCGGAAAGTCTTCGAATCCACGTCCACAAGATATTGCAGTAGAGGAAGCCCGCGGATCAGGTGCCCGCACAAGTGGAAAAGGACCTCACCCAACTTAAAGCGCGAAACTGGAGACATCTAGCTAGGGACCGAGCTAGATGGTGAAGTTTGTTTTGTAAGGCCCTAGTTCACACATGACTGTAGCGCCACTTTAAGTAAATAAGTAACGCGAATGTGGAGTACCTTACCACACTTTATATCTTTCCTCAATCAATCTCTGGCATATTTAAGGAGAATCCAAAAACCCTTTAAGAGTGCTCCAAACATAGAAAAATTAAAATGTATTACACAAAATTAAGCTTTGTTACTATTATTTTGGCCATAACTGTATTATATGAAAAAAGGAATTTGATGTGTGTCTCTATTTCATATTATGTCGGCATTGGGTCGGTCGGGGCGTTTGCGTTGGCGTGTTGGTTGGAGTGTTGGCTTGAAGTTCGGAGGCGGTTTGAGTCTGGGATTAGGCGCAACTCTCTTACCTTTTTTTTTCTTTTGTTTGACTTATTGCAAATCGATACCGCGTCGAACAATGTGACTGCGACTGTGACACGTGGAGATTATAATAAGAAACAATAAAATTTAAAAAACAGAACAAACCTACATTAATCCGTCAATTTGCTATAAATTTATTATTAGCATTTTTCGTTGTTTACACTAATTTTTATTTGACACCTACTTTGCACCTTTTTGGAGTCAAATATGTAATATTCATTAGACATTCGACAAGAATATAGATATTTAGTATGTTTTTTCTTTGGGTCGGTCGGTAACATTGTTTTTAACTATAAAGTCTTGAGTCGGTGTCATGTAGTCCTCCGCAACGTCGTCGTCGTCGCGTCGGTGATGTAGTCTTGTTCTTGTTGCATTGCACCTTGTTATCTAATTAAAGGTGTGCCTTTTCCGTCTTCTCTAGATGCCTTTCTATGTGAATGTATATTTTTTTCCAAAATAAGCATATTTTTTCAAAAAAAAGTATATTAAGGTAAATAAATAAAAAATAGGTGTGAACGCGTGTTGCTTGTTCTATGATGACGACGATATATGGCGCCTCTATATGGGAGAAGATATACCTTTATTTTTAATTCTTATTTAACATATCTTATTTTACCAGCAACTCAAAGCATTGATTTTTAAAGTGTGAAAAGAATTGTAATCTGTATGTAGGCATAACTGTGGGTTTCTATAGACGTTTTATTTGGAACTTATTCCTCATTTGTTTTTTGGTAAAATAAACAAGACAATCTTTTAGAAAATATCGCATATTCTATTTGCAGTAAAGTGTGATTTTAGACAAAAAAATAAGAAAATGTATATATAAAGGTATTCACTTAATGGTACAGTCAACACTGCTTACTTAATACCTAGACATCCAACCTTTGACAGTTAATAGCGACCATTAAATAAATCCATAAAATTGGCTGTCATTTATACAGTCTCTTTGACTAACAGACAAAGTAACAAACAATACGTGGTACAAAAATAACAAAATTGTCGGTTGGATTACAAAGACGCATCTATGATTTTAAGTCCCTGACTAGAACCTGACATTTCGCAAACCACCAATTTTTCAAACTTGAGCATGTAGACGGGAGAAATTCAGCGGCAAGTAGTTGTATTGTCTTAACATCAAAGTGGAACTAATTTTTACCTGTGAACTATAGAAGCCGTATTTTTAAGTCGAAAATAGTTGATCCGGCGATTCGATTGAGATCAAACTTGAAAATAAAGGTTTAAGGCAGACTCGCATTAGAAGCTTTGTATTTTCAATTTTCCAATGGATGGCCCAATGGTTTTTTTTTTGAAAATTTTTTGTTCGTATTTTGTAACATCATAAGTCATAGCTAGATCAGTTTTTTTCGGGTTCAAACATCATCAAAAGAAGCTCTTTGCGACTTATGCTATAATAAGCAGCTTTGAAGTCAATAAAAAGGTATTGGGCCTTGACTCGAAATTCGTTCATATTTTCAAGAGTTCCGCAAGTAGGCCACCCAAGCCGGTGGATTTGTTCTTTTTAAGCTTGTGGATGGCTCTATCAACCTTCGCAATACTGGGCACTGGGACTGGGTCTCCATCGGCTGATCTCATGGTCTTTATTTACTTACTTACTTAAGGTGGTGCTACAGTCTTGTGTGAAATAGGGCCTGACCCAACAAACTTCTCCTTAAGCTTGGTCCCTACCTAGATGTCTCCAGTTTAGCGCTACAAGTTGGGTGAGGTCACTTTCCATTTGTGCGCGCCACCTGATTCGCGGTCTTCTTCTACTGCGCTGTCCTGTTAATGTGGATTCGAAGACTTTGCGTACCAGAGCATTGGTTTCCATGCGCTCTACGTGACCCAGCAATCTTAGTCGTTTAACTTTTACCCTTCTGGCTAAGTCTACGTCGCTGTACAGCCCGTTCATCTAGTCGTTCCATCTTCTTCTCCACTCCCCTTCGATGCATACCTGACCGTAGATGACACGAAGAACTTTTCTCTCGAACCGATCCAAGGTGCTTTCATCCGCTTTTGTCAAAGTCCATGCTTCTGCACCGTATAGCAGGACAGTGATGATAAGGGTCTTATATAGCAACACTTTGGTCCCTCGAGACCACTCAATTGCTTTCTAAGTCCAAAGAAACAGCGGTTAGCAAAAGTTATTCTGCGTTTAATCTCAGCGCTTGTGTTGTTTTCTGAGTTTACAGCGGAGCCTAGGTAGACGAGGTCCTTGACTACCTCAAAGTTATGTCTGTTATTGGTGACGTTTTGACCAAGACGTCGGTGTTGTATGTCCTTTCTTGATGACAGCATGTACTTTGTTTTGCCCTTATTAACCGTTAAACCCATTTTTTCCGCCTCTGCCTCAATACTGACAAAAGCCCCATTGACATCACGATGAGTTTTTCCGATTATGTCAATGTCATCAGCATATGCCAGTAATTGGACAGACTTTTGAAAGATAGTGCCTCTAGTGTTGACGTGTGAGCACGATGTTAAACAAATCGCATAACGTCACATCAACTTTTCTAAAACCTTTGTTGACATCGAAAGGTTCTGTTAAGTGTTTTCCAAACTTTATAGAGCAGCTTGAATTCTCCATAGTCATCCTGCACAAACGGACGAGTTTGGCAAGGATGCCAAAACTAGACATGGCTCTATACAGCTCGTCCCTGTAGATGCTATCACATGCGGCCTTGAAATCGATGAAAAGATGGTTTGTGTCGATTTGATGTTCTTGGTTTTTTCCAGGATCTGCCGTAATGTAAATATTTGATCGACTGTGGACTTTCCTGGTCTAAAACCACACTGATTAGGACTTATCAGGTTGTTGACGTTCATAATTTACGGCAGAGAATATTTTATGGGCTATGTTTAGTAGACTGATTCCTCTATAGTTGGTGCAGTTTAGAGGGTCTCCTTTTTTAGGATCAGGCAAACAATACTGAGGTTCCATTCATCGGGCATGCTTTCTTCCGACCATGTCTTACAGAAGTTGGTGCATGCTCATAACCAACTTATCTCCAGCTGCTTTTAAGACTTCGGCATTCAAGCCTTCAAGCATTCAAGCTGCAGTGGCTTTATTAGACTTCAGCTTAAATATTGCAATCGTTACTTCGTCTAAGTCGGGAGGACGGGATTGTTGGCTTTCGTCGTCTATGTTGAATGGATCCTCCTGCCTGACAGCGGATTTCGGTTCGTCATTGCCGTTATACTGTTTGTAGAAGTGGTCCTTCCATATCCTCAGCATTGACTGCGGTTACACTATGATGTTTCGACTTTGGTCTTTGCAACCTTCGGTTCTTGGTTTATGTACTTGTAAATTTCGTTTCTCCTGTTCATAAAACTTTCGAACTTCATTCCTGCTTTTAATCCGCTCAACATCTTCGACGTTAAGTAGTCTAACATGTCTAAAATTTCCCGTATTTCCGTAACAAGGTTTTTTTCACTTTTTCGAATAGCCTACTTGACAGATCCATAACAAGATGCCATTTCCTTGTCAGTTTTGGAGAACCAGATGGACTGTGTCTGGAGCGGTTCTGCACACCTCGAGATATCTTAATTTGTTCGATACTCTTCTCTAACTGCTCTTGTGTTGCATTAGAGCATTTGCATGAGTGAATTTTCCGTCTTCTGTTTCACTACCACACATTGAGAGTTCTCTTAATAGCCTATGGTAGTCTGGGCTTCTTCCTTAATCGCAGTACTAGTTCCACTGCTTGTTGGGATTTTATGGATAGGTATACGGCTGAGAGTTTCCCGGTTAATTAATCACAACGAAAAATAAGTGTTTAACCAAAACAAAATGCTGACGATAATTTTTTTCATCGTTCTTAACAATATTTCTGAAGTTGTATTTAAAATTAATACTTCAATTTTCTTAAATTTTGTAATGAACATTACTCGTTCAGAATTGAGGACTTTATGTGTAGTGTAGTCGTAAAGAATATATAAAATTTAGCAATAAGCCAATATTTGTATTTTGACGAAAAGCCTGCACATTCTCAGAAGTTCAATTTTTTTTGAAGTAAAAGAAAGGAAGAGCTGCTTATTGAGCTTTAAAAATGTGTGCATTTTTAAAGATTTTTAAGTCTTCCTATTTTAATTATAAAACCAATTTCCTCATTCTTTAAAATTCTCCCTGATATGTCAAAACTGCATTATCTACAATTTAGTCACCATTTGAATTTACACATATTCCTGTGTTCCCTTCATTTTCAAAAGTAGCCAAATCCTTATCTTCGCTTTTATTACAAGAATCTTTAATTTTTATGAAGCATGACAAACTACATATTTGACGAACCCACAATCGATTCAAAAAATGTAGGAAAAAATAATAAACATAACTAATTTACTACATGGTCGATGCTATTTATATATGGGCAACCGCATATTAAACCTAATTTAAACGCATCTTTTTTCATATAGCCTTTATCTTAATAGTTCCGTTAGATAGCTATAAAAGTTATTGCTCTCTACGCTATTCAGAGTAAAATTATTTATGAACATACACAAAAACTGAACAAAAAACTCCACCATCTGAAGTAGTTTAATCCAACTCCTCATTACCAGAACACCATATCATTAGATTAAGGTTGCCTTGATGTGTTTACAAAAGGTCTTGTTAGGCAGTGCTTCGTATTCATTCGTATATTCGTTCCAGGGTCAATAGCCATATTATCTGCGGGCTTATCTCTGCCTTTCTTTTGTAATAACAATAAAAACCCAAAGAAACTGAAGAAAGTTGAAGATACAAACAAACAAACAAAAAACACGTATTTTATGTAAGTTGTTTATTTTGGCTTGGCTTGGCATGTGCGTACAGCGCTTCAAATGTTATCAATTGCAAATCATCAACGCAATAAGTTGAAGCTACACTTTTGAAGAAAGGGTTGGCCTCGATTTTGGATGATCATCGGTGTAAGTCTTTGAGGAATGTCCATTCGCCCTTTCGCCGCAAAAAAAAAAACTGAAAAATACGATGAAGATCTGTGATGTAAATTAGGTGAACCGATCATTGATCGCACCTTTCTTGTTAAAAACCAAACAAACTAACATTTCCATTATAAGGGTGCATGTCCACGAGTTATATAAATGAGTGGAGAATAAGTCAGTGAGTGTGGACGGTCGGTGGTAGTGAAGAAAATTTGGCGAAAAGTGCAGTTTACCGTTGACTTTCGCCCTTTTATTAAGTTATTTTTTAATTTCGCACATTTTTATCGCAAACTGGGCATCGCCATCGGGGCGTGTAGTTACCCTTTCTTTTTTTTCAATTCTTGTATAGCCTCAACCTAACATCAATCGTTCTCGTCCTCGTAGAAATTTGTTATTTTTAAAGGATCAAAAGGGTCAAGCATGCATATAGTATAGTTAAAAGAAGGAAGCAAGTGTAGAAAGTAATTGCAATGCAATTATGGCATTTCGATTATTTACTGTTAGTTAATCGGTCAAGCGGGATTTTTGTGTGAGCAAATTATATTTATCAGAATCAAGATGAACGCGACCAACAACGACGAGACGTGAGTTGCGTTAAGTAAAGTTATGTAACCTCATGCGGGATGATTGACCTCTTCATTATTATGATCGTAAAAGGCAGTGGATGTGATGGATGGAGAGAGTAGGTTAGGTACATATTATAGGCAATCAATATGGACGCACGCTTGATTGGTGCTTGTTATGACCAAATGGCGTGGCAAAGTTGATTGATATGTGAGCATTTAGTTGAGTGGCGCCCAACAACGGAATAACGGCATGCAGTTGCAAAAAGTATGTTGCAAAGGGTGGTTTGTTCAGAAGTATTGATACATGTGCATTTGGTGCATTGGTGCATTTTCTGATCAGGGCATTGAACTTTGGTAGAGGTTGTTTACTCGTTTTCTATAAAAATTCTGGACACAAGTACAAATATATTTATAAGAGTGTTTTATGAACTTGGATAAAGAAGCGTGGTATGGATATTTTTGTCTAAATAGTTGTACTAAAATGAAGGCATCTTGGTAGTCTGGAGAGATCTTCTCTAGGATTGACAATAACTTCTATCCTCCCCAGTACCCGAGAGATGTGAAGTGAAGTACCAGATTGCTGTAGACTGCTAATAGGGCACACCAATCTCCAAAGAGCAGCTTTTTGTTTTTGTTTTTAGAGGCAATAAGAAAAAACTCGTGTCAGGAGTTGTCCATCATTATTGCACCTAATTTCTTCTTAAGATTTGTCTTCTTACATTTAACATCTGTCACGCTCAGCATAGAGACTGATGAGCTGTTTGTTTTCAACCATCAACCAAATCCACAAATTGAAAGAATCAATATGTAAAGACGAAACTCACCTGCAATTCATTTTTCACATTTGTTGTTGTCGGAGAGCACTGCACCCGACTTATGCCTGATGAGCTATATTTAGTGGATACGTTATAAACTCTGTCACACGCACTCGCACTAAAATTGAAGTAAGTGAGAGAGAAGAAGGGTGGAGAGGAGGTTGTGGTAAAGTGACTTCATATCAATGCAGTCGAGCCCTAAAGACGACCATAATGACGAAAAGCAAACACATCGATCCGTAGTTTCAACGACGAAAACTACAACGACAACGACAACGCGAATGCAAGAAAGATGATGTAGAAAACATGTTTTCCTAAGGTTTGTTATATTTGTTTTGGGGCCCGGTAAAATTAGCATGAGAGTTACACCTTTCCTCCATCCAAACACAGAGTGCAGCACTGTTGTATATAGATTTTGATTGACAAATGAATGGATCATCATCGTCATTGAGGCATGGTTTTCACTGCTTAAAAACCTCGAAAGTCTGCGTTGGCAAAGACTCTCGTACCTGTGATGGTGGTGTGTATGGTAGTGGAGGTATGCTGGATGATGTGTTGACGCTGAGCGTTTTGGGGCCCTTTTCCATAATTGGCAGGCTAACATATCACCATCATCAGCAGCAGCAACTACAGCCAAGAACAAGATCTTTTGGTCGCGGTAAGATTCATGCAAATGATGATTGCCAAGTGAGTTCAAATAAACATTAGACTCATATTACCCTGCTCAAAAATGCACTCAACGTTGCTCCGAGACAATAATAAGTGTGATGAAATAGCGTGTTGTCAACTGCCGAACTAAATATATGAAATGCAATTTGACAGATAAAGCTTCAAAAAAATGGCAGCTATCAACTGCCGAACTGAATAAATGACACCCAAATTGTTAAATGAAGCTTTAGCAATATATGAGAGCTATCAACTGCCGAACTAAATGAATGAGATGCAATTTGACAGATGAAGCTTCAACAATTTGACTGCCAAACTGAATCAATGACAACTAGTTTGACGGATAAAGCTTCAACAACATGGCAGCTATGAATTGCCTAACTAAATAAATGACACCCAAATTGATAGATGAACCTTTAGCAATATATGAAAGCTATCAACTGCCGAACTAAATACATGAGATGCAATTTGACAGATGAAGCTTAAACAGTTTGACTGCCAAACTGAATCAATGACAACTAGTTTGACAGATAAAGCTTTAACAATATGGCAGCTATCAACTGCCGAACTAAATAAATGACACCCAAATTGATAGATGAAGCTTCAACAATAAAGGAGGTACCAACTGCCGAACTAAATAAATGAGATGCGATTTGACAGATGAAGCTTCAACAATTTGACTGACATCCAATTTAACAGATGAAGCTTCAACAATATGGGAGCTATCAACCGCCAAAATAAATAAATAAAATCCACTTGGACAGATGCAGCTTCAACAATAAGACTGCCAAACTGAAATAATGGCAACTTGTTTGACAGATAAAGCTTAAAAAATATGGCAGCTATCAACTGCCGAACTGAATAAATGACACCCAAATTGATAAATGAAGCTTTAGCAATATATGAGAGCTATCAACTGCCGAACTAAATGAATGAGATGCAATTTGACAGATGAAGCTTCAACAATTTGACTGCCAAACTGAATCAATGACAACTAGTTTGACGGATAAAGATTCAACAGCATGGCAGCTACCAACTGCCAAATTAAATAAATGACATCCAATTTGACAGATGAAGCTTCAACAACATGGGAGCTTTTTACTCTCGACCTAAATAAATGAAATCCAATTTGACAGATGAAGCTTGAACAATATGACTGCCAAACTGAATTAATGACAACTAGTATGACGGATAAAGCTTCAAAAACATGGCAGCTACCAACTGCCGAACTAAATAAATGACATTCAATTTGACAGATGAAGCTTGAACAATATGACTGCCAAACTGAATTAATGACAACTAGTTTGACGGATAAAGCTTCAACAACATGGCAGCTATCAACTGCTGAACTAAATAAATGACATCTAATTTGACAGATGAAGCTTCAACAATATGGGAGCTATCAACTGCCGAACTAAATAAATGACATGCAATTAGACAGATGAAGAATTAATGACATCCAATTAGACAGATGAAACTTCAACACTTTTGTCGCTATCAACTGTCAAATTACGTCAGTTTCTTTAAGAAAACCATTTTTATCCATAAAACCAACAACAATTAAAGTTCAATACAAGTATTGGCAACATTTTCACTTAGTCAAATATAAAAACACATTCGTCATCATCCAAAGTCAAGCCCAATATTCCCGCGTCCAATCTCTCTCTTTTCGAAAACTAAAAAACACAAAACAGAACTTTATGTTTGAAAGCTATTCAAATTCTAGCAAATCAAAGCGGTTAAGCATCATCAGCATACTCGTACTCGTATACTGCCTCGACTCGACTTAACTCAACTCGCCTTGACTCGACTTCAGGCAATAAAGTATAAACGCTTGTCAATCTGTCAAACAATGCAATTGTGAGACGCAAAACATGGTCGGCAATTCTTTTCATCTCTCGCGTCATTGTTGTTATTATATTTTATGCTTTTCCCATAGCTTTCTTTTTCGTTTTCGAAAATCCAGAAACAAAAATAAAGAACAAGAATAGGTCATAGGAAAACTCTCCACAAAAGTAAAATGACATTTTGGACACTTTGGGTGCAGGGCAGGGACCAGGGAATGGAAATGGATTGATCTATGGAACTTTGACGACAAACACGCATAAACGCTCCTCGAAAATATCAACGCGCGCAACGTGCTTGTAGCGACAGTGATCGGGCAGCGGCAAGGGTGAAAAGCAATGTATTATGAATATTTTATATAACGAAGACGAAGCGAATTAGGAAAGGTGAAGCGAAAGATGATAAATGGGTTGTGTTTTTGATGGTGTAGTTGTGGGGCCATGCAGTGCAGCGTGCATCAAGCTTGCATATTTAGGTAGTGTGAGGTAGCTATGACGGTTGATGGTTGATGGGAGAGTTCCGGGTTCGCATAAGATCTAGAAATCGTTGTCCTATAACTACAAGCCTACTCATAGTCAGCGAAAAACCCACAAATCAACTTTTATATAGTAGGGCATTGCGTGAGGTGACTGCATCTTTTAGAAGGCTTTAACTATAATAACTGTATACAACAATGCAAGCCTACAGGTATTTCTAATCAAGGAAAATTTGGTTTGAGGTGAATGGTACCTATAAAAAAAGATTTAATCTATTTTTAATTAAAATTTATTTGATAGTTTACTTAGAAAAGCAACCCACAAAAATATACATGTGTTTTTTTGTTTTTTAAATAATTTATATGATGACAAAAAAAGCAATAACAATTGTCATTTGGGTGGTTTAAATTGTGATTTATTTAAACGTGGAGAGTCATTTGTTTTACAATGTGTCGAAAATGAGTTATTGTGACGACAATAGCCTTACACGAAGTTGATGAAGCATCATTGTCGTCGTCGGTCGACACTGAATGTTCAAAGGAATTGACAAATGTTAATTTACATGAATTTTGTTTTATTTTTGAGAAATATAAAATAAAAAACGATTAAAATTTTATTTTGAGTTTCTTTGGAACAATGATTTAAGGTTCTGAAATGTGTTTGAGGCTTTGAAAGTTGTTCTAAGAAAATTCTGGTGATAAAGTTAAAACAAATATTTTTTTTTAAATATACGTCTTTCATTTAGCACTTCTTATATTAAATTATTTATAAAACAAATTGTATAAAGGAAAGTTCTTAATCGTAATATGCGATTTTTTAAAGGTGAGTTTTTGAAATGTCAAATTTTACATAATTCTGACTGATGACAGGAGAGATTATGAGTGGCTTTGAAGGACATAACAACATTGCATGCTCTCACGCATAACGAAAATGTTTTCGTGTTAATACTAGCGGACATACAAGCGAATGAAAAGTGTCGGAAAATGTCATAAATGAATATGAAATAAATAAATAAAAAAAAAAACAAAACTTGGAGTTACAAGGCAAAGTCATAGAATTGCTTGTCATTCTAATTTATAATAAAGATATCAATTTCTGGGGACATGTCACAACACTTCATAACACAGCCAATCTAGCGTCCAGGGGTGTGTTTCCGTCAGAATTAAAATCACTGGAAAATTGGTGGTTCGGGCCGGAATTTCTTAGGAACCAACGGGAATTCGATGCTCCTCATCAACCCATCGAAACTGACACAACTGAAGAAAAGCGGACGGTGAAGATACTCAACATTCGTGTGTCAAACAGCAACAGTATTCTGCAGGCTATATATAACTGCCCGAGTTTACTCAAGGTTGTACGGGTCATTGCACACTGTTCCCGATCCACTAAAAGGTGTCGACCGAATTTGGGGCCTATAAAGGGTCCGTTTAGCTCCAAGGAGATTCACCAAATTGTAGAGAACTCCAGAACTCCCAAAAACTTCCGCGCGTTCAATACCTTCATCGATGCTGATTGGGCCTTACGAATGGTCGGACGTTTAGAGAACTCCCTCCTATCCTATGATGCGCAACAGCTTCATTAAGAAACCCAATTTTAAAACATGCACACCCAATCACTCAGCAACATCAAAAACTCAAAACAGTTCTGGAAAATGGCAAAAGAAATTAACGGTTCACACAACTCTCTTGACTTAAGTGTTTCTGCAG
Source organism: Eupeodes corollae (assembly GCF_945859685.1). Classification (NCBI taxonomy): domain Eukaryota; kingdom Metazoa; phylum Arthropoda; class Insecta; order Diptera; family Syrphidae; genus Eupeodes; species Eupeodes corollae. The sequence goes on along the minus strand of NC_079148.1, from coordinate 145,796,484 downwards.
ATGATCTATCTGAATATTTCAAAAATCTTCTTTAAATCAATCCAACAACTACTTTCTCATACGCACAGCCGCTCGTTTGTAATAATATTTTGGACTCAGTCATATCAGTTAATGAAATAAAGCTCGTTCTCCAAATAGCCAAGGACGGAAAAGCCCCAGGTGAAGATTTTGAAAATGCAACCTTTACTTTTTATAACCATCTACACAAACTTTTTAATAAGATTTTTGATAATGCTGATGTGCCGCAATCTTTCGAAAAATCTTAAATTTTTCCAATCCATAAGAATGGTGATTTAAATGCAGTTGAAAAATACCGAAGTCATTTCGAAAACATTTTGTGGTGTTCTAATTAACAAGCTTGAAAATTGGGTGGATGTAAACAACACTCTTACAGAAGTTCAAGCAGGCTTTAGAAAGAACTATTCGACGGTTGATCACTTATTTATTTCAACATCCATAGTAAAAGCATTTCAAGCCAGAAACAAAAATGTATACACGTTGTTTGTCGGTTTTAAAGCTGCATTTGATTTGGTGAATCGAAATGCTTTATTATCGTATCATAATAAAAGTATTACTCTACGTCTATGACTTTCTTTTGTTATCCGAATCAGCAGAAACCCTGAAATTGATGGTAAATCGTCTTACGGACTATTGTCTCAAGCGGGGCCTAGTAATCAACAACGACAGAAGGAAAGTAATGGTCTTTTTGTGTTCCAATAGAAGTGAAGTTAGGAACATTTGGATACTTAATGGAAGTCGCTTAGAGATATCGAAAGAATACAAATATTTTTGAGTTTTACTTGATCCAACTTTGGATTATAGCAAGCACCTTTGTAGAAAAAGCAAAAACTTCACTAAGCTTAATTAATGTTACTTGGAAGAAGATTTTCTCTAACGATCACAAAAATCTTTCAACAAAATACAATATTTTAAATGCAGTCGTAAAATCTTCGCTTTGTTATGCGGTACAAATATAGGGTATGCAAGAATACGAAGAAATTGAAAAGATTCAAAGAAATTTCTTGAATCATATATTCAATATTCTCTTAACCGCACTAAACTATTCAATTTATTTGGAAACAGGCCTGCAAAAACTTTTTACTGTAAGTCTAAAGTTTCTTAATTACTTAAGGAGGCGCTACAGTCTGAGGCGGACCTGGGCCTCAACCAACATCCGTCTCCAGCCAACTCGGTCCCCAGCTAGCTGTCTCTAGTTTCGCACTCCTAGTTGGTTGAGGGCTTCACCCACCTGAGTCGCGATCTTCCTCTACTGCGCCGTCCCTCGTGATTGGATTCGAGGACCTTCCGGGCTGGAGCGGAGCCATCTAAGCCGTTGGAATTAAATTCTGTTAACTAGGTCAGTGTCGCTGTACAGCCCGTACAGTTCGTCGTTATATCTTCTCCTCCATTCTCTATCTATTTATACGAGACCAAAACTCAGCCGAAGAATTTTTCTCTCGAAGCATCCTAAGACGCTCTCATCTCTCTTTGACATGGTCCAGGCCTCAGTGCCATAAATGAGAACCGGGATAGTGATTGTCTTATATAGATGGTGATTTTAGATGCTCGGGAGAGGACTTTACTTCTCAATTGCCTCCTAAGTCCAAAGAAGCAGCGATTTGCAAGAGTTATTCTTCGTTTGATTTCAGCGCTGGTGTCGTTGTCTGCATTAATAGCAGTGACTAGGTAGACAAAGTCCTTAACTACCTTAAAGTTATAGCTGTCCATGGTGACGTTTTGTCCAAGACGTCGTCGTTTAGTGTCCTTTTTGGATGACAGCATGTACTTGGTCTTGCCCTCATTGACCACTAAACCCATCTACTTCGCTTCCCTAACAATGCTCAAAAACACTCCACTTACATCATGCTTTGATCTTCCAATTATGTCAATATCATCTGCGTATCCGAGTAGTTGGATGGACCTTTGGAAGATTGTGCCTCTAGTGTTGACGGTTGAGTTTTGCACAATTCTTTCCAGAACGATGTTGAAGAAGTCGCATGACAGTGCATTTTTTCCGACCTTGATAGAGCAGCGTGCATTTAGTCTAAAGTTACAGGCTGATTATTTAATTAAAGTGTTTATGTAAGAAAATGATGCTCTACGAAATTTCGGAATAAGAATTGGTGGATAAGAACATATGGGAAAACGTTGCTGCCTTCTGTGGAGAAGTTGTGCAAATCAATCTCATCAATATTGGTCAGATGAAAACGAAGTTCTACGAAATCATCTTAAAATTGAAGAATCAAACCGAAGTCAGATGATTGAAAATGCCTGGAGAGCAGATTACTCTATAGACAGCTTAATTATAACTTGTGTGCCAAGAACTACTTCCCAGATTCTCTCTCCTATCATGTATTACCTTAATTTTTAAATCAAGATGCGAACTTCTATAATTAAATAGAAAACCATACCACGGAAGCTTTGACCAATTTCGCTATTCATGTAAATAAATAAAATCTACAAGAAATAGTTCGCAAATTTGGTAAAAATTGATGTTCGGATTTTGATATCTCTCAAATTAATTTCATTCATCCAATAAAAAAATTTGTTTTGTACGAAAAAAACTAAAAAAAAACTAGATTTTCAAACTAAACTATTTCTTTATATGAAAAATATTGTTTGTAATTTTGAAATTTTTAAGAATAATTCAACTGACAACTTTTTCAACAAAGCACGAAAACCTACTTACTTTTAAGGCAAGACGAATTGACAGACGGGATGGGAAGTTGTCAAAGTCCGTCGCATCCCAACCTATTTTTCGATTAATTTTCAAGTCTGTATCTCTGTAGTAACCGTGGCATTATACTTAATGCGTATAGCACTATCATGCCAAGAGGTCTTGGGATCGATCCCTGTTTATGCCATTTTAAGATTTTTCACGTGTACTGCCTCTTGCGAGGAATTGACAAATTCGGTAACAGGAATAGTTGAGAGTTGTAAGTCACTAGGCCCTAGTTCTCAACGGACTGTTGTGCCACCTTTTTTATTTTTTAAGATGACGACTTTGACATTATCAGAAGAATTCAGCGGGATGTCTATGTAGCTTTTGAGAATATTGAAACAGAAGCAGCAATAATAGGTTAAGCAGTTAATGAGGGCATAACAAAGTACATGCTGTCATCAAAAAACGACCTACAACACCTCGGTGAAAACGTCACAATCGACAGACGTAACTTCAAGGTAGTTAAGGACTTTATCTACGTAGGCTCTGCAACATAAGAGCTGATAAGTTTCTAAGAAAGCTATTAAGTCGTAAAGCCTTTTTAAAGCAACATAGAAGTCGTTGTCATCCTCGTCCTGTTATATGATGGAGAAGCAGACAAAAGCAAATGCAAGCAATTTGGTTGTTTCGGGAAAAGATATTCTTCGAGTGGAGTGATCTACGGTCCTGCATGCATAGATTGTGCCGACGAGCTGTACGGGCTGTACAGCAACCTTCACCGCACTGCAGAGTCTTCGTTCGTAAAAAGTACTCAAATGTACCGGGGTTTATTATTCCGTTTGACTTTCGTGTGTAGTTAAATATTGTCTGTTAAGCCAAAAGGGGTGTGTTAAATTAATAGGAGCTGTGAACCAATACCAAATTATCTCAAAGACGCACAATAATGTCCTTCTTATAGGTTAAGTATAAAGAATTAGTTATCAATCAGATAGCTTTAGTCTCGTTTTATGCATCACTTTGAAGAAAAAGGAATAATTGATCGAATTGGTCTAAGTATGTACCATCACAACATACGAGTCCAGACTCATGTCTCTTCATCTGAAATTATATGTCCAACAATCCTCATGTGTCTCTATTGGTATATAACCATCATCCATCAGCACTAAACTATATAAAGCTGCACCATCATATCGTTGGTCGTCGCTCGTCGCTCGTCATCGATACTAAAGCCATCACCTTTCTATCAACGTATAATATCATGGCCATGGCCATTGGTCAGGTCAGACTCAACATCAGCCTCAGACTCTAGACTCGCAGACCTTGCTTCCTTGCAAAAAGTTGTCGCATATATGTTAAATTGTCATCCCATCATCCACATACTCGTATACCTGGCATATATGTGGATTTGTGGAGTGAAGTGAATTCCAGAAAAGAAGATGCGATTTCCAATTTGACCATGTTTACGCATTAAATTTGCATGAAAATCTGTCTCCATTTGCCTATCAGTCCAGTTCAATAGGCAGAAATCTGTCGGCCAAACATCAGATTGCTCTCTCCGTTCAGCTTTGGACTCAGCTCCAGACCTATAGTCATGCCATGGAATAGGTAAAAATACGAAACAAAAAAAAAAACAAGGCTACCGGACAAACAAACTCCTCCATACTCTAGAGCTTCGGTCTTTGGTGGTAAGAGTTGTATAACGTTCGTTCATCGCTCACATGACAGACAGACATCGGGTAAACAATTTGAATTTTTAATTTCTCGCTTTTCGATTGGGACTCCTCTTATTTTTATATTTCTATCTTTTTGTGAGTGGAGATATTTTGTGTACCGCACGGTTCTACTTTTCTTTTTATAGATCTGCGCCATCATAGCGATGGTGTATCCCTTTAGAGAGATATATAGGGATAGGGAAGCCTCTGGAAATGGTAATCCGAAGCGGCCAGCAAGGAGATAAATTGCTTCGGGTTCAGGTTCGAGGTTCAAATTCGAACCGATGACGACGAGGGCGCTCCTTATGTGGCTTCGCATAAAGACTCCATGACTAACAAACTGATAACTCACCTGCTGGGTTCGACTTCTCATGGCTATGGGTTCTTGGTTTCTTTTTTTTTGAGCGGAGAAGCGTTGAAATTAATTAACTTCTGATCGAATTAAAAGCGGAAGCCCAAAAGTCAATTGCACACATGGGGCCAATGTCTGTGATGCCAACCAACGTGTACACTGTACACACACTGTATACACACTTTACAGCAGCGCAGCGGGTGGGTGGGTGTTTGTAGCGGTGTGGAGCGGCCCCCGGCTTAGAGAAGAGGAGCAAAGTGTCCAACTCACCGACTCTTGAAATGACTGACAGGTGAAATCAATTTTTTTTCCAACTTTCTTTAGCCATTCACATTTACCACCCCCTGTCCCTCCAACCCCCTCTCAACCCAACTCAAATCCAAATACGAATCGGAATCCAAGTCCAAATGCGAATACAACTTCGACTACAACTACGACTATGACCGGGTGCAATTGCATCAACAAGGGATGATTTTGTAGTATGTGGAGGCAAAAAGGCAGAAGCACCCCGATGATGATATGGCCGGGTTGGTGCCAGGTTGTTCATACAACGAACGTAACGGTACAGTGCTATATTATTTATTGACTTTGCAATGTCAGACTTTTCATTATCTTGTTAAGTACATATTTGGATTACCGCTGCAAGGTATTGTAAATATGCAGACACCCGAGCCTTGCCTTAGCTATGGCTTGGTTTGGTTTGGCTTGAATCGAATCGACTCAGTTTGGTTTTGCCTTGGCTTGGAATGGCTTGGCGTGGCATGGCTTGGGGGTTGGGAATTAAGTTTACATTGTTAAATGCGCTATGGATATGTGTGTCTATACACCACTTGCAACTATTTGTAATCCCAAAAGGCAGACATGGGAGCTCCATTCTATCTATAGCCTTCGATATGCGATGATGGTAATGGGCGATGGGGTTATAATGGTGACCATCAGAAACAGAAGCTATACTCCGCTCCACTCCGTATCGAGCTCTCGTGATGAGCCGCCTGAGCTGTGCAATATGCGTGTGTCGTCTGCTAAAAAGGTGGTGTATCATCTATACGTAGGTTCAACTTACATATATGGAAAAGTCAAAACCGGAGACGATGCATTCGAATTGGAACCGTAATTGAATGTTCGTATAGCTCGTATAATGTTTTAATGATTTAACGATTCCTTTTGGATTTGTTTTATATGGTGCGGTTGAGCTCCGTAACTTTACTCAGTATCAGCTCAGTATTTATACTTACTCTTAGGTAGACTCAGAGTGCTCCGTTTGCGGAAGTAATTCGTGTGCAATAAAAAAGTCCATTTATATGTATGCGATATCTATCTATATGTATAGGTATTTACTTACGTTGTGTACATATTTACAGTAGATATGTATCTATCTATATCGTTGCCAACCTTGCTTTATATTTCTGAATGATGAGGATGACGACGATGGTGATTGGTGGAGGAACCTTTGGGTTGAAAATTCTGACAAGTTCAACGAGTTTGTCAATCCGATAAAATAACATTCATTTTATTTTTGTTTTTTTTTAGTTTCAGATCGAGAAATGTCATTGACTTTTAATCCCGCAGTCAATAAACGTCAAATAATAAGGGAAGAGTTTAATCAACCCCACTAAATCTTTATAAGTCTTTGGAAGTCTTAAGAGAAGTTAATGAATCAGCTCAGAATATGTTTAAAAAGTGAATTAATTTTGAATTTTTCAAATTAATTTGTGTGAACAAAGTCCAAATTATAGAAATAAGAAAAACAACAACAAAAATTCCATCATCAGCTAATTTTCGAACATTATAAAGAATAAAATTATAGGACTTTTGTGTAGGTACATCAATTAAAATTCATATTAATCCTAATTGCCTTTTTCTTATTCTTGGTCACTAATTAGAAGGCATATTTAACATATAATAAATTTTAGCTGTCAAACTTTTATTCTATTTTAAATAAATGAAGGTATAAGTCGGTAGGTAGGTAGGTAGTTACCTATAATCAACCCACCACTATTTTAGATATTTTTCTAGCTCTATCTGTGTGACTTTGGTCTATAATTTTTTTATAACAAGCAATAAAAATAAAAATCTGTTTCTCTCAGCAAGCCCTTTAACACTTTATAAATATTTATAATAAAGCCATATTAATGCCAATAAATTATATACATACACACATACACATTGACCAGAGGAGGAGGAGGAGAAGGAGAGAAATATTTTGTTTAGTTTTATATCTTGAATAGGTACATATACAATTTGATAAACAGGTGTGGCTAATTACCTGAAACGGAAGTGATGATGAAATCTTTAATTTATGTTAATTTTTCTTTATTTATATATTTAAAAAAAAATAACATCGAGAGATGAGTTTTTATTGTAATATATTCGTATGAGGGTCAATTTCTGACGTAGAAGACAAATGTACTTCAGAACCTAGTAATTTTAGCTGAGATACAATGTTCTAGTTATCTAATTTTTAAGTTAGGGGTTTTCCTGGAAACATTATGTGAATAGAATTTCTAGCAGAAGACAGAGCCAGTCCCTATCAAAAGCATTTGATAGGGTTTGGCATCAGGCTCTCTTATCGAAAATGCGTGCTTTCGGTTTTCATGAATCCCTGCTTTATTGGATTAGTAATTACTTTTTGGATCGTTCAATATAAGTAGTATTGGATAGATTCAAGTCTAAAAAGCCATAAATAAATGCTGGTGTGCCCCAGGGCTCTGTTTTATCTCCAACACTCTTTCTCATTTTTATAAATGATCTCCTGTCTGCAAAATCTAATTAAATACATTGTTTCGCTGACGGAAGTACTCTTGGCTTTTCATATGCGTTATTTGACTCACATCCATCTTCTTGGGATGTGGGACTGCAACGACAAAATATGATAAGCTCTTTAAATTCCGACCTAAACAGCATTGTTCAATGGGGATTAAAAAACCGCGTGATATTTAATATTTCGAAAACCCAATGCAGTCTTGCCTTTGCCATTATCCATGGATGGCACTTGCATCAATGAGACTGAATACCTCGATATTCTCGGTATGTGTGTCACTAACCATCTCTTGTGGAATGATCACATACGCGATGTAGCCAAAAATGCCTCAAGGTGTTTGGGTTTCCTTAGGCGATGCAAGAAATATTTCACCCCTTCTGATCTATCTGTTATCTACAAGACTTACATACGTCCAAAGCTTGAGTATAATTCCCATCTCTGAGCTGGTGCTCCTGCAACTTACTTAAGCCTCTTCGATAGTATTGATCGTAGAGCATTTAAATTGATGGATGATAATATCATCATAAGTTCATTAACTTCGCTTGAACATCGTTGTAAGGTCTCTTGTCTGACCCTTTTTTACCGTTATTTTAACGGCTTATGCTATAAGGAAATAGCCAGTTGCATTCCTCCCCTTAAACAGTTCAACCGTAATACTCGGGCTTCTAGGAGTGCTCATCAGTATACCCTCAAGCCCAACTTCGGCCGTACTGTCAAGTACAGAGATTCGTTCTTTAGCTATACTACGCGGATGTGGATGTGGAATGCCTTACCACACTCTGTCTTTCCTAGTCATTACAATATTCGGGAATTCAAAACCAATGTACACCGACATCTCCTTTTAAACCCTCTCTCCTCTTTTTATAGTGCTCACACTGTGCCTCTGCATAATAAGGGTAGTAATATCCCCTTGAGTGTATGTTTATTATAAAAAAAGAGCCACTTTAGAAAAGGTCAGGGCTGGTTGAACAACTATTTTTTTTAAGTCTTATAATACTCCAAGTATCTGCTTAAGAATTGCTATCAATTGAAACCATGAATGGGTTCCGGTCGAAATTCCTTATGGGCCATAAAACTGGTTTTAAAATATATAATGTCAAAATATTTTATTGCAAAATTTTGTGTATTATGAAATACTGGGTCCGAAATGCAACAGGAACAATGGTAGCGAACAAATTCTATTAAAATAGCCAACCCTGCAACATCCGTTGATTTTGTGACTTATTCGTAAAAGTGAAGTAGCTTTCACATTCTCCGCTAAGTCTCCGATCCGTCTTGATATTGTGTTATTTGACAAACGAACAGTGTCAACAAATATTTTGGCCTTTTAACCCAACAAATATTCAACATTCTCTTTAACAAAAGGCTTTATTAAGTTTTCAGTAATGGTATAGGCTTCACCAGTTAGCGCTATTTGGAAACTTGACAAGTAGGATGCCATCACCACATTTTAGTTCACTGCTTTTGAGTGATAAGTAATAATGGTTTGAGATTAAGTAAGTTTAACATACCTTCTTTTGAAGAAATCAGTCAGTTTGCTTTTGCAATCTGGATGAATCCCTGCAAAGTGACGTTTGATTTTTGCTGCAAGCATTGCAATGTTCGACAACTCTTTGTGGCAAATTACGCATTGAGGTTTGTTGCCACTTGTCTCAGCAAATCAAGAATTCAAATATGATTCGAAATTAACAGATCTTTTTTCTGTAGCATCGATCACCATGACACTAGTAGGTACTAGGTACTAGTTTGATATACTCAAAACCCTCAGAAATCTCTAACAGCGCCGATACTTCGTTGTGAACAAAACATAATTAAATGAAACATATATAAGCCTTTAAAAATTAATCATGTGAATCATAATTATTAACAGAAATCAGTTTTATTATCATTGTAGTGTTTTGTTTTGTTGTTTTCTGTTTAATTACTAGGCGCATAGACAAACAAATCTGATGGTTTTCCAACACGTGAACAGGCACCATACAATTCACCATGTGAGAAACATGGGTTTTCTAGATTAATAACACAAACACTTAGTGATTGCCACTGGGACTTGTTTATGGCAAATCAGTCAGAATCATTGGGATGCGCGATATGAGAATATCTTCCCCTTAATACTTTCCTTTGCGCCTACAATTTTAGAGGTAAAAAATGCACTTGAAGCTTGCAAGTTGAATAAGGCTCCAGGAATAGACCGTATACCCTACGATTTTTATAAGTACTCCACTAATAAATTCCAAAAATACCTTATTGGATGTTTTAATCATATTTTCGATGAAGGTGGAAGAAAACTTCAGGAAAAGCATTATCTTCCCAAATTTTTAAAAAGGTAAGTGCAGAAAAGGCGAGTAACTACGGTAGCATATCTTTCTTGAACACTGTAACGAAAATCTTCTTACTCTACTTCTCAATCGCTTAACGAAATGGATAACGGATAATGGACTTCTTAGTGAATTTCAAGCAGGCTTTCGCAAGGAATAGTCCACTGTGGATAACATCTTCACGTTAACAAGCATAGCTAAGACATACCTTGATAACGGAAAGAAGCTATATGCTTTTTCGTGGATTTTAAGGCTGCCTTTGATTGCATAGGCAAAAATTCTTTATTCCTTAAACTAATCAATGTAGGAGTTTCAACGAAGATCATTAAAGTGTTGCAAAGTATGTACGAGCAAAACCAAGCGGCAGTTTGTGATGGCAAACAATTGTCTTCCTGGTTTGATACAAAAATGGGCGTCAAACAAGGGTGTTTACTGAGTCTATTGCTTTTTCCGATATTTCTTGATTATATAACTACCTCTCTCCCAGGAGGAATTGATTTCAATAGAATAAACATCAAATGTCTAATGTATGCACTTGACATCGTCCTACTGGCAGAAACGGCAAATATGATGCAACACATGGCCAACAAATTACATCAATCCTGCTGTAAATGGAATCTAAAGGATAACAACGACAAATCCAAAATTATGGAAACACCACCGGAAGATACGCTAGGGATGAGAAATGGACCTGGGAAGGTGAAGAACTTGAAAAAGTCAAAGAGTACAAGTATCTCGGAGTAATCTTGACTAACAAAATCTCTCTTGAGAAACTCTTCAGAGCCAAGTTACATGATGGTAAAATGGCCTTTGACTGCAACTGAAAAGGGCTCCTTGGTAAAAAGAACGTCGCAATAAGTTTGAAATACAAACTTTTTGAGACGGTAGTAAGATCAATAATGTGTTATGCCACGCAGGTCTGGGGAGTTCTCCAATATGATGACGTTGAAAAACTCTTAAGATACTTCTTAAAGAAAATTTTCCGTCTCCCAGAAAACACTCCAACGTACATGCTCCATTTAGAGACTAGACTTCCTCCTCTCTTCTTGTATAATCTGAAACTTCACTTCAGCTACATAAGAAAAATCATGAAATACTCCCCGCAAAGACTTCCTAAAATAGTGGCCTCCTGTATCGAGTGGTCTAGATTATGCTTGGAACATAACCTAAATCTGGACAGTGATACCCCCGAAAGATGGGAAGAAACCTTGGATGTCCTGTGGAACACTATTGAGGAAACAAAATTTGAACATTTTCATGAACGAGCAAAACAAAGTGAATCCAGTAGCCTGTATCGAGTGCTGGATCACAATCTAAAAAAACTTTGAGGAAAGTTAATGCAGCCTGTCTACATTAAATTCGCAATTACTAATGTTAATGAGTTGTTTAGGGAATATGTTTCCAGATTGGTCATTTTGCAACTCGACACGCATATTCTTGCTTAAATGAAGTACTTTGACATGTTTCCACAAATTGAGGACCCGTCATGCATTGATTTTATTAGCTGGCGTTTGACGAAAATCTTCTGCTTATAAAATCACTGCAACACCAAATCTGTTATATAATTGCTTCGTAGATCTTTTAAGGTTCTGTCTAAAGCTTCCAAAGATTTTTTATGTGCCATCGTATATTTATCCCAATTAATCAATTTACATTTCTGCAAAACCTTTGCAATTGCAGAGTTCTTCGAAATGTTGCAGGTTGGAGTTTTATTGCATTAATGGAAATTTTACTGCTGAATGGGCTGTTCGACCACCTTCAAGCAAAGTTGCTGTGATTCCAAAGGATGCGAGTGCAAGTTCAATTTTATTTTGTTAGCGAATTGTTGCTAGTATTAATGAAATCAAAAAAGTTTTTCCTGTACCACCAATTTCATCTAAGAAGTAAATTCATCCAGTTTTATCAAATGTTACTTTCTGAAGAGTATCAAATACATACTTCACATACTTCTGCTGTTTATTCAAAAGTGGAAGAAAGCATCATGCATTGTACGATTGGGCGCGGTTAGGCCTAAATGAATTAATAGTTTGTTTAAAATCATCAAGCAAATGTCCTCACTTGAAATCAATGCTTCATTGTACATTTCTTCATTGATTTGTATATTTGGATTTCCCATTCGAGTCCGTATTTGATACAAAATACCATCACACTAAGGGAAAATTAAAAGGGTTGTTTTAATGGTTTTTCCCAAATTATTCGAATTTTTCTTGCCGTAAAAACCATCCTTAAACTTCAATGAACATTTTAAAAAAGAATTGGTCCAGACGTTGTTGGGTTATGCGCTTACCAACACATTTTACGGTTAATTTTTGTATATAGAAGATACTAGAGTACGTAAGGCACTAGCTCGAATATGGGAATTATACTCGAGTTTCGGACAAATTATAGATTGTAGCAATATCAGAAGGGTTGCAAAACTTCTCGTATCGCCGGAGAAAACCCTAAAACTTAGCAGCTTTTTTGTTACTATTAAATATGTGATCAATTTACAAGAAATGTTTTGTGATGCAATTACTTAGAACTGAAAGCTGTATAGTTTCCTCGAAGTAAGTATTAATCATCTCCAGTGGGTTAAAAGTTTAAGATAAAAGATCATTTATAAACATAAAGAAGAGTAACGGAGACAAAACAGAGCTTTGGGGCACACCAGTGTTCTTTTTTTGTGCAATACCATATTGGGTCCATCCATTACTACTTCAACAGTCCGAAAGGTAATTTCTAACCCAACATAGAAGAGATTCATCAGTATGAAATATACACATTTTCGATAAGATAGCTTGATGCTAAACTTTTTCAAAAGCCTTTGAAATATCAAGTCCAATAACCTTACTTTTTCCTAAACGATATAAAAGTTTATTCCACGGTTGGGAGAGATAAACCATGAGACTTCCTGTGGACATTTTTTTTTGCATACGCCATGCTACTGCTTATACGAAGCTTTTGTTCTCCAAAAATGTCTTAATTTACAAATTGATCATCGTGTTCATGACCTTGGAAAGAAAAGACGGAAGTATTATAGAACAATAGTAAGCAGAAGAATAGAATTCGTCTTTTTTTTGTAGAAACAGGCTAGACAATTCCTATTGTCTATCCTTGGATCTGTAGATTAGTACAGACAGAAAAGCTTACGCAGTAGTTTTGCCAGCGTAGAAGAAAACCCATATAGAACAAAAGCCGTTATACTATCTGGGCCAATGGTAATGATGCTGCCTTAAATAGATCTAAGACAAGCCTTCATGTTCTACAACGATCCGGGACAAGTTTTTATAAATCCTTGAACTAGTAATAAAATCGGTCCACTAACTTATTTTAAATCGCATCTAAGACAAACAAATCTACTATCCTCTCAACATTGGCATCTTTAACTTATTCAATACTTCAATTTTTGACAATATTTTTTATCAAATAAAAAAGTTTGAAGTAAATTTTTAGATTGTTTTCATAACTCGAGCACAGTGTCTAGAACTTGGTTCTAGTTGAGCTGTAATGACAATACATTTCTGCTTCCTCAGATACGACTGTTTCTCAAATCAATGTTTAAGAACTAAAGTCCACAACTCACTTGAAAAAAAGTTTGTTCGCATATGTCTAAGCCACTATTTTTCCAGAAATGCACCTTTAAGGCATCTTTTCAGAATTTAACCACATAAAAGAATCTCTTTAAACCAAAGTGCTTCCATTCAATTTCAACTCATTCTGATAACTATTCGGTTTTTAGTTTTAAATGTTATAACGTTATGTAAAACCGCAATGTACTTTAGCTTATTTCGAAATTTTTGGAAAATAAAAGAAAACAAAAAAGTATCTGTCTCTTCAAAGTCTACCATAACATAGACCAATTTAAAATAAAAAAAATAGAAAATAGAAAAATATTTGTAAGTCTTCTTCTTTGGCGAAGTTTTTCCTAGAAGTCGTCAAATTACAAACACCCATCATAATCGTTAGAGAGAATTATTTTGTTTTCTTATTTTACACTATACCGAGCTATAGACTAAGTTAGTACTTAGAATTTTGCACACGGACCACCATCGATATGGTGTAGGTACATAAAATGCGCCATAAGTCCAACACGTTAAAGCAGTCCTAATCCTCAACAATTAACCCCCATGCAACTATAACTATAGTTGGGTTAGTAAAAATACAAAAAAAAATCATCTTAAATACCTTTCACCTAGATTAAGGTACGGGTATAGTTTTGGAAGCGAAATCCAGGTGTTCCAGGTGGGATGGTGTAATATCTATGGATAGGGATTAATTAGAGGAGTTTACGTTTGGCCCATTTTCGACTGTTTTTATAATATGATTTTATGGACTTTGTGATAAAAGAAGATTAAACTTTGCTTAATACATACGTTAAAATTATCTACATGGCATTATATACAGAGTTGTGCTCTGCTCTTTTATAACAGTGACTTGGTTCAAAAACTCTGTGAATATCAATACTAAAATAACGTCCTTCACGTATACGCTAGTGGAGAAGTACCCGTAACGTGATGGTTAGTGCGTATAGGACTGTCATGCTAGATGTCTTGAGTAATTCTTGTAATAAAAATGTCTGAAAATTAGCAATTATAAGTCTGCATAAAAAATGTCGGTCCCCCCTTCCCTCCATCGCTGAAATAACTACACACATAGAAATGGTTAAGAGTTGTACGTCACGGGGCCCTTGCTCTCTACGGACTGTTGCAACCATTTACTTCTTTTATTTATACGACAGTGTTTGTAGAGAGACTAAAATCATGTCAAAATTTGATGGCATATATTTTCATTACATAAAAAGAAGTTTTGAAAACAGGTTTTCAAAACGATTTTGTTCCTTGTTTTTCAAATCATCCCCAATATCAAGTAAGAAAACTTACACTTTTGAAGATGACGGAAACTAAATTTATTTTTCGATATAGTTTTATAAGTCCAAAAATTTTAATTATTAAAAAACTATTTCAATTAAATTTGATTGACAAGAGATTAATCGATCCAACCTTTGTAAAGTTAAAAATAGTGTTAATGGTCCAAAATTTAAAGAAGAATAGTGGCCTTTTAAGTTTTTGCAATTTTTAAAAAGAACAAAACCAACATGTCTCACCTCAATTACTTATTTTTTTGATGTTTTGTGGAGTTTTATAAAAATACAAGTGGAAAACATTGTAGAGGCAATAATATCGATTGAATGTAATACTACTGGCCTGGACCAATTGGACCCTAAGTTCTGAGACTACTACTTCCATATATACTGCACCTTATAACCTACATATTAAACAGCATATTGACTACTTCCGAGTTTCCTTTAGAATGGATGAAGGCTTAGATTATTCCCATATCCAAAAAGCAAAGAGGTACTACTAAAGAATTTCGGCCGATAGCCATTCTTCCGTTTCTTCCGAAGGTGTTTGAAAAAACTATTTTGGGGACAGATCAAAAAATATCTTACAATCAACAATCTGTTAAGTACCTGTCAGTAATTCGTCCACATTTTTCAATGTTTCGAGCGGAGTGCCACAGGGATCTATCCTTGGACCAATCCTCTTCTCACTTTACATAAGTGAGTTATGTTGCAAGTTGCTAAACATTGTTGAATTCATCTTTAAGCTGATGATGTGCAGTTTCTGATAATTCGACCTTTTGGGACTAACAATGATGCCGTAACTTTAATAAACGAGGAACTGCTTCGCATTTCACAGTGGGCAAAATAGAACGATCTCCGCCTTAACCCTGTTAAATCAACATCCGTCCCCATCTATCGCAAAAACATTGAGCTATCGGGTTTAAACCCGTTGAAACTTGACGACGAAACCATTCAATATGATAGCACTGCTATCACTGCTAAGGTGTCTCCACCTTCTTCAAGTAACTCGAAATTGCATACCGATAAAAACTAAACTGCTACTCTCTAAGGACCTTTTTACTACCAATTGTACTGTATGGGTGTGAAATCTTTTGTAAACTAGACTGTATGACTAGCCGCAAATTGATTGTTGCGGAATTATAGTTTAACGTTAGTTGAATTGAATGTAATATAAGGTGGTGAATGACTGAAGGTGGCGGACCTGGGCCTCGACCAACATGTGTCTCCAGCCAGCTCGATCCATAGCGAGCTGTCTCCAGTTTCCAAGTTAGTTGAGGTCTTCACTGACCTGCATGCCCCAGCTGAGTCGCGGTCTTCCTCTACTGCGCAGTTCCTCGGGATTGGATTCAAAGTCCTTCCGGGCTGGAGCCTTGATGTCCATTCGCTCTACATGACCCAGCCATCTAAATCGTTGAACTTTAATTCTGTTTACTAGGTCAATGTCGCTGTACAGCCCCTACAGTACGTCATTATATCTTCTCCTCCATTCTCATAATCGGGACCAAAAATCACCAAAGGAAGAAACATTTTTTTTCGAAACGTCCTAAGACGCCCTCATCTTTCCTTATCAGGCAGGTTCCGGGCCTCAGCGCCATAAATGAGAACAGGGGTGATGAGTTTCTTATGGATGGTGATTTTAGATGCTCGAGAGAGGACTAATCTACTCAGCGCTTTTGTTGTTGTCTGAAAAACGCTCCACAGACATCACGCTTTGATCTTGCAATTATGTTAATATCATCGGCGTATCCGAGTAATTGAATGGACCTTTGGAAGATTGTGCCTCTAGAGTTGACGGTTGAGTTTTGCACATTTCTTTCCAGAACGTTCTTCTCCTTCGTCATTCTGCACAAGCGGATAAGGTTTACAGGGATGACAAAACTGGACATTGATCTGTAGAGCTCTTGCCTATGATGCTGTTATATGTGGCTTTAAAATCGATTTGAAGTTCCTGGGTTTTTTCCAAGATCTGCCCTGCATCGTCTGCTGCTTTGAATAATTCAGTAGAGATGCCGTCAGCTCCAGCAGCTTCAGTTTAGATATAGCTATTTTCACTTCTTCGAGGTCAGAGGTATAAATCTAGCTAAGTGATAAGAAACCTAAACCTATGGTTTTAAAAGAGATATCCGTGTGCTTCGTACTCAACCTTCAATTTTGTATGCATACTTTTTGAAGTTATTATTTGGCTTAAAAATAAAATTTACATAAGGGCACTGATGGCAAGTTATCAGTGTAGGTCGCATCGAATAGAAGGGAATCGGTTAAAACGAAATAAAGGTCCTATAAAAGGAACCCTTCCGAATCCCTATACAAATATTTTTGTTTGTATTGAAAGAACATAAATTAACAGAAAATTGCATAAAAATCCATCTGGCAGTTTTTGGGATAATAAGAATTTCCGATTTTTGATTGTAAATGTACTACTGTTATTTTCGGTCTTATAACAAATGGAAAAAAAGACCTAACGCGAAACATTTTCAATCCTTTGTTTTGAAGTTTGAACTTATAGGGTTGGACCGACTTTATTCGATTTCTCTTTTATCGTAATGCCACTTTTGATAAAAATCTAGATTGTTACATTTTTACAAAAGCAAAACTTGCCTTTACGTCTTAAGGAAAAATTACACTTCAGTGACAAAGGAAAAATGTATACTTTTTTGAACTTTTCAAAACTTCAGTTTAGTTTTATAGTTAAAGTTCTTTCTGAACACTACTTTTTTTATAACTTAAGGGGATATAAGTACCCTTTATATGATTATATTCAAACACAGTGCTAGCATTAGGAAAATAGGGAAGGATTTAAGTGGAGATACCAATGAAAATTGGTCTTAAAGTTTTGAACATCAAAATGGGAGGGAAAAACAGAGTTGGCCAAAGCATTCCACATTCTCGATGTACGATTAAAAAAAGAATCTCAGTACTTGACAGTACCCGAATTAAGTTTAAGGGTGAACTGATGAGCATTCCTGTAAGTGCGAGTATTACAGCTCAATCATTTAAGGGGTCGAATACAACTCGCTAATCGGACAGAACATTGTTTGTAGAAATACGATAAAACAATGAAGGGCATGAAATATTGCGGCAGTGTACAAGGGATGTAAATGTTTCGATTATAGTTCTATCGTCTATCTTCTTTAAAGACCTCTTTTGAATACTATCCAAGAGATTTAAACTTGTTTCAATGGCATCTGCCCAGATATGCGAATTATATTCAAGCTTTGGACAGATGAAGGCTTTTAAATTACACCCAGATCAGAAGGGCACCGTTTCGGAGAAATCCTTAGCACCTGGCAGCATTGTTGGCAATATCAAATACATATGTGATCATTCCATAAAGGGTGATCAGTGATACAAATTTTTAGATACACTTTTCTAATTTTCAGAGGCATAGTGGCTTAACAATTTGTTAGATTTAAAAATTATAAAAATTCAATTTCACAGCTTTTTTTCCTTAACTATGTTAAATTTTAAACTACAAGTTTTAGTTTTCCTCTTTTTAAAAGCCATAGACCAGTAATGTTTATTTTGTTCAATCTAGTTCAAATATCAATAAATGTTTTCTCGACACTTTTCAAAAGATGCATTCTTAAAAATCAAGCGTTTTGTAAGGTTTTTTAAAAGTTTATTGAGTACTTTGCTTTAGAAGGACAGTTTTAGAAATTAAGTCAAAAAATTAAGCATTTAATTTCGATATGAATAAAGTAAAATCCATTTTTATGATTTCCTTGTTTCAAATGTAAAAAACCTGACATGACATGACTCACCCATAGGAATGGTTAAGAGTTGTAAGTGACCAGACCCTTGTCTTCAACGGACTAGTACCCTATCTCAATTATTTGTATTTATTTTGTGGAGTAAATAAATGGGTAAATGCTTCTGCTTTTTTTAGTCTAGATTTATTAGGTTCTTTCTCAAGCTTACTTTACTGATAATTACTATATGATATTTGTTATACTTCTCACACTAACTATCTCTCTTCTAAATTCCATCAAAGAACTGATTTTGGTCAAAAACTTATGTCTGTCGACAAATTTTTCATCAAACTTTTTCAATCAATCAAGAAACAAAGAAACTAAAAAGTGTCAAATCACACCAAAAATCCTTCAGCTTTTTTCGTGTATAAAAGACAAAGTTACTGTGCTGCTTCTAAAAACAAAAAACTCAAAAGCTTCTGGTGTTAAGTACAAGATCACTTAGTGCTAACCCAATATCAAATTTCTATAGTTCGTATTACACACTCTGTGATGTGGTTGGAATCACTTCGGTGCTACCAAATTCTCAAGAATTTTCCTAATCTCACTTTCATCTCTCATCAAGCTGTCAAGATTCCCTCTCGCATCTATACGAGTATTTAAAGAAAGGGGCGGTGACTGTCGTATATTCTCATCATCAGCCATCATCATCATATCGATTTTGATGGAGTAGCTAAAGGTTTTATAATGTAGTTTAGAAGAACCTACCTTCAAAACATAAAACAAACCCCAGAAGGAAACGCATCCATCGGAACGTCGTCATCGTCGTCGTCGTAGGAGAGAAGCCATCATATCACGCAAATGTCTTCATACACTAGGTAGGTACTTTATAGGTACCACTTTACGTTTATATGCGGATACATCAAGTTGGCAAGAAGCCCAACTCCTTATAGGAACGAAAGAGACACTATATAGCGTATCCATCGCCACAAAGCTGACAATAAAGTACCAGGAGACCTTGAATGATTGAATTGAATTTCATGTGGTTTACAGAAGAACGAACACGGGTGGCATGGATTGGATGGATATTATATGAAGGTAGCAACGTTCAGAAACAGCAGCGGCAACAGCAGCAGCGTGGCGG
Organism: Eupeodes corollae; assembly: GCF_945859685.1. Taxonomy (NCBI): domain Eukaryota; kingdom Metazoa; phylum Arthropoda; class Insecta; order Diptera; family Syrphidae; genus Eupeodes; species Eupeodes corollae. Next base: position 145,777,003 of record NC_079148.1, on the reverse strand, counting down.
TATAGGGTTCGTCATTATTCAACTTTATTTTAGTTCTGCTCATGTTTTTCATTGTTTGTCACAATTTTGTTTTATTTTATTTTATTTTATTTTATTTTGCTGTTTTATAGAAAGATGGCAGTAGTTTTTGTGGTCCGTAACAAAAAAAATATGATACGTGTAGTCACAAAAATTTTTAGCACGAAAAGAAGAAGCTCCTGCTTTTGCCCCACCTCCTGATGATGATGATGATGGTAAGTCTAAGCATAGGTACTGATGATGGTAATGGTGGAATACCCTTCCAGCATAGACCAGCATAATTTTAACTGGCAGTTCCAAGAAATTGTAATACCACACAAAAAAGGCCAACAAAAATATGTAGACCTTAACCATCCATTCGAATGATATTATGCTGTTTAAGGAAAAATATTTTGATGAAATAAAATCTGATGACAAGCATCGGTAAAGACTATTGATATCCTTGATGATGCTCTGAGACCGGGGGTTCTTGGTGGAAGTAGATGTTGTTATAGGCCCGCTTATTTTAATGAAAGAATTCGAGTTTATTTATAGAAATATCTTTTACATTATGGAATGAGGAATATGTACTTTAGACAGACATCAACTGAACAGAACACATAAAGTAAAAGTACAATGCGAAAATAAAAGGATTGCGATGCTAAATTTTTCACAGTTTTATTTCGGTGACATTTTCTGTATGTAATTGGAGACATTTTGGTGGACCCTTATGATCGCTGACAGAACATTATACACTGATTACGACGGAATTGTTAGAGATTTTAAAACACCCATATTTCAGGGTCAACGGAAACACGTGCAAGTAAGGTCAATATCCATTGATTAATAGTTAATAATAATTCGTAATACAGTCATGCCACATTTTTATGTTCAAGACAACTGCTATTGCGAAAAAATAAGGAGTGTCATAAAAAGTTCTTTTGAAACAATCTGTTCAAATTCTTCTTTGTTGGGCTAAAAATTACATCGGGCAGTTTGATTCAAGTAGTTTAGATCTGATATTATCATCCAACGGCTCCGTTCTATCTCCGACACTCTTCCTTATTTTTTTAAAGGATCTTTCGTCTGAAATGTCCAACCAACTTATTTGTTTTGTATGATAATCTTATTAATTCTCTAAACCACTTACAGAAGTGACGGCTTACAGACCAATATCGCTTATACCAATTATGGCAAAAGTTTTTGAAAAACTGTTTCTGAAGAGACTTAGCAAAATCATAGAAGAAAGAAGATTAATACTAAACCATCAGTTTGGCTTTAGAAATAAACATTCCACGATAGACCAAGTTCATAGAATATCGGATGTAACAGGAAAAGCATTAGAAGAAAAACAAGTATTTTCAGCTATTTTCTTAGATGTTGCTCAAGCTTTTGACAAGATTTGGCATGAGGGACTTGAGTACAAACTGCAAAGTGATCTTCCCAGGCAGTACTAAAATTGTACATCTCAAACCGATTGTTTAGAGCAAGGTACGATCAAGAATACTCGGAATTGAAGAAAATAGAAGCCGGTGTACCACAAGGAAGTGTCTTAGGTCCTACCCTGTATTTACTATACACATGCGATATTCCAGTTGGTAATCACATCATTATGTCTACTTTTGCAGATGATACCGCAATTTTGGTACGCGACAAATGTGTCTCAAAGGCAGCAGTAGTACTACAAAATACCGCCGACAGAGTGAGAGCTTGGACCGAAAAAAGGCGTATCAAACTCAATGAAACAAAATCTTCACATTTAAACTTTATAAATAAAAAATTAAGCAATATTCCAATATTCATTAATAATCAAGCTGTACCTTACGTAAGTACAGCCAAATACCTTGGAATGACTTTGGATGCAAAGCTAAAGTGGAAAGAGCACATCAAAAAGAAAAGAGAAGAACTAAACTTGAAATATAGAAAAATGTACTGGTTACTTGGTGACAACTCTGATTTATCAATCCAAAACAAAATAATGATGTATAATCAAGTAATAAAGCCTGTTTGGACCTATGGAATCCAATTATGGGGCTGAAAGAAAACAAATAGCGAAATCATCCGAACATTCCAAAACAAAGTCCTTCGTGGAATAGTTAATGCACCTTGGTACATAAGAAATACCGATCTACATCGTGACTTACAAATAGAAATGGTTACAGAAGTTGTTAAAAAATACGCTGTATCGCACAATTAGAGACTGCAAAGTCATACTAATTCTGAAATTGAGTCCGTCTTGCATATAAGAAACCATGTTGGGAGATTAAGAAGAACCAAGCCTCATGAGCTTATGGTCTAAAAAAAAACATGGAAAAGTGTTAAAAGTTTAAACTTCCTCCAAAGTGATTGTACAAAGTTAAGAAAGAAAAATCTATAGTCCATCCTTCAAGATTGGTCCTGATGAAAAGGTGGTTTTAGTGGTTAAGAGTCCCACTCTTCGTGGTGTCGAATACTGCCAAATGTCTTTTGAAGATTTCCTCCTGTCAACAAAAAAAAATTAATTTTCATCAATGGGGAATCAAAAACCGTGTAGAATTTAATGTTTCAAAACCTCAATACTGTCTTCTGTTGCGAAAAGGTTATCTTCCCCCACTATCCATGGGTGAAACTTACATCGAGAAGACTGGTACAGGGTTTTTTAACAGGGACAATATAAAAGTAGAGCGACAGGGACGCCAAATTTCTTGCAGCTCTTTTAATAGTTCTCTTCAGTAAAGTTTTCATGATGGAAAGATATAAATTTACTACGGATATAAATTTACTAATCGTCAAAGCTTATCAACAATATAGCGTCCAGTGGAAACATTTGAATCCAGAGGCACTGTACAAAATTTTCCTATGCCAGTGAGACAAAAAAGTGCCCGTAGTGTCGAGAATATTGCTGTCGCTGGGGTTTCAGTTGCAGAAAGCCCAAATGTGTCTATCACTCGTCATTCTCAAGCGTTGGTCATCTCTGTGGCCGTTTAACCACCGTATGTTCGTGAATTAGGCTGAGCAACAACTTGAAAATGATTCGGATTTTCATCGCAAAATCATCTTCAGCGATTAGGCTCATTTCTGGCTGAATGGCTTCGTCAATACAAATTACGGTTTGGTGTGGTTTATGGGTCGGCGGCTTCAATGGGCCGTAATTCTTCCGCTATGATGATCAAGATCAGCACGTTACTCTGAATAGGAATCGCTACCGTTCAATGAAAACCGAATTATTTTAGCCTCAATGTGGGCCAAAATACAGGTAGGCGCCACAAGCCACTCAACAAATGTCACAATCAATTTATTGGGAACCAAGTTTGAAGAACGCGTTATATCACGAAATAGTCCAGTCACTTGGCTGCCTCGGTGGTTCGATTTCACGCCGTGAGACTATTTCATATAGGGCTAACGAACGCCGATTCATGCTTGAAAACCGTTGAAAATTGGTTTCAGCGTCTAGCCTTCTGCAAGCGTGCCCGTATTGCCTATGTAAAAGAAATCGAATTTCAAACATAATGGCATTGAACGTACTTTCACAGGAATAAGGAATTTCATTGATATTCAAAATCGTTTTTGTTCTATTTAAAAAAAAACTTTTGTAGCGCTCATATTACTTACTTACTTAGGTCCTCCGGCCTGTTAAGTCCATTGGGAATCCATTAAGGGGCATAGGGGCTCTACTACGCCTACAGTTTGGCCAGAAAATCCTTAGGATATCACGAAGACATCTATTAACGAAGGTTTGCAGCTTTCTTGTTATTTCTGAAGTAACCATTTCCAAGTGCTGCATCCATAAAGGAGCACAGTTCCGAAACAGCCGTAGCTTTGTTCTTAAGCTGATAGAGTTATTCCTCCAAATTTTTGACAGCATACCGAATGCCGCTTTTGATAATTTTCGTTTTGCCGGAATTAATTTTGACCCACAATTTCTGCTTCTATCTCCACACTTGTTGTCATTTGATGGAGATCCATGATCCTATGAGAGAGTAAGCAAACATCGTCCGCGTAATCTAAGTGGGATGTCAAAGTCCATTTAATCCATCCGCTACCTGATAGAGCTGAGCGCAGTACATCGCTTATCACCAACAAAAACAGTATTAGCGACAGAATACAGCCCTGTCTGACTCCGCTTCGGATTTCAAATCATATCTTGTAGAGTGATCACATGTATAAAGTCACCGAAACTGCTGAGTTTAGGATTCCTCAGACAATGCAAGAATGTTTTACTCCTTCGTCCAAAACACGAGTGTAGTTCTCTTATTTAGGCTGGTGCCCTAATGAAGTAAATGAGACTTTCGGATAATATTGAAAAGGGAGCCTTAAAATGATAGGCGATTGTTTTCTTACTGAGACATTTGCAAATCTTTAAAAGTACCGCAGGGTCTCATGCCTTTCATTGCTTAACCGATAGTCTAAAACACAATGCTTTAGTGACATAGGCAGTTGCATTCCTCCTCTAAAACAATTCAATTGAAATACCCGTACTTCTAGGAATGCTCATCAGTTTACCCTTGAGCTCAATTTCCTGCGTAATGTTAAATACACGGATTATTTTTTTAGCTGGACTACACGAATGTGAAATTCTTTAACTTGTCAATGTTTCCCATCTGCATACATTCAAAACCAATGTGCATCGGTGTCTCCTTTCTAATCCTATCCTTCTTTCCTAATTGCTCGTACTGTGTCCAATCATTATAAATTTATTCATTACTCCTTAAGGTAAAGGGTGCTACAAAATCCCAAAAATTGAAATCTCCAAACTTATCTGCTGCACGAAAAAACAAAAATGTTCCACCCACAACTTTTAGAGAGGGTTAAGAATTTAAAGGGTATTTGGAATACTCTTGAAAAAGTTAAAGAAATCTTCTCAACAGGGACCACCTCATAGTTCAATCTAGCATATCCACTTAGAATCTATAGACATTAGCATCAACCCCATAGCTTCTAGCCTAAGGGATATAAAAATAGACTTTAAACGATTATGGTATACTCTAGAGGAAAGCGAAAATATTCCAACTCAATGAGCTAACCTATTATTTTCCCAAGCATCTATAAAAGCTCTGAATCCAGATGGATCGGAGAGTACACTTAATGAAGGCATATACACGTAAATTACACCTTTAGAAGACTTTGCCAGCAAATGAAGTGTCCACTATAAATGACCGTACATTAAACCACGTTTACTAATGACCCATCTGGTAGGTTAATGTGGTAACTTAGTTTAACGATATCAATACACAAAATAACAACAACTGCGAGCGGTACAATTGACTTATCTTTTTCCCTTAATTAAAAAAGTCGAAGAATACAACAACAACGAAAAAACATACAAAAACCAAAGTACATTATGATGATTATACTTTCAAATAAAGTCAGAAAGATCTTATTGCATTTTTTGTTTAACTTGAATTCTTGAATTGTTTTAACACGCCACATAGTCTAGCCTCGAATTAAGGCGCTCAATCAGCTAAATGACACCATGATGTGTTGCGTGGTATGAAATTCACTGTCATGATACTAATTCGCTTGATATGATGATGCATCAAGAAAACCAACCAAGAACACGAATCGCGATCATTTAACAACGACTACGACGACGATGACGACCCAAACACTCTTATAATTCTTGATCCATCCCTTATAAGTCTTATAAGTGGTATAGAAGCAGCAGAAGCTGAAGCAGAAGACCGGGAAAGAAGATTGGAATGGTTGGTTTGGCGTCATCATCATCATCATTATATTGAAAGAAGTGACTGGAATCCAATGTAATAACTTTGCTGGGCTGCAACATAAATTCATCTGCCACTCAGAAAGTCTGACCTCAAAAACCCATAACCTTGTTTAGCTTTAACTTTAGAACGATAGCCAGAGCCAAAGTCAAATGGCCACCCTCTGTGGCACTCTCTGTCCACCAAGTGACTCCCTGATGAGACTTCTTGATTTACGTCCATAAGAAAAGTTCAAAACAGCAATTGTATCATCTCATAATCGGAATTGTGGATATTGCGGGTATTCCATAAGACCGTTTTCTGGGCATCTGGTCACTGATCACTGGTCACTGATCATCCCATTTGTAAAAAATAAGAAAAAGGGGACCTTCTACCATTAATTTCATTTAATTTCTTCAAACTGAGTTAAGTTTTGTTTTATTGTTTTAATTTTTCTGCTGTCAGTTCATCAATTTCTGGGATCTTGGGGTTCCGCATTTGGTTCATTTGAGTTGCACTTAACGCTTCGCTTTCGTAATCTTTCACATGACGCGAAGCTACATCACGCACTTTTGTCTTTGACTTCAAATTCGACTTCAACTCCGTCACGTCAGTCGCATTGTCGGTCGGTTGGTTGTGTATCGTCTCAGTTTCGGTCTCGGTTTCGGTTCCCGGTTCTTGATTCTTCGGTTCTTGCGCTGGTATCATAAATTTTCGTAATGACCCTTGATAATGAAGCGCAGACGATTAATTGGGGACACTGTGTGTGCTCTGTGCTGTGCAGTGCATCAGTACACAGTCTGGATGTATGGTTGCTTCCTCGCTGACTCCTTCACCATCATCCTCAACATCGTCATCATCATGCAGAACTTTTTTAAAGTGACGAGGAGAGTGCTCTGATGGCATCCAAACATCAAAAATGAATAAAACTAAAGGTTTGTGTTTTTCGGGCCAAATGAGGAGCAGATTCCTTGCCACATTGCGCAGTAAGCGTTCCGTGTTGTTAAGTTGTGTTTTTTTTTCTGTTTTTGAGACTGAATTGGACATCTTTCGATGTTAAGTATGGAAAGAGAGAAAGATCTTTTGAGTAATGTGGTTGTTAATTAGGTTTTGGGTTTAAATAGGGTGCAAAATAAAAAAGTCTGCAGCTTTTGACGAAGTTGATTGATAATTTTCGACAAACGAATTACTTGACATATAGTTTACGTTACGTATGTGTACTTATAGATACATGTGTGACGTGACGCTGTTTTTGCGGTATGTGAGCGTTTTTAAATGATGGAAGAAACAAGCTGCTCTCATTATACGAATAAGAGGTATTCCGGTATTTTTTTTTCCTGAAAAGACCGATACTTTAATTAATCAAAATTGCATTAACACTTTGATCAGAAGCTAGAAGATTTTTACAGAAAAAGACAGAGCTATCAGAGCAGCTGCTGCACTGCGCAGTTCACTTTGACAAATATCAGCTAAGTCATTCCGATGTCATATATAAAGAGGCTCCCTGGTTCTGATGATATTGATGGTTGGAATTTTTCTTCCTTCGACAAGTAACTTTTAAAGAATTTGGTTTAAAATGAATATAAATAAAAAAAATAAACGCTCTGATAGTGATCGACATTTTAGGAATTTCCTATGTTTAACTTCATTAATTGAGAAAAATATAATTAATGATGGTCTAAAGGTTGGTTTTAATGGTGGAAAAACAGAAGTGTGATTCAGAGACTTAATTATCTCTTAAGTTATGAAAATATTTTTCAAGGAATTTATGGTATCATATTTATCCTTTTTGTGTGAGAAAACCCTTTTGCACCTATGTTTCATAAGTTTTGCAGAGGAAACCTTTAACGCAGGGGCAATCGTAGTAACTAAACATTTCCATGTGAAAAAGTGTTCGAAGTGTATGTCGTTTCGATTAAACGATTATAGGAATAAAAAAAACTTCTAGCAGCTTCAAAAAAGGGATTCTATGACCTCACCTTAGTATTTCGAAAAGACGGAATGAAAAGCATAGGGAGGTGACATGGTAAAAAAAATGTGTGAAGTTATGCCAAGCAACCTAAAATTCGAATTAATTTCAAATTTTGTGTCCGAAATGGATGATAGAAAAATTCGAAATAGGTTGCCCTATATGAGTATAACTGGATAGTACCAGTAAACGAGAGAAGCTTATAAAGTGAAGTTCATTCAAAGTTTAAGTTACTTGCAACAATATTTTTATAAAGAGTTGCTTAAAATAGAGGTTTGACGTAAAGATTCGAGACCATTCCTACAGTAAAGTTTTATAATGAGCAAAACCTCGGCTGTAATGCAAGAAAAACGTCACATATTAGCGACCGAACAGGGATTAATAGTTCAAACTGATACGCAAATCAGAAGTGAATCGATTAGAATTTGAATCAAATAAACTTTAAAAGTCTATGACCCTCAATGAAGGAACGAATGATTGCAATCACTATGAATGGCATGGGACTTCCTGAAAGGATTAATTTGAATTCCATCTCATCAAATGAAATCACACAAATGAATTTATTGATCTATTTTTTTAAGAATGTAATAAAAAAGGAATTGAATCTTTAGGTACTCTGATGCTGAGCTGACTAAAGCTAAGAACAGCTATGTAGTTATTTTTTTGAATTGTTCAGAAAAAAGTTATTAAAATCGGTTGATTAGTGACCAAGAATATTTTAAAACAAAGTATCGTTTCTATAGGGCTACTATTTTGGAGCAAACTTAGAGAAAAAAAACTTTTAAAAATCTATCCAATTGCTTATGGAAAAATAATTCAAGGCTTTTGACCAAAATAGTTTAAATTAGTCCCTGCTGTTATATTTAGTCTAAAAAAAAAACATTAAAAATTTGATTTCCAAGATAGAATTTAATCGAAGGTAGAAAAATTAACTGATGTCAGAATTAGCGGACGAATATTTTTCAACGTCTCTACCATCTTAATGTCATATTTTATTAAAATTTCGAGTTAGAAAATTTTTACGAATGCAATATTTCCCCTGTAGTTCCTCCAAGTCGCAAGTAAATAACTTTTAGCCGCATTAAATAAGCTGGGTCTGATTTACCTCTGGTATATATTTCAAGGAGTTAAATGAACATATTATGTTTTGTCTTTAAATTTCTCATGCCTTTTTCCAAACATGGAAATGTTCTGCCAACATTTTGAGTAGACTACAAGCTTTCGTTAACTGTTGTCTGCGCTCTATTCTGAAGATCCGGTGGCCGCAAACCATATCTTACGTTGAGTTGTGGAATAGGACCGTACAGAAAAAGTTGAACGTAGACATCTTGCAACGAATGGAACGGGCCCCAGGGTAATAGACGCGTTGGAAGACCAAAGACAGCTTGGAGGTCATCAGTTTTGAAGGAGATTCGGTCTCAAGGTACTGAGGTCAGTTGTGGTGAAACTGCTGTACTTGCAGCCGGACAACACATATATATATAAATGCACATATGTTTTGTCTTTAAATTTCTCAAGCCATTTTCCAAAGCTTTTTGAAAAGATTAATTTATTTTTCCTATTTATAAAAAAGGAACAAACAATTATGTTATGGATTACAGGCTCCTAATCAACCTTTCTTCAATTCCCAAGCTTTTCGAAAGAAGTAACTTCAACTCTATCTCTGTATATCCATAGTGAACCTAATTTTTCTTCACAACAACGTGGCTTTAAAAAGCTGATCTATTAAAATCAATCTCTTTGAATTTGTGTCTAAAACTTCAAGTTAATTAGAGAAAAGAAATGAAATAGATGTTATCACCAGAGAGTTGAGCTTTCAAAAAATCAGTCACCAAATTATTCATCTTAATCTTGATTTTGCATCCTCTATTGTTTCATGGCTCAGATCAAACCTAAAGAACCGCTAATATTGAGTTATTTTTAGGTCTTCATCTCCAATCCTATTTATGCAAACTCAACAGTTCCTCAAGGGAGCCACGTTGGACCTTTCATATTTACCTTAACTATCAACGACGTTAATAATTCCATTGATATTTCAACTGTCTCTATTTACTCCAAATTTATCTTGACTCATTTCAGACTTGGTGCTACAAAAATTTTCTAGAACTCAATGTTGCTAAATGAGAATTTATAACATTGACCCGTAACCGATCATATCTCCCCTTCATATCTTACAATCTGCACGACATTACCCTTAATTGCTGATGTATATTTTCGACCTATTATCTATTTGACCTATCAGCTAAGTTTTTGAACCCATTTTGACTATGGGACCAACTCATCCCGTATTTTTATCAAACACTGGTGTGAGGAATTTTCAAACCACTAAGTCATTCAATTCCTATACACCATTGTCAGACATCTCTCTGAATACGCTAGTCAAGATCTTCCACTTTGAAAGAATTGAATCTGTGCAAAGCAGATACCGTCGATTTGTACTCTGCAGCCTTCTTTGGGTTGATAATCGATTTTAACCACCCTAGGAATATTTTTAGGAATGTACGAATTTGCAAACCCTTCAAAAACGAAACGAAATCACTGATATTCTACTTCTAGACTTTCCATTTCTTCTAAAAAAGATTCGAATTTTTACTATTTCACGGATCGTCAGACATGCCCGTCTACTTCCCGTTTTAGTCCAGCTTTAATTTTTTTTGTTAATAGCACTCATTAAGCTTAATAAATAAATAAATACATAAGAAACTTGGAAAACTCTGAGGCCCATTAAAAACCGATCCAATTTTCTTATTTAGATTTCAGCTAAGATATTTACGTTAATCTTAATAAAAAAATCAAAAGTGAGTGGATTAGAATTGCCAACAAAAACAACCCTAAATTCTAAATTTTAACATTAAAAGTAAACTGAAGCCTTAAGTTTCTCAGTTAAATTTATTTTATTTTATAATATTCAATTGGTTGAAAACTTTTTGAGTATTATTCTAACGTATTCCAGTATTCAAAATAAATAAATTAGGTGGCGCAGCAGTCCATTGGGAACAAGGGCCTCGTGACTGACAACTCTCAACCATTCCTGTGTGCGATTAAATTTGTTAGGGATGGAGGGGACCTACAGTTTTAAGCCGAATCCAAACGGCAAATTTGAGAAAGCACTTTTCATGGCAGGAATTGTCAATTACTCTTAAGAGGCAGTACCGTGAAAACTTTTTTTTAACTAGGTCGGCACAGCGAGGATTGAACCCAAGACTTCTGGCGTGACAGCCCTACATATTAGGCACCATGTCACGGGTATTAACTTTCAGTATTCAGAGGGAATCTGTGTACAAATGCCATTAAGGAAAAATCTGAATTCTCAAAAGATAGCATTCAATTGATTGCGATCTCAAAACAAGTAACATTGTTGCTAGTGGAATGACTATAGGAACTTTCTGAAGTTCTCTATCTGACTTTAACCATACCGAATGCAATCCTTGAATCTAATCCTTTCAATTATTCTAAGAAAATCATTCATTATTTAATAACTAGAATTGTGAACAAACTTGAACTAAAGAATTGCCTTGAACATAGATTTAAAACACGAAAACTTTATAACAACTTAACCTTACCCGTGGTTTAAAATTGTTTACTTTTTTTATGACTTAATATTGACTTCACGGTACTACGACGGTTTTTTTTTCAAAATTGAAAACATCCCAAATTCATTCAATTGGAAGTTCAAAGTAATAACTAACATATTCTTGTCGGCAGACCACAAGGAAAGGACTATGACGACCAATTCGGTATATCAACTTTAAAAGGACCAAAAACCGACGACTGCATCTGATGCTGATCTAAAAAAAAACTTAAAGCCGGTGCTTTTATACAAAAAATAAATAATAATATTAAATTTCAATCCCGAAAAATTTTTTGACAACAAAACATCGATTAAAAAGTATTGTAAGCGCTGTCATTTGAAAAGAAACCCAAAACCAAAGTGCATTTTCAAAATACGCTACGCAGGCAGGCGCACATTATGCATAATATGCAATATGCATGCATTATGATGCACCGCTCTCGGTCCCAGCTCCTGTGCTCTACGCGGTGCGTCACCAATCCTGTATTTTTTTCAGGAACTATATCTCCATTCTTCCACCACTCAAACATACACATAGTGTGTGACCAAAGATATATGAAAAGGGTTGGGTCATTGATCCCTGAATGTGAATGGCCTGTCCGCTAAGCACTCCAGCAGCAGCAGGCTATGCTGCCAAGAAAATCCACTCTTTTCGGAAGGTTTATAGGTAGGTTATATGTTGGGAGCAATTAATTCAGAATGTTATTTCCTTTCATTAAAATTCCATAACTCGCTTTTGGGCGATAAACTAAACGGCCGTCGACAGCGTTTGACACTGCACTAATACCGCTGCTATAGGCAGTAGCTGGACAGGACAGACGTAGTCGACGACGACGACGGTTATATGGCGGCAACGACGTAGACGACAACGTTTAGCCCATTGGAATGCTGCCGGTGTTGTATTTTGTCCCGATACAGTACCGCACTTACGCCCAAAGATATTGGGTTACACGCAACCTGGACAATAACAAGTCCAAAAACAGTTTTAGCCTTTAGCCTTCGCTGCACTGCAATATGTGTTCCGTGGGCCAGCCGTACACCTAAGTAGATAGGTTAGGTCTACCTAAACAATTTGGGGACCAACAAAAAAATAGGTAATATGAACAAAAGGTTAACATGACATTTGTATATAAGGCTCCAGCAATGTATAGGACATAAAATGGTGCAGCTGTGACTTCTAGGAATGTAGGCATAAGTACCTAGACCAAACCAACCTATATATGGCAGCTTTGTCTATCTCTAGACGTCTACACTGCACTGCGGTCGGTCGGTCTATTTGATTTCATATAGACGCTCATTAGAATTTAGAACGGGCCTGCGTGAACTTATTCCGGTCGTCAGCGTCGCGTCGGTCGTCCCTCTCGTCGTAGTCCCGTGTTCGAAACTATTAATAAATTTAAACACCTTTTGGTGTAAGCGCCAATTATTTACACACCCGTTCGCCGTTGTCGTCGTTCGGTCGCAACACCATCGAACAGGATAGAATGAGTAATGACAAAAATAAGGACGAAATAAATTAAAAAAAATAAAGGTCTTAAAAAGGGTTAGGCATCAACTACCTACCTACACACATACATATATGTATACAAGCACTCCTGAAGCAACCGTCATAATCGTCGTCGTCGTCGTCCTTAAAAAAAAGTGCATTATTATTTTATTCCTTTTTCCAATCCTTTTTTTTCTCAAAAAAAAAAAAGAAGAAAATAATGTCATTGGAGTCCTTTTGTTCGCGGTTGCGCCTCGGCTGGTGTTCAGTTCACATTTCAATTAATTTGAATTACAGGACGTAATTTTAAAAATATAAAAGTATTTAAAGCAAAAAAAAGTCCTTTTTAATACGAAATGCATTTTGTACGTGTGCACTTCAATTTAATGATATGACGCGACATATGCGTTAGATTGTGCAATGCAATTGTAAAGGACGCGACAATCGACAACGAGAACCAACACCAATTTGAAGGACAAAATTATATATAAAAAGAATTATTAAATGTAAAATAAAAACCGATTCCATGTAAAACAAGAAAAATTCATATTTGGGATGTGTTTTTTAAATGAACCACCATCGAGCAAGCGACGAGGACGACGATGATGACGACGACGACGAGAAAAAAAAGGATTCCTTTGTTAGAAGTTATTACGTTTTTTTTTAAGGATCTCTTCTGAAGCCGAAACTTGAACAAGATTTTATGATTCCATCACGATGTTTATTTTTTTGAAATTCTGAAATTCAAATTTTTAACCCTTGCGCAGCGCACATCATTGTTTGGTATGGTAAGTTGATGTGAATGCGTTTGCGTTTATGTTCACGTTCCCGTTGACGTTGTGGTGATATCCTGATACAGGCTTCATCCTCATCCGGAGGGTATTTTTTTGTTTGGTATGAAAAGAGGGATAAGTGCACGAACCATTGATATATTTTTTTCTTAAGATATTTTTTGCCTCTTACAGAACTGAACACTATTGTCCTGGTTTTGATTTCAAACTCACATAAAAAAAAAAACACAACCTAAAGTAGTTTGGCCCGTATTTTTTGAGTTATCTCGATGAACCATTTGGCAGGACTCAATTGCGCGTGTGCGCATTTACATATTGTTTTAAAAGAATTTTTGTTTTTGTTATCAGATTTATCCTGTCCAAAAAGAGAGATGTAGATTTTTTTGTAAAGATAGATATGAACCTACGTAAGTAAATTATGAAAAATTACTCCTGACAGCCGGAACCAATTTTTTCTAAAAAAAAAAACTTAAGTAAAAAAATATGGTAAAGAGTTTTTTGTGCATAAAGTTTTACTGATGCTTACATTTTGTTACGTTTAGTAAAAAAAAAAGATCAAAAAAGTTAGATTTTAGAAATGAATGGCTTATATTTATTTGACATCGGGATTTTAACCTTTTTTTTTTGTTGAAAACTTACACCTGGGTAATGATGCTGAAATAATCCAATCTGTTCTTTTAATGCAACTTTTGTGCATTATTTTTTTGGAATGTTCAATTATTTAGACAGTTTTATTTTTGGATTTGGGTGTCAAAAAGAAGGGAAGAATCAGAGATAGGTGACGCGTTTTAAGAAATTCTATTTAAAATCTAGGGTCTGGTTTTAAAATTTGAAAATGGTATTGTCTATCCTTTTTTTAAATTAAGTTTTTGGCATAACTTTTCACAGAATTTTGAACTGTTATTGTCTTTAATAGAAGGTTTCGTGTGTAATGTCCTATTTTTGACTTGAGATATATAGAAAATAAGGGGTCCGCCAAATAACTGCTTTTTTTAAATACTATAAAAACATTGACTGTAACGGCCACTCTTTGCTCATTTTCGGAGAAAAATGGCCCAGTTATGCCTCTGGACCAAAATCCGCACCAAACATTGACTCGTTTTGGTTGTATCGGCCTTAAAATGTATTCGTGCGGATTTTCTGTGCCCCAAATGCGACAGTTTGCTTGTTTATATACCCACCAAGATCAAAATGCGCTTCATCTAAAAAAATGATTTGGCAAAATCGGCATCTTCTCTAAGCGTTGTTCAGCGTATACACAACCAAATTCGTTCAGTGGAAGGATACAACCATACAACTAATTATTTGTCAAATCAGATATGAGCTAAGTGTTACCATTCACGAAATAAGCACTAGTTGAAAAAAACGTATATGGCAAGTTTTGCATTCGTTAAAAAATCAAACATGACATTACGATGGTAGATAAGTCGAAAATACCCTACAGCTCACAGCACTGGGTCGATTGACTTCCAGTTTTGAAATTAAGGCTTTGAACCATTTCGAGTTATAGGTTTTTTTCATTTTTTAGACTTAAATTAACAGAAGTACCAATACAACATTTTTGGTCAAAAATCGAAAATTCGAATTTTTTCAAAAACAAACCGATACATTTTTTTAATTTTCACTAAAATGTTTGTTATTAATTTGGCTTCTTTCAATATAAAAAAAAAAATTGTATTGCTCCCGAAGGGTACCCCACATAGTACCGTTATTTTGTTTTGTTAAGAACTTATGAGTAGATTTCAACAATGTACTTTCTATTCAAGTTCTAATATCGTCTCAATCATATTTGATGATCAAAAATGTCATTGTTTTAAGTTTTGGCTCTTAAAAAAAATATTTTTTTTTCCGAGATTTTATATCTTGAAGATGGGTGGTTGTTTTTCTAAGAAACTCAAATGACAAACGTATAATAATAAGCTCTAAATAACTGCATATCAAAAATATTGTTAACCTAAAATTTTATATATACAAATTAATTTAAAAAATAAACACTCTAACTACTTTTGAATCAAACATTTTTAAATTTTTTTTTAGAAATCAAATGGATTCAAATTTTTTGAAAAAAAAAAACTTTCTTTGCTGGTAAATTTTCAAATTTTTAAATTAAAAGAAATATTTTTAAAATATGTGTGGATACATGAGCAATTTTGTACGACCCAATAGTGCATTTTACTACTTAGAATCTTGTTAATAGTTCTTGGAATACAAGTTCTAAACACCATGGATTGATACATTTTTAAAGGTACCATTTTTAAGAAACTTCATTAACCAAGACAAGTTTTTTTCATTTTTAAAAACAACGGAGCTGAAGTCAATTCAAGACTTAGCCAAATTTGTATTTGAAAAATACAATTTTTTTCTACCTTTAACATTTTCTCCGAAAATTTGAAGATTATTATCTCTGGAAATTGTGGACTAATGGAATTTTTGGATTTTATATTTTTTAGGTTTTACTGTTTAGGACAAAAATTCTTTCAGATTTAAAGGTTTTGAATTTGAGGATATTGTCAAATTTTAATTTTCGTGATACTTTGTTATGACTGGAAAGTGAGGATTTTTGGTGCAATAAATATAGAGTTGTATTGCACACACGAAAATATTAAAACATTTTTTCGATTTTTTTGATTAAATAGAAGCTTAATTGTGCGGGGTTTTTGAATTTTGAGGTTTTCTTATTTCTTAAGTTTCTTGATTTTGAATGATCAGTATTACGGTTTTCCACACTTCATGTTTCTATTTTCTGGAAGACTGATTTTTGATTTTCTGGATCTCATAAATCTGTTATACTCTAATTATTTGAATATTATTTGACATGTATTAAAAATATGAGATTGTATAAACTAAAAGATGTTTTAAAAAGACTTTGGGAAATGAAGTGAGTTCTTAACACGAAATTCTGGAAATTAATTTAAGGAAATTAAAAATGACATTAATGTTAAAAACGAGCCAAGTTCTGCTCCATAAGAAGCAATTGAAAAATTATCCAAGTTAACGCACCAAATTTTTCCTATTAATTATTGCTTGGATATCAAACTACTCAAAGCACTTCAAAAATAATTTTTGTATACTTAGAACATGGAATTTTTAGATTTATACTTCTTCGTTTGTTCTTGAAATTGTATCATTCTTCACGACTTAGAGGTGTTCTTTGTTTATTAATGATAAAAAGAGGATGGGATGCGACAAACACTGATAACTTCCCATCCCGTCTGTGGATTTGTGTTGCTTAAAAGGTTTGTAGGTTTTCGTATTGGGTTAAGAAAGTTGTCAGTTGAACTATTATTAAAAAATTAAAAATTACCAACACTACTAACTTCATATCAAGAGATAGTTTAGTTTGAAAATCTAGTTTTGTTAAATAGATTTTTAGTCGAAAACAATTTTTTACCAATTTTAATACCATTTCATAAATTTTTATAAATTGGATAAATGCAATTAATTTTAGGGAAATCAAGAGCCGGAAATCAATTTTTACCAAATTTGCGTACTTTTTCTTGTATATTTAATTTTTGTATGAAAAAACAGACTGTTTTTTTTATAAAAAAGTACTGAATATCGAACAAAATATTTTCTGAGAAATAAAAAAAGTTTGATGACAATATTTTTAATTTTTGAAAAGCTATTGAAATCGAAAGTAAATTTTTACCAAGTTTTACCATTAGGTTTTTATTTTTTATAAGAAAACTGAAAATTTTACTGAATGTTTGAAACAGTATTTTTAAAAAGACAAAAGTAGTTTAAAGCCAGTATCTCAAAGTTTTGAAAATATATTTGAATCGAAACTCAATTTTTAGCAACTTTTATTAATTTGTTTGTTTAGGTTTTTATTTTTGTAAAAAAACTGTAAATTCGATTTTTCTCAAATTTTTTTAGTTGGAAGTCACTATGTCAAATTTTTTAAAAAAATTTGTGTCGAAAATCTTATTTTACAAACTTTTTTAAATTTTATCTTAAGTTTTAATTTTTTGTAACAAAAACTATCAATTCAATTTTTCTCAAAAATTTTCCGAAGATTTAAAACAATATTTCTAATAAGATAAATAAGTTTGAAGCAGTAATCTGACGTTTTTAAAAAAATATTTGAGTCGAAATTTAATTTTTATCAACTTTGTAAAATGTTTTGTTTAGGTTTTTATTTTTTATAAAAAAAATTGATTTTTCTTAAAATTGTACAAGAATTTGAAAACGTTTTTTTTTTGTTGCACAAAATTGTTTCGGAGATAAAATCATTTTTTATTTGTAAAATTTTCGAGGTGACAAATATTTATTTTTTTTCATTTTTATTCATTTATAAAAATTCGATAAATCGGACCCAATATAATAATTTCCTTGTTTGTATCTGAATATACACGTTTACCGATCTTCTTAATTTCAATATTTTAAAATGCTTTAAAGTAGTATGGCAATTTAAATCCATACTATGTATAAGAAGATTGGTAAATACTAAACCACAAGACTTACCTTTGTGTGAAATATCAAAGCTCTACAATTTCAGGTGTTTTTAATGTTGTTGATCAATAATTCAGTTCGGCGAGTTAGTTAATTCTAATTTTGGACGACTGTATCACAGAAACGTGATACCCGTAGCATGATGGTTTGTGCGCTGGACTGTCATGCCAGAGGTCTTGGGTTTGATCGCTTCTTATGCCATGCACGGGTACTGCCTTTTGCAATTCTTGTCGTAAAAAAAGGCTTTTGTCAAATAAGCCGTTCGGATTCGGCTGAAAATTGTAGGTCCCTTCCATCCCTGACATCAGTACTCTCACACAGGAATGCTATATGCCCTAGTTCTCAACGGACTGTTTCAGTACTAAACATTTAATTACCTAAAAAATTCTATCATAGAATTTCGTTGCAGTTCGCAACAAAATTTGAGAACTGCTGCTTCTTCGGTGGTTTTACGAAACAAATGGATTCAAAACTCCTTTTTTGAAAGATTAAGTGTACGGTATTTAATTTAACCAATTATACTCTATGGTGCCGAGTGCTTTATGGTAAGTAAAGAAGCGAAATTGATTCTAGGCACTTTCTAGAGAAATATTCTTCTGTGGATAGTTGGTTCTATATGCAAAGAGGTCAAATGGAAGAGAAGATTCAATCGTAAACTATACGAGCCATATAAAGATGAAGCTCGGTCCTAGGTGACATTAACCGAATGGACAAAAGCAATTCAGCTAAGAAAATGTTTGAATTGCAGACGACGAGAAGGACCAATCTTTCTTCAAAGACCAGGCAACGCAAGGACGTTTGGTCTCGCCGACTAGAGGGAGGGAAGGGTTCACAAACGTTGAAAGAACCCAATATCTCAGACTGAGAACCTCCATGCAACGGCGGCTGGATATTTAAGTGAGTAAGCATAAACGGAATCAAACCACCTTTTCTTACTAAATTCAAACCAAAAAAGAGGCTGGGATGAGACCCACACTGATAACTTCCCATCCCGTCTATCGATTTGTCTTGTTTAAAAGTTTGTCTATATGTACTCGTACCAATTTTTACCAAATTTGCGTACTATTTTTTGTAGATTTGCTTTTTTATGAAAAGAAACGGACTATTGGATTTTTATATAAAAATTACTGAATATCGAAAACAATATTTTCTGTGATATAAAATAAATTTGAAGCCAATATTTTTAATTTTTGAAAAGCTATTTGATTCGAAAGTAAATTTTTACCAACTTTTATACATTTTTTTAGGTTTTTATTTTTTGTAAAAAAACTATCAATTCGATTTTTATCTAATTTGTCCTAATGTTGAAAGTAAAGTTTTTTTTTAGATTTTTATTTTTTATAAAATTTTTATATTTTTATAAAAAAAAAACTTTCAATTCGATTTTTCCCAAAATTTTATCAGATGTCAAAACATTATTTTTCGTTTCATTTTTTTTGTTTTGGAGATGAAATCATATTTTAATCGTAAAATTTTGGAGGTGACAAATTTTTTTTCCTCATTTTTCTTGATTTATAAAAAAAAACAGTTAAATGAATTTTTTTTAAATATAATTCTTTGACATCACGTTTCAATATATTGTATAAAATCTAATTCAGGTCTCTAGAGTTTTTGGTTTGTAAGATATTTAGGGTTAACGAAAATGTTCACCTTTTTTCAAACTCCTATGGTAAACATCTTTCTGCCTTATTATCCCTATAACAAAATTTATTTTAAATCGATATCCCTTCTAGTTCTTGAGCTATGGACGACGAAAAAAACGTCGCGAACGTACGGACGTACACACGCACGGCCAGACATCTTTCTAAAAATCTTTTATTTCGACTCTAGGGACCTTGAAACGTCGAGAAATGTCGAAATTTTCAATTTGACAAATCAGGCCCATTACAATAACTTTCTATGGGAAGTTAAAAAAGAGTCTGGAATTCAAATTGTCCTGCTGAAAAGGTTTGTAGGTTTTCGTGTTTTCTTAAAAAAGTTGTCAGTTGAATTATATTAATATTCAAACAAAATTTTGCATACCATGAAATAGTTTTTTAACGAGAACAAAAATGTCGAAAACATCACTTTTTGGCAGATAAAATTAGTTTGAAGCCAATATTTTTAATTTTTAAAAAGATATTTGAGTCGAAAATCAATTTTTGTAAATTTATGTTTAGGTATTTAATTCTTTGTAATACATTTATCGATTAGATTTTTTTCAAAATGTTACTGAATATTACTGAAAACAATATTAAGAAAAAAATAAAATAAGTTTAAAGCCAATGTCTCGAAGTTTTTAAATATTATTTGAGTCGAAAATCAATTTTTACTAACTTTTGTTATTTTTTGTAAAAAACAATCTGTCAATTCAATTTTTCTCAAAATTTGACCGGATGTTTAAAACATTATTTCGTTGCACAAAATTGTTTTAGAAATGAAATCATTTTTAATTCATAAAATTTTCGAGTTAACCTATTATACTAGTTTGGTATCTCGTTACAATATATAATTTTAAATTTAATTCAAGTCTCTAGCATCATTTAGGATTAACCAACATTTTCACATTTTTTAAACTGCTATGGAAAAAAAACCGCTTGAGAGCCCTTTATGTATCTATCTGCATTAATATCTGCATAACAAAATTTATTTGAAGTCGATATCTCTACTGGTTTTTGAGCTATGGACGACGAAAAAACATCGCGAACGTACGGACGTATTAGTTTCAAGATTACTATTGCAAAAACAAAATGGAGCCTCCAAAGTGGCTCAGCAATTAATCATGTAATATTGATTATTTTTTCTTCAAAGTAAAAATAAGTTGAAAACGCATAAACTTTGAGTGTTGAGAAATGTAAAATTTGTCAACTTTCATCGAATTGGACCGAAATGCAATAACAAAACCACCTGCTAAATCCGTAGTATACAATCACAAATTTTATTAATTTCTGGATTATTCTAATTCACTTTATCTTGCATATACAAAATATGATAATCTAGATCTAAAGATAATAATCTCGACTTTTATTTATTAATTCAGTTTTTTCCACAGATAACTAAAACCAGTACTTCATTTTGACGCATTTGACGTTGATAAAGCTGTCAATTATAAACAAAATCAATTCCGATCTACATATGTAGATTTACTTTATATGAATGAAATATATAAAACCACTATAAAAATGATAAAAAGATAATGAAAAGCATAAAAAATATTGAAATCTTATTTATTTAAAAAACAACAAAACGAAAAAATCTAAAGCTACTTAAAATTAGCATAAATCTATAACATTTTTCCATACCATTGAATGCCTAATGAAAAATACTAATTAACAGTTTCTGCTTTTCTGATATAATTACAGTTTTCAAAACCTCCTATAAACAATTTGCATAGAATTATCATTCCCCCCATTAACATTGATTCCTGGCTCATAACCACTTTGGGAATTAATTTTTAATTAGTCTTATTAGCTTCTTACCAATGGTTCAATTAAATCAACTAAAATGTGTTGCTTTTCCTCTAAGATTCTTAAGATATAACCTTTCTTATACACATAGCCTTTCAAACTTAAAGCCTTAGAGTCAGTCTATAGCGAAGGCGATAAAGATGTTTATTTAGTTACTTCGTGTTACACGTCAAATAATATCTCCTAGTGTGTATAGATACGGAGGTATACGCAGTAAACCAATTATTCCTGTGCCGCAACTTTTCGAGTTTTGAGAGAGGGGGATGCTGATGCTGATGCAACATATTTGACTCGACTCGTACAACAAACATGGGCCTTATCTTCTAGTGATGGTTCTATACTCAACAAAAATTTAAAATATAAATAAAAAGGAAGAGGAACTCACAGACTCAATTAACTAGACAACCCGTTATTAATAGCTTGTGTCCTAAATCATGTTCTTATCAATTAATTTATGCTCGAAAGCCATTAGGCGAGCATCGGCTGCAATTAACTCTGAAAGGTTTGTTGATATTTTTGTTAGAAGAAGGAATCACATTTGACGCTTGATGCTGAAGCTGATTCTGATGTTGCTGCACCACCGCTAATTTCAAAACACAATTTTTTTGTATTTCTTTATTTCTAAGTAAAAGATAAGATATAAAAAGAATGATCGAATTTTAGTTTGTAGAAAAAAGGAAAGAAAAATTTTATAGAGTTAGAGTCTATTGACTTTAGACTTTATTAAGACACACAAGAAAAACGCTCTGAATCAGAATACAAGAGCAATTAACGAGAATTTAGATGATTTAATTTAGTGAACTTGAAAACAGTACATAATTAAGCATTGATTTAAGATAGCAGTTTTTTGTAATCTTATCTTCGAAAAACTACGGGTATAAGTAATGTCTTAAGTGTATTAGACAATGAGTATGCCAGTTTTAATTATCTGACCAATCAATTTATTCCTTTCCTAAGATTTTTGATGAAGTTCGTTCAAATTCGACTTAAAAAAATCTATCCTTTTAGGTTTTTGAAAAATTGACTTTTAAAATTCCAAAAAAAAACTTATATTAAGTTCCCGAGGGTGAGTAAAATTCTTCCGCGGAATTTTCAATATAAGGATTTTATTATTTTAAGTATCTCATTTACATTTGAAAAAATCCTCATGACAGGTTTCACCTGTCCTATAGGAACGCTAAAGCGTTTTTGATAAAATGGTTTTTAATAGAAAAGTCCATATCAATATAAAATTAATTGTATTTTCTTTTAAGGAATTTGTCATGGTAACAATATTATCACATAAAGTTCTTGGAATATTAAAATAAGCATACAAAGTATTTTGAAAACGATAGTAGTTCGAAATCAGCACCAAAATCATTTCCAAAACCATGAACACATTTTTTTTCAAAACACCATGTAGAGTTGAATGAAGACCTTTAAGTCATCTTATAACTTTTTGAAAAGTGAGATTGCAAAATTATTTATTTATCTGTACTGGGAAAAAATCATTATAAACTTTTTTTTGTCAAGGCTTACATTTTAGAGCTAAAAAAATCTTCAAAGTAATGCATTTTTTTTGACGATTATTAAACTATCAAAATAAAATTCTTAATTGACATATAAGAGAGTAAAATTAGTTGCCAGGCTTAACTCAAAAACGTTCTTTGTTCAAATAAGAAGAATATACCAGAAAGTTTCCCAAAACTCCCTTACAATACCAATTTTGAGCAATGTTATTTTCCCGTCTTCATGATAAATTATGTTAAGGTTTACAATTACGTTACTTTGTGGAAATTGTTTGCGAAAATAGTAGTTGTCAAATTTGTGAAAGAATAGTAACCATTTATGATGATGGTTAGTGCGTTGGACTGTCATGCTAGGGGTCTTGGGTTCAATCCCTACCTGTGGCATCTAAAGTTTCTTGTCACGGATGTTGCCTCTTGCGAGGAAATGTCAAATTTCTCAAAGAGTAATTCTTTTCATGAAAAGTGCTTTCTTAAATTAGCTGCTCGGATTCGGCTTAAGACTATCCATCCCTGATAATAGTACTCGCACACAGGAAAGGTACAAAGTTGTAAATCACTAGGCCCTAGCTCTCGACGGACTGTTGCACTACCTTATTTACCTATTTTTAGATTTGTCCAATTTTTTTTTAACTTTAACAAAAATTTCAAAGTTTTTCAAATACCAAAAAAATATAACCGAATATTTTCTTGATACAAATTTTGCGTGATATTTCTTCACTATGTTTCTCATCTTGCACATGCAAACGGGGCATAATTCCAAGTTCATCGTAATTGCACTTCAAAAACTTGAATAAATATTTTATTGAAAGTTGTCCTTAGTTCACTTGGCCTCACCTTTTCATAAAAAGTCAGTTTAAGTTAAAATGGTTGCAAAGGTTACTATTTTCCTTAACTAATATAATGATGTCTCTCAAACGGTTTTCAATTGAATTTAAGACAAGGGACTGACTTGGCCAATAACGTTTTATAAGCTGCTGTATTTAAGTTAATTTCCCCATTTTAATTTTGTGTTAATTGCAATAACGATCAGTTAAGTGGGCCGGTGACAAAAGATAGTTTTGAATAGACCACTATTTGGAAAGCTGTCACATTTGAAATCGTTATCTTTTGACATTTGACATTTTAAAGCTATATAGCTAAATTTATAAATTAAAATTCAATTAAGCAAAACAAAGTTTAATAATTATTTTTTTTTTGAAAATCGTTAAAAATGTTTATTTTTAAATATATTTTTATTCATAATTTTTTTTAATTCTTTAAGAAATATTTTTGATATGCGGTTAAATAGTGCTTCCAAATCTTTGGCTTAAATTTAAATATCGTTAAAAAATGCTTACCCGTTTATGAGGCATCGAATTTAAAAAATAAAAAAGAGGCTGGAATGCGACCCACACTGATAACTTCCCACCCCATCTGTCGATTTGTCTTGCTTAAAAGGTTTGTAGGTTTTCGGGTTTTGTTAAAATAGTTGTAAGTTGAATTATTCTAACAAATTTTAAAATTACCAACATTATGGTCAAATAAAGAAACAGTTTCGTTTGAAAATCTAGTTAAAATTTGTTTAAACAATTTCTTAAATTTTTACAAATTGGATGAACAAAATTAATTTGAGAGATGTCAAGAACCGATTATCAATTTTTACCAAATTCGCGTACTAGTTTTTGTAGATTTAATTTTTTATGAAAAAACGGACTGTTGGATTTTTATATAAAAATTACTGTATTATCGAAAACAATATTTTCTGTGAAATAAAATAAGTTTGAAGCCAATAGTTTCAATTTTTTAAAAGCTATTTGAGCCAAAAGTAAATTTTTACCAAGTATTAGAATTGTTTTTTTTAGAGTTTTATTTTTTGTAAGAAAAAGGTATTAAAAACACTATTTCTTATAAGATAAAATTAGTTTGAAGCCAATATTTCAAATTTTTGTAATGACATTTTAGCCGAAAACCAATTTTTTACAATTTTAGTTTTTTAAGTTTTTAATTTTTTGTACAAAAACTGTCAATTCGATTTTTTCAAAATTTTACTGAATGTTAAAAATAATATTTTTTGAAAGATAAAAGTAGTTTAAAGCCCATATCTACAATTTTTAAAACGATATTTGAGTTGATAATGAATTTTTACCAACTTTTATAAATTTTTTTTAGGTTTTTATTTTTGGCAAGAAAACTGTCAATTCGATTTTTCCAAAATTTGTCCTAATGTTGAAACCAATATTTTTATAAGTAAAAATTAGTCGGAAGCTATTATATAAAATTTTTGAAAAGATATTTGAGTCAAAAATCATTTTTTTACCAACTTTCGTTAATTTTTTTTCGGTTTTCAAGTTTTTGTAAAAAAAACTGTCAATTCGATTTTTTTTCAAAATGTTACTGAATGTTGAAAATAATATTTTTTGAAAGATAAAAGTAAATTAAAGCCAATATCTCAAAGTTTTAAAAAGATATTTGAGTCGAGAATCAATTTTTACCAACTTTTATTCATTTTTTTTAGGTTTTTATTTTTTGTAAAAAAAACTGTCTATTAGATTTATTTCAAAATTTTACCGAATGTTGAAAACAATATTTCTTATAAGCGAAAATTAGTTAGAAGCTATCATCTTAATTTTTTGAGTCGAAAACCATTTTTTACCTACTTTTGTTAATTTTTTTCAGTTTTTATTTTTTTGTAAAAAAAACTGTCAATTAGATTTTTTTTAAAATCTTACTGAATGTTGACAAAAGTAAATTAAAGCAGATATCTCAAGGTTTTGAAAAGATATTTGAGTCGAAATTCAATTTTTAGAAACTTTTATCAATTTTTTTTTAGATTTTTATTTTTCATAAAAGAACTGTCAATTCGATTTTCCTCAAAATTTTATGAGGTGTGAAAAACATTATTCTTCGTTGCACAAAATTGTTTTGGAGATGAAATCATATTTTAGTCGAGAAATTTTTGAGGTGACAATTTTTTTTTTCAGTTTTTTTGATTTATAAAAAAAACCGTTATCTGAATTTTTTTCAAAAAATGTACTCGTTTGATATCACATAACAGTTTATTATATACAATTTAATTCAAGTCTCTAGCGTTTTTGGTTCGTAAGATATTTAGAGCTAAACAAAATTTTCAAGTTTTTTTTAAACTGCGGTAAAAAAAAACCGGCGACGCAAATTTCTTGAGAGCCCTTTCTGCATCTTTCTGCCTTATTATCTGTATAACAAAATTTATTTGAAGCCGATATCTCTTCTGGTGCTTGAGATATGGACAACAAGAAATACGTCGCAAACGTACGGACGTACGAACGTGCTCAAAACACACAAAACAAAGGTCAATTTACAGAAAATTATCATTCTGACGTTTTCGAAAAATTGCTTACGCAGCTAAGTATTTATTAAGAACTCTATACATTTGGTTGGTCTTGGTTTAGTCAAAGTCCAATCTAGTTTATAGACTAACGAATTGCTTCAATAACATGGGTTATTCTGCGTGCATTGCGTAGGAGAATAAAAACTGATATTTCAAATTCTCATTTACAAAAAATATCATATGTCTATAAAACTTTGTTGAAAGCTATTAATGTTTTCCAGAGCTACAATGTACGAGTATGTAAAATAAAAAATCCAAAAAAGACATTTTTTACTGCCAGATTTTGAAATTCCATTAAAAATTTTTCTTTCTCACATTTAAAATGAAAACTGTCGACAGAGACATAAAACATTTTTCAATTAACCCGGTTAACAAAATAACATTTCATGCCTCAAGGCGCATTTATAACTCCTTTAAAATTTAAGACTTAACTTGCAACAGCTGTTTCTCTTCTGTTTCTTAACGCACCCAAAAAACCAAAATCTGACTTAAGAATGAAAATAAAATCACACACAAAAATAACAACAAATCATAATTTTCCATCATCCACGCAAGTCTACATGACGTTTATTAATTTCTTTGGGTGGGAAAATTGATTAATGTACACACCCACCCACTGGAAAAAAAGCCAAAGCCAAAACCAAAAACCAAACCCGTGCGAGGATAGAAATAAAACGGTTCACCTCCAATGAACCAGAGTGCGACACAACGGTTCAATAAAAATACAAATTAAACGAAACCAACAAAATTAACAAAAAAAAAACTATTGTATATTTTTCATCCAGCAGTTCACCCCACATTAATCCAGGTGGGCTTCATCTATGGCAAATCAAATCAAAATAATAATAAACTTCGAAAAAATAAACCAACAAAAATAACGACTTTATAGAACGACTCTTGGTGATAACTCAAAGCCGAAGTAGTAATTCTAATAAATGTGTCTAAACTAACAACTCCACTATAGATCTTGCCTTTCCGTTTCCAGCCGGCTTAGAGCTTAGAACTCAGAGTTTAGAGCTCATATAGCTGTGACGTGTGTTGGCGGAGTTCGTTTATACGGAGTGTCCACGTAAGCTCGTTGCCACCAGATGCCGCGCGTGCATCCAAAGAGGTTGTAAAATTATGGGAGAGTTCTTATTTTTGTAATTCTTATGATAATCTGAATATCAGTAAAATATCAGAATATAACCTTTCTGACTTCGTGGGCTGCTTTAATGGGTGATTTACGCAATTACAGGCATTTTAAAAACTGATCGTTGCAAATTAAATGGACATAAGGTCAGATAAGCGGCTCACTTGCTATAATATTATTAACGATGACAGCCAACAGGGGGCGACATCTACCACCGAATCGATTGACTGCAATTCCACAACAATCCACATCCACAACATTTCCATCAGCGATGATAGAAGTTATTACGATTTTGACATTTTAAGGTGTGATGGATTGATTCGATTTATGTGCTTTGGGCAATTATCATTTTATAACGTGCATGAATTTTTAGACGAATTCTTTGAGTTTATGTTTGAGTGACAAGTAAAGTAGGCATGGGTAAGTAAGATTTGTGCCAATAATCTTATTATAGAAAATTATGGTAGCAAACCCACGAAATTATCAGATTTTAATTTCGGAATGAGGTTGACTTGATTTCGAGTAATGAACGTTTAACTCATGTTTGTCTGGCAAAAAAGATTACATTTTTATAGCTGACTGCCTACGGTATCTTTATGTACTTTTGCACTGATTTGATAAAAAGGCGTAGCTGTTCTTAATTTTTTCAAGGTAAAATCATATCAATATAGTTTTCTGTCTTCTGTTATTGGTCTTATTTCGATCAGCCCAATTTTTGATTTGTTAGCTTGAATCAATGAAGAGACTTTTATTAATTATTCAGAGAAAAATTCATTTAGTGGCTTAGGTAAGGTGCATTTTATTAATTGAAATACGCAAATATCTCTAAATGAAGTTTTTCCTAAACCCTTAAGAATTTCTTCGAAAAACTTCGAACGCACTTTATGATTTTATCAAGTGTAAGTCCACAAGGTTTGAAGTATTACTTTGAACTGCATACTTCAAAATTTGGCTTTCACGTAGTAATGTTAAAGCATCTCGATTATTGGTCAGCTTTAGAGTGTAACTATAACTCGAAAAATCAGTATTCAGATGTTGTGTTTTTCTTTTGAAGAATGCAGTTATCAAAGGCGACGTTAGTGCTCAGTCAAGTTGTGACAGTGATCCACTTTTTCAGAAACAAACTCAGTCAGTTTTCGAATCTTCTATAACTTCAGAAACAATACATATTTTTTACCAAGACTTGGTTTTTTATGCAGGAATAAATTAAATGTTCGTTGTATTTGTAGGTATTGTTGAATTCAATTAAAGTTATGGCCAACAATTTGTCTTTATTATAATGTTATGAGTTTAAAATTATGTTTTAAAAAAGATTACGGACAAGGTGTAGTTTTCGACAATTGCGTGCAGTAATTGGGATGTTTGTAATTAATAACGTCAATCGTCAGGGGCTTATCTGCGTTAACAAGCGATCCAACATAACAAAACAAAAACTAGTCTAACTGTGTTTCCACTATTTGCAAACGTTGTTGAGAAATAAATAGACGTGTCCATTAACTATAAAATTTCAACCCAAGCTGAGCATAAATCAAGAGATAGCTGTCAAAAATAGCTCAAAAAAGTGTTTCCTTGCCCGATTAAAGACCAAATGCTTGAACGTACCAGTAGCAAAAAATACAGCAGAATTGGTTTAACGTCAATAATATCAGGAAAGTTTTAAAATTACAATGACAGCAATTTTAAAAAAATGCAGTTTTCTTATAATTCAAATACATTTTAAAAATAAAGTCAATAAATGTTACGATGAATGACGTTTTAGACAACTGATAGGCTTCAAAGAAAAATCTTATTGACAGTTCTTCTAACAAAATTAAATCATGCAATCAAATTACTTAAAATTTATAAAAATTTATTTTCGAAACGAATATTTTGAGAGCTCATATTATTTACTGAAGTTTTGTTGGTTTGCTTGTTTGTTTGTATGTTTGAACGTGTTTATCTCAGAAACTACTGATCTGATTGTGTAAATTATTTCAGTGTAAGATAGCCCATTTAATGAGGAAGGCTAACTGCTACGTAAAATCATGCTATGACTAATATGACCAATAAAGAATTCATGCGCTGCAGAAACAGTTAAAATGTTGATAAAATAATGTATGACGGAATTGTTCACAGCAGATTTGTTAACAAATAAAATTAAAAATAATTCGACATTAAAGCAGTGAAACTTCAAATTTAAGCTTTTCATAGTTCCATAAATAACAATCTCGCTGATTGCAAAAAAGTTTATTCTTAAGGACATCAATGAAAACTTGTTATTCTGTACCATCCTAACTTCTTTTTTTGAATTGAAATTGATTTTAAGGCAATCTTTACAACTTCAATGATTGAGTTATTCTAGTAGCCTTGAAGTTCAAAAATTGTTCAAAATAACATCAAGGTGAAGAAAAACCAAATTTTTCCGAAAATAATGTTTCCCTCTTTAAACCTATTTTCTTTACAAAGTATCAATCCTAGTGCAGTAAAAATTATTGTCTAATCCTCAAATAGGCATCCCGCAAGACTTAAGGCTTAAGATTTTTGTATATGTTAACAAATGATCATAATTCTCGACTAGTTTAAGTGCGGTATATTTTAATCAAGCTATAAAAAAGGATATTTTTTATGAGCCTATCTATTACGCTATATAAATTCTACAATAAACAGTCGTATAGCGCGGTGCACAAAAGACGGAAGTCACTTTTTATAGATCTTAAAATCCAACAACAGGAAAACGCCGCGCCGCCGCCGCCGCTGGCTGTAGCTATTGCTATAGTGACCAAAAACCGACCAACAACGACAACGATGACGACAAAAGACACAAACATAAAACGCTTACAAATCACCAGGCCAACCGATGACGACGACGACGACGCAAAGATCCGCGGAGAGTCGCGGCCGTTTGGCCGGGCCAAGAAAAGGTGAGGTTCGGTCGGTTGGAAGATCCATTTCCTTCTTTGTTTAGTTTTTATTGACTTTAAATAATTGTAGACGTTTTCGTTTTGTGTGCTTACATCTTACGTTATGTGTTACGTTGACGTTGGTTGGTTGTTAAATCGTTCCTAAAAGCCATCGTTCCAAGATGAACCTCATTTCCGGATGAGAAGAATCTGATGGAGAGGTGTTTTTTATGTGTCATTCGTTTGAGTTTACGACCACTCGAAGACGTCACATGGCATCACTCGCCGCGCACAAATCTTCTCTGCACGCGAAGGATGTTGATTTCGTTTTAATAGCTGCAATTATCGGTCGCACACATAACACATGATGGGAGGCTTGATGATGCAGCGTTAAAGATATACCTACTTATAAAAATATTTAACTCAGCTTCCCAGGACTGTCGAGCGACGGACTCGACGCGATGACGACGACGACGTCGAGGCTGGGATGCTATCTATATATGGAATGGATTCATATCGCGGGAATTTAGTCCCAAAAAAAATATTGCTGCATATAAAGATTGCTGCAAGATTGATTATCCGAATAGATCCTTGAAACACCATCGTATATGATGGATGCACGAAATTCCACCTGGGATTCTAGAATTCTTCCATCAGGATTCACTGCACATATGGATTTCTTAGGAAAAGCGATTAAATCCAATTAAATGTATTTATATATGTCTATAAGTTTTATATTCGAGTATGATGATGGACAGCTTGAGATTTTGTTGGACTTGTATAGTTCCGTCGAACTATACTCGTTCCTTCCCCATGATATGCGGTTGGGGTTTGACATAAATGATTCGGTGGGAATTTATTAGATTGTCATTATGGACTATGTGGATTGTGGAGGTCTCTTATGTGCAATACTCATGATGATTCCATAATGTATTCGAATTAAAATTGCCTCTCCTCTTCGTTTAGATCAAGATGAATATAACAACAAAAAACTCAAAGCCATCAACAGAGGAAGATCACTCTTGGATGTTGGACATATATTGTATTTTTATGACGAGGCCGATATCTTCCCTGTAGGTAGGTCTTAATGATCGTGGAATATGATCTTTTTTGTCTTATAATAAAGAAATGCGTGTTGAAGGTAATGAGAAAGAGATATGAGTATTTATATTGTCGTTAGGGTATAGGTATCGCCTCTTGGGAGGTTCCTATAATTTTCTGCTTTTTTGAAAGGTTTTGAAGTTCGATTTATTCAAGTATTTTTTATTATGTATATCGTTTTTTATATGTATAACTTTATTTTTAAAATAATCCGAAACAACTTTTCTTAAAATGACGAAAGTAGCTTCGTGTCAAAAAAAAACAACTTTGAGGTTTTAGTTTAAACTAACATCTCGGTAAGAGGAAATCTAAAGCAACATAGTTTTTTTTTTTCAGTAGCAGTTTTGAAGCCTGAGAGTCACATTTAATTTATACAGGGATCCTGAAAATAATTTAAATATCATTTCTCTTACCTGGCTAACATATATCTTGCAGAAATATGGGCCGTGTTTACTGCAATGTCAACTTTGAATCCACATAAAACATCAGATATTAATTTGGGACACATTAGACGTATACTTTAAGTGCAACCTTCCTTTCATCTATAATTTGGTTTTATCCATGAAAACAAATTATTGTTAAAGACAAATTTAGGAAGATAAGTTTTTGGAGTATTAAGGTCTCAAAAAATGCACCTACCTATGGCAATTAAATTGCACTTTTACGATAGGTTTTGAAAGCCTTAATTCAAATTGGACTCCATAATAACCCTATTACGTCAGGTTTTATAGATAATATTTTAAAAATTAAAATGATCGTGAAGATTTTAAGAATCTATTATCCAAAACTTCAATGTTTAGTTCATATATTTATAAAGGTGCATCAAACTTGTCTCTCATAAATCTTAAAGAAACGCTTAACCAATTATGCTAAAAGATTTTTAACAGAAAAAAACAAACTATTTGAATTTAATTTTTCAACAAATCTGTCAAATAATCAAGACTACAATATCAAGTTTCTGAAATATTAAAAAAAAATGTTAGAAACGGGTGAAGCCCTTAAATAGTAGCCAAATTTTCAAGTAGAATATTTCGAAAAGTGTGCGATTAAAATTTGAATAAAATTTTTTTTAAAAAGTGGATTGAATGTTAAAAACATAGAGTTTAAAGTCAAAGTTCTTAAATTTTTAGCAAAAATTCGAAGCGAGAAACAATTTTTAACAATTGTTTGTAGAATTTTAAAGTTTTTTTTTTGGAAAAAATTATATTTTGATAGCAAAATTGTGTATTAATTGAAATAATTTTGAGACCAGAGCCTTTATTTGAATCGAAAAACGATTAGTACTTAATTTTGTCACTTTAGACAATCATTTAATTTTTTTAAAATATCATCACAATTTTCGAACTTAATATTTTTAATTCCTATAAATGGGATAAAACAATGACATGTGCAAATAAAATTTAAAAGTAGTCGATAGAATTTTTGATCGTGATATATTTAAGACCAACCAAAGTTTTAAATTTTTCTGTACAAATTATTTTTAACCAAAAAGAAAACAATTATATTTTATTGAAATCATTTTTTTTTTAATCTTGTACTATTTCAGAATTTTTTTGTTTTTCTAATATGGTCGAAGAAGGCAAGGTAGCCCAAAACTATAAAACTTCTTCAGGGGTAGTTTATTAAATATATAAACTTAACAGTGAGAACGAAATCCACTTGAGAAAAGTGGCTTTATCTACACTAGGTGGGAACTAACTCCACTTTCTACTCCCGGGAACCTAGTCCACTGAGGGACTTAGTTCCGACCCATTGAGAACGAAATCCATTATATCAAAGTGGCCTTAGTTCGCACGCTAGGTAGGAAACTATTTGATTAAAAAAGATGTGGTTTTAGTTCCCTCTGAAAGTGGACTAGGTTCACGGGGACTTAGTTCCCTGCACGGAAAGAACCGTACAACCGTAGATAATTTAAAGCTCTACATTTTTAATAAATCACTTTATTCCACTTAAAATATAGGAAAAAAATTTTTATGAATACAAAGAAATAAAAACGCATTTATTTTAAGAAAACGCAGAAATATACATTTTTTTACAGGATTGCTAAACTACATATTTTTGTTATGATCAAAAATACGTGAGCTATGTAGGAATCAAAAAGACTCTAATACCTGTATGTAAATTAAAGACATATCGGTGGAAACTAAATGTCCCGCTCTGATTATTATTTTTTCCTACAGTCTAATTCAAATAAAAATAAGAGAGAACCCGTTGTTCTTTGGCACTTAATTTTGTATTCTTCTCCAAAAGGATACCATTTATTTTTATTCCTTAGAAATGAACTAATGAGCAAAAATTGGAACAGTTTAAAAATCTAATCGAACACAACTTGATAGAACGCTCTTTTAGCAAGTCGAGACTAATTTGTGTTGAAAATTAATAAAACAAATTTAAAAACAATATGGGAGTTGACGAACAGGGAGAAAGATTTCATCAAGATATAAAGGGCTTAGAACGCCGCCATTATCAAGGACGATAAGAAAAGTATGATAGGAGACTATATTTGGGGTCTAATTAGGGAAGTACAGATGAAAACAAACGAAAAAGTCATTATTCGTTAAGTAAAGTCATTGTAAGGTTGTTTTGTAAGCAGTTATTTTTGTATAATACAAATACCATCAAGGTAAATTGTTTTTACCATAAATATGGAAAACAGAATGTATCAAATAATGCATCAAGCTCCCATTTGACAATAATTCAAACAAATTGAAAATTTTGATTAAATTTTTCTTTTTAAGCATTCTGTTTTATTTTTGGGTTTTTCTGAATATGTTTTATAAATGAAAACAACATTAAAATGAAGAAAACAAAACAGCAAAATCGGTTAAGATGTCCTCGAGTTTTTGCCATTTGCCAATTCTTGTTGACCTGTGTTGTTTTTCAAATTTTAATATTTATACTTTTTTAAATTTGTAACACAAATATAAAGTAGAAGTTGCGAAAATCTTTCGAAACGTAGGA
Source organism: Eupeodes corollae (assembly GCF_945859685.1). Taxonomy (NCBI): domain Eukaryota; kingdom Metazoa; phylum Arthropoda; class Insecta; order Diptera; family Syrphidae; genus Eupeodes; species Eupeodes corollae. The sequence continues at coordinate 145,742,683 of NC_079148.1, read as the reverse complement.
AAAACTTTGGAAGTGTGACCAAAAAAGCCTAAAATAACTCAAAAATTATTCATATTTTTAGTATGCAGATATAAGGAGCTTATGAACCATTTTAAAGATATCGAATATAAAAAATATGCATATTTTTTTAAAAACCGACTGAAGTTAATCTGCTTAAAACCAAAAATATAATTGATTTTTTTTTAACAAAAAATTAAAACGTAAAAAATATTACTATAACTTGGTAAACATTGATTTTCGACTGAAAAATAATGCGTCAATATAAAAACAATGACACCAAACATTAATTTATCATATCATAAAAATGCTGTCGTTAACTTTCGTAAAAATTAAAACAAAATTAAACTGACACATTTGGTGCCACGCTAAATTGGTTTGGGGAGGGTCACACACGTAACTTCAAGACGTGTTTTTGGGCAGCTCTTAAAAATGTTCTGTTAAGAAGCTATTACGTAATGTGTATCTTAACCTAACATTCAAATATTTTAAGGGCTAAAGTGATTTTTTTTTTACAATGTTGTCTAGAATGGCATTTAATCTTAACTATTTCCTATATCTCTATCGAGAGAAAAAGTTCTTCGTGTGATCTACGGTCCCGTATGCATAGAAGGGGAGTGGTGGAGAAGATGGAATTCACGATAGATTGTATGCATTATATTAAATAAATATAAATCAAACGTTATTATGTTTTTAAATTATCCATTACTTTAACAAAAATGGTCACTTTTGTTACCTTTTCGACAATCTTGAAATTCATGTTTCAATCTCGAGCATCCTAAGCAAATTCACTTCAAAAAGAAGTTTTTGTATTTAATAGAGAATAAGTTTTTAAAGATAAAAACACTTTAAGAAAGCTTAAAACTCTTCACGTGAGTAAAAATAATAAAATGTATTTAAAAACGATTTTCAGGATCTTCAGTTTTTGTTACAAAAATAAAAAGTTCTATTTTCTCAGAATACAAAACCCGTATTTTGTTGGTATTATAAAAATAGTATAGTAGAAAATTCCTAACAAAAACCCATCGACAGCAGCCAGATTTCTGTAATTAAAAATTGGTACATCTGAAAGAAGAACTGTCAGAATAATAATAAAAAAAAAAACAAATAGAAGAACGTTATGTGAAAAACTTCAAGAAGGTGATTTGTTCATTGACTACTATATTAACATGTGGTGTTGAAGCGAGCTTAAAGCTCGCCTTAATTCTTAATAAACCTGAATCGAATTAAAATGAGCTTGATTCGACTTGATTTCGATGTGGAGTCAAAATTTGTGAAGAAAATAAATACTTCCACTTCATAAGAATCATCGAAACACTATTTGCATTTTAGAAAGTGCTGTCAAACTTAATCATTTTTAAATCTTCTTGTACAATGGAACAACAAAAAGATTAATTTAATATAAATTGAGATAAGCCCTTGTTGGAAACATAGCAAAACTTAATTATGTTTTCTATTGATTTCTCTTGCAAAATAAGCCCAGTTAGTGCATTTTCATTGATTAATTTTTGTCCCCAATGGAAAACACATAATTCCAAATGCACAAGTACTCAACGAACACAGCCATCGAGATACAAATGCAATATCAAACGTACCAGCATTTAAGAACGAAATCACATAAGATCCATTCGAGACTTGTATTAATGTCAACACCCATTCGTATAGTAAGATTCTACTTTAACTTTTATCGGTAGTATTCATACTGCGGATATTGTTTTTTTATTCGTGTAAAATATTACTGTACTATTGATGCACAAAACACAGGTTATATAAAATTTGAATACTTGCTCTTTCTCTCGAAGCATTTCTGGAAACAAATTTTGAAATTAGATTGATACCGGATGAAATCAAACAGCTTTCAATGCTTCCCAAAGTATTTGATGGTGATTTAGGATCGACGGAGTCAACGGTTCATGTTTCTTTGAGAACGACCATCAACCCCAAAGAGAGGTTCTTAATGTCGATATGGTGTAAACCATGTCTGATAACCTCAAAACATAAAAAGGGTCCAGTGAATATCTACAGAGCTTTAGAATTCCAATTTCCAGTCAAAAATACCTATTCTTATTTCAAAATCATATAATCTTATAACCTATGCACATAAGTGACTCATCAACCACTTTGTTATTAAATTGATTCATCAAAAAATGATATTAATAAAATCAAGCTTCTGTTTCATTTTAATCGTCCGCCAAATATACAAATATGTGCACATCTATGCCCGATCACGTTTCCCAAGAAATCAAAAAAAAAAAATATACAAACTTCCCATTAGTTCCCGACAAAGCTTCAATGCACACTAAAGTAGCTACACAGTGCAGTACATAGAAATAGGTATAGGTATAGGTTAAGGTGTATTAGCTTACGATATATTACAGACAGAAGGTATATCTAATTACGCCTTGAAAAATAATGTGAAACAATGAGCATTACTAAAACTCTTGTTAATACTATATGGGCTGGATCCATTGTTTTAAAACATCAAACGCATTTGCCGCGCTGCCACTACCGCCCAATTCAATATTCGTGTCGGTCGGTGTGTTCAGTGTTCCAATATTCCAATGTTCAGTGAGTGCAATTCAAATTCACGCTTGCAATTTTATTTCTATTTCGAAACAAAAAACTGTCAGTTAAATGTATGACTGACTGACGGACTAACTGATGGAGAACTGAAAGAAAATGCATTCAAAATACAGTAGCATACCAGTATCTATCTACCTATACTTTATATCTCACATTATATACGTATGGACCTAGAGACAGACAAAAAGTGAGTTGTGGCATCTGTGGGTTTTTATTTTCATTAAAAAAAAAGTAAACCTAATTGGAACACAAAACAATCCCAAATGAATCGCTATTCGCAAATCGCGAACTCTGTGATTATTTTAATTAATTAATTATATCCCGATCACTGTGCGATGCATTTGATGCGAGAAGTGGCCAAATGAAAAGGAGAAGGGGCTTACCGGCCAGCGCCGGGGAACTATTAGAGAGATAATCAATCTAAAAGATACATGGCCATGAGGCTGACCGCAAGATAGATTGCGATGACGTTTTTGTCGATGAAATGCAACCGATTCCAATGAAAAAGTGCAATCAATGGTTAAAAGTTGTGATGCGATGCAATGCGATGGAACGTCCCTACTACACATAACACATGTGATGCTGTGTTTTGTGTTGACTGTTGACACAAAAAGTCACAAAGAGCATCCATAAAGTGGCTCGACTTGTATAGGTTCATCATGATCCATGAGTATAGTACAGATTAGTAACGTACTGCCCTGCTCTGCCCATTTGCCCTTACAGAACTTGTTGTTAGAAATTTCGTTTGAAAATTGTCTATAAGGGTTATCCCCATGACATCCACCAAACCAACCAATATGTCATCATCACCATTTCCATCATCATCCTCATCATCAGCGTCGTCGTTTGACATTCGACGTCGACGTTCGTCGTCGTGCATCATGCATATGCAATCAAGATGACTCTGTGATTTTGGCGGAGGTTGTGACAGCTCACCATTGGGGGTGTTTTGATTCGATTTGTAATTAAATTCAAAAGCAGCTGCAAAATGTGTGCGATGTTTGATGTGACAAATCCATTATTGTTTTTTGAAATTTACAAACTTTTTTAAATCATTGTTCCCCACCGCCGTCAAAACAAGGCAAATTATTCAGCTTAGAGCTTAAACGGTGGTGTTAGTGGTGGTGGGGTTGGTTCTATTTTGTTGGCTTTGTAGTTTGTTGCCAATTTGTAAATTCTAACGATTCATCTAAGAGGATTATACTGTTTGATGGGGTCTTAGGGGAGAGTAAACAGAAGATTTTTATAGATTTATAATGACTTCGTCATTGTAGAATGATTATTGATAACTCAGAGCACTGTAAAGTGTCTATTGTGTCAAATTTACATAATATATAATTCGTGCAGGGTGAAATGAAAAACGATGACTTTTAAAGAAGATTATCACACAAATAAAAAAAAAAAATGTATAAATCAAAAACTGATTTACTTAACCAAAAGAAAAGTAATTTGACAGCTGTCAGTACTTCAGGATAGAACAAAAGTTCTTTTATTGTGAAACAATGAGAATTGTTACTTTAAAATCAATTTTGTTTAGTCTATGTGACATTTAATCTAAGGCAGGTTCAAACAATTAAAACGTCTAATTAACAAAATTAGTAGAAAATTATAAAACTTATATTTCACCAATAAAATTTTGAAAGACTAAATATGTTAGTGAAATAAAATTTATGGCTGATTGGACTTCAAACTTGAGCCTTCAAAATAAAGGGTGATTTTTTACCTATTATCTTTTTGGCACCACTGGTTTAAAAGTTTCGAGTTTTGTTTCACTGTCAAACATCTTCATTTTGGTCTATAATTTAACCATGAATCGTCTTACAAACGAACAACGCTTGAAATTTATTGAATTTTATTATCAAAATGTGTGCTTTTGTTAAAAAAGTTCACCGTGAGTTTCTTCCGAAAAATTCAGCTAGTAAGCTCATTATGTAAATAAGCAGAATTGTCGATTTTGGAGCGATTATCAGCCAGAAGCATTGAAAGAGCTACCAATGAAACCAGAAGAAGTCAAAGTTTGGTTAATGGGCTGGTGGCAACATTGGACAGTAATTCTTCAAAGATGATGTAAATCGTAACGGTACTGTGAACGGTGAGCGCTACCGTGAGATGATATCCAATTTTGTTTTGCCCAAAATGCAAGAGCTTGACTTGCATGGCATGTGGTTTCAACAAGATGGTGCCATATGCCACACAGCACGTGCAACAATGGACTTATTGAAAGGCGAGTTCACATTTTATTTCAGGTTTGGAACCGCTTAATTGGCCGTTTAGATCATGCGACTAAACGCCTTTAGACAATTTTCTGTGGGGCTATGTTAAAGCTCATGTCTATACAAACAAGCCCGCTTCAATTAACGCATTGGAAGACAACATTGAATAATTTATTTGTTGGAAATGGTGGAGAGAGTATGCAAAAATTGGACAAAGCGGATGTCCCATTTGAGTCAAGGTCAAGATTTGCATGAAATAATCTTCAAACATTAAATTATATGGACCGTACTATCGATTCAAATATAGATTTCATGAATTTTTCTGACTTGTTTGAGTTTTTTTTTTTGAAAAACTTTCCTTTAGCTTTTAAAAAACACACTTTATCGACAATATACCTCCACCATAGCTTATCTTCCAATTTTAAATGTTTTTTATTCAGGGCCGGATTAAGGAGAAGCCAACCGGGTGGAAGACCCGGGACCTCCACATACGGGAGACCCTTACTATAGAGACTTCGGAAAATTTTTGTTTCAAATTCCAACTAATAAACACTAGTATACATCTTTTCCTTTGGTATGTATTTTTTTTTGCTCGTCTACCTTTAACTACAGCCTACAGGACTTTGTACATACATGATTATTTCATTATAAAAATAAATTGGGTGGCGCAACAATCCGTTGAGAAGTAGGGCCTAGTGATTTACAACTATCAACCATTCCTGTGTGCGAGTACTGTTGTCAGGAATGGAGTTGACCTACAGTTTTAAACCGAATCCGAACGGCAAATTTGAGAAAGCACTTTTCATGACAAGAATTACTCTTGGAAAATTTGTCAATTCCTCGCAAGATGCAGCACCCGTGAAAAAACTTTCGGTTGCACAGGCAGGGATCGAACCCAAGACCTCTCGAATGACAGTCAAACGCACTAACCACCATGCCACGGGTACCACGATTATTCAATTATATTAATCTTAAATAACAGAAATCATCTATATTTGTTCACTCCAATCAGGAAATCAGCGAAATATCAAAAACTGATGTTCAATTCTATGATTTTGACCAGAATTTGTACACGTTTTTCACTGCCAGTACAGATAGGCACCGAATTCTGATGAGGAATTATCGGAGAAGAAAAGTTTTTAGTCTTGATGAAGCTCAGCGACACTCGTTGGCCTTGCCGAGCTGAAGCTACGAAAGCCTTAGTCAACAGCTATTCGAAAATCGAAGAAGCTCTAACCAGCATATCTTCCAATTAAGATGAAAAAGACATCGTGAGGAATGAAGCAACGCATCTTCTATAGAAAATGAGTGGTCTGGAAACCGCTTAGTTTGCAAAATTTTGGAACGATATCTGAGAGCGATTCAACGCTACAAACAAGGTGCTGTAAGACCCGAAAATGATTCTTGAATCGGCGATGCGTGCACTAGAATCATTGAAATCATTCGTGGAATCCAAACAAAATGATTTTGATAAATACGAGGAAGCAGCCAAAAAAATATCCCATATTGATGAATATGTACACTCACGCACAAGAACGAGAAATGTGAAGTTGAATCTGATCGATTACGGGAAAGTACAAGACGCAAATCTGTCACCCAAGAAAAAATACAAAGTATCCGCCTTCATCCCAGTGATTGACCAGCTATCCATTTCCCTTATTAAAAGATTGCATGCCTTTGAAGCTGTACGTTCGAGATTTGTATTCCTGAATCGCATCGAGAAGATGGATGCTCAAAATTTGCACGCTGCAATAGAGGCATTAGTAAAAGTGTAAACGGATAATTTAGAGCCTAGTCTTGATCTTGCCTCATATAAAAAGAAAAAGGACTATGGAACAGATCAATCGCCGAAACTATTTTACTACCAAATTCTCGAAAATCAATATTTCAGAACTACATTCCCAAACCTCGAAATGGCATTGAGAATGTGTTTGGTTTCGATAATAACAAATTGGACTCATTTTCAAAAATGAAAATTATAATTTGGGGCGAGGGGGCCTCCGCTTCTATATTGCCCAGAGGCCTCTATACCTTTAAATATGGCCCTTCTTTTATTTAAGAATAAAAACTGTTACAGCGTTTAATTTTTTATTTTTTGTTAATTTCCTTTTTAAATTTTTGTATATTTTGGGGGTTTATAAATGTACATTTTTCGAAGTAAGTCTTTTTGACATCTGTCACTTGATTTATGTTCAGTTTCTTTTGACAAAGATCGTGCGATATTATACCATTGGACTATTTTTTTAGGGTAATTTGAAGTCGCTTGTCTGTCCAGATAAGTCCTATACGATTGATGCTTTCGAAGAGCATATTCATCGAGTTTTTGATGACAGCAGTTGTGACCACAATTCCAAAATTATTTTTAAAACATAATGGCAATACCCCATACCCCCATCGGTAAAATTTTCAGCCAAAATATTAAATCGTATATTTTTAAATTTAAATAGGAAATTATGGTCCAGTGTTTCGAATTTTTACAAATGAATGAAACTGAAAAAAAATATTTGCCACCTCGAAAACTCTACGAAAACTGATTTTATCTCCAAAACAATATTGTGTAACGAAAAATAACGTTTTCAACATCTGGCAAAAGTTTGAAAAAAAAATAGAATGAACAGCTTTTTTTACAAATATTAAAAACTTAAAAAAATTAGCAAAAGTTGGTAAAAATAGATTTTCAGTTAAATATAATTTGAAAGCTTTAAGATGTTTTCTTTCAACTAATTTGATCTTATGAGAAATATTATTTTCAACATTCGATACAATTTTGAGAAAAATCGAATTGATAGTTGTTGAGAATCACGGCAACACTGGAGCTGTTGAAAAATAGATGGCGCATATTTAAAACTTAATTTAACAATTATTGTGAATTTAAACTAAACATAAACGATTGTGAACTAAAATTAAAGAAAAAATTGCCTTTTTGATTTTAATGAGAAAGCGCGTGGACTGAATCCACTTAAAACCTTTATTATTAAAAGTTAAGTTAAATCTAAAAACTCTGAATACTAAACGTAAGAATTTATAATAATTTACATATTATACATATTATGACTTATAAATATATATATTTCTTAGGAAATTTTAGCGCCAATAAATTTGCTTAAAATTCGGAAAATATTCTTTATTTGCTTTGGATTTAACAATCTAAAATTTCGTTTACCGAATTTTCATCAATCTGGAATAAGCGTTAGAAACGCCACAAATTGTTGTAAGGACCAAAGGAGATTGGCCAACGGAGCACGTGATTAGCCCGTACCTACCCAATCGCTAAACCAGGTGAGTACCTTTTGAGTTTTCCCTTCCTTGTGCCTTCATAAAACCAGTACATATACCTAAATGCATCGTACCCCACCGCCTTCAAAAAAAATAAGCGATTTAGTCGCCGAAATAAGTGGAATGAATTTTCCAAGTGGTAGTCAGACACAACCTCAAAATTCGCCACCAGTTACACTACCGCCAGCTGTGCCCCCGCCAGCTGTCCCGCCACCAGTTGGGCCACTGCCAACTATGCCAACGCCAGCTGTGCCATCGACAGCAGTGTCACCGCCAGCAGTGCCCCTGTCAGCTGTGCCCCCGTCAGCTGTGCCACCGCCAATTGCACCACCACCGTTAGCATCAACAATCCTTCTATCCGAACAGATTCCCTTCGCAGGACAGGCTGCCGATCTACAAGAAACACTTCCATCAACCGTTACTGCTGGCCATCCTATGCCCCGTCAATCATCTGGAATGAATCCGATGACTTCAAAGGCGATGTCAACAGCATCCAAAGCCTCATCACGCAGGCGAGCATCCCTTCAACTCAAACGGTTAGAAGAAGAACGGCTGCTGCAAGAAAGGTACTTGTCGAAAAAATATCAAATTCTTGAGGACAACCTTTCTGAAGACGAGGACGATGTTGAAGATGACCTCAACGGTAACGACAACGCTGATGGCCCCCCTACATCCTCAAAAAATGTGGAAAACTGGTTGAAAATGCAAACCAAGCATGGAAATGTAACTTTTAATGCCGATCTACCTAATAATAGCACATTAAATAATAACTGGCTAGGCCTTAACGTCAATCAAAACCACGATAACACTTTATTGAACACAAATAATGTAGAAAGACAAACTTTTCCACAATCAACGAACAACAATAATCAGATTCCACAAGAAACCTTAAATGATTTCCAAGATAATCCCACGTTAACACGGCGACAATTGGCTGCAAGACATTCCACACCAAAAGATCTACCACGGTTTAATGGAGATCCTGAGGACTGGGCTTTATTCATCAGCTGCTTCGAGAGCAGCACCAGGATCTGCGGTTTCTCGTCAGAAGAAAATCTTGTACGCCTTCGGGCAAGCTTGAGAGGGAAAGCACTCGATGCAGTTCGCAGCCGGTTGTCACAACCCGGTCAAGTTGACAGAATTATAAGCACATTGCAAATGATGTTCGGCCGTCCTGAAATCATAATAAACACATTGCTTAGTAAACTCAAACAAGAACCGCTTCCTAAAGCAGATAAATTAGAATCCATCCTAAAATATTCACTTGAGGTTGAAAGTATTTGTGCCACAATGGAAGTTTCTGGTTGTTCATCGCATTTAAACAACCCTATATTGCTCCAGGAGTTGGTAGAGAGACTACCTCCAACTCTTCGCCTGAACTGGTCCATATATAAACAAACACTTTCAATAATTAACATTTCTCAATTTAGCTCTTGGTTATTTGAAGTTGGTCGAGCCGCAAACGATGTGATATTTTCAGGCATTTCATCTCCAGAGCAAAAATCACGACAAGAGCGATCACATCTAAATATTCACAACGAAGTAGTAACATCCAAAAAATGTAAAATTTGCGAAAAAAATTGCACTTCATTGGCTAAATGTCAGACGTTCCTCGACTACTCATTACAGCAACGATGGTCGATTGTAAAAGAAAAACATCTGTGCCGAACTTGCCTTCGTCGTCATAACAACAAATGTCAATCCAAACAGCTGTGCGGAGAAAATAACTGTGCCTATCGTCATCATAAGCTCCTTCACAATTACTCATATAATCAAACGAATGCACCTAAATATGACATCGAAAAATCAGACTCATCAAAGAAGACTACTGTTGGCGAAACTCCGAATTCAAACCCCTTCACCAACACATTTGCAACTCCCTTTGATGATTCAAACAAAAAAATTAACAACACAGTTCCAATTCCCCTCGCTAATGCCAGTCAAGAAACAAAAAATTTACAAATTTCAACGGCTTCGAATTCCATCGCACAACCAACACCATCAACATCCATCGCGACCCAAACACCATCGAATTGTCACACTCACCAAAAAGAGAATGCAATTCTCTTCAGAGTATTGCCTGTAACCTTGTACGGAAAAGAGAGAAAGGTAGAAACATTTGCATTTCTTGACGATGGGTCGTCTACTCCGTTGTTGGAATCGCAGTTGGCTGATGATTTGCAATTGGAAGGGGAAAATTTACCGCTGCACTTAAAGTGGACATCAAATGTAGTACGAGAAGAAGCAAATTCAAGAAAGGTCGATTTGGATATTTCTGGCGCAGACATGCAGAATAAGTTTTCAATTCATGGTGTGCGCACAGTGGAAGATTTGGATTTGCCGCAGCAAACAATTAATGCAAAAGATTTATGTAAACGGTATGTACATCTAAAGGGTGTTCCACTTATGTCATTTGTTGATGCAAAACCTCGTATTTTAATAGGTTTAAAGCATTGGAATTTGGGAATACCGCTCCGAACTAAAGAAGGAAATACAAACGAACCTGTTGCCACCAAAACGCGGTTGGGTTGGGTGGCGTTTGGCCCATGTGACATAACTTCCGTCAAGAATCTTAGCCTTAATTTTCAATTGGATATTTGTCCATGCCGCACTGGTGATGACTTGTTTTTAAACGATTCTCTGAAAGATTACTTTGCAATGGAAAATGTGGGAACGAAAAAAGTTCTACTTATGTCGCCTGAAGAGGATAGAGCACAAAAAATACTCGACACTCATTCGAAAAGAATTAAAGATAAATTCGAGGTTCCATTGCTTTGGAGAAATGATAACTTAAAATTACCTAAGAGTGAAACTTATGCATACAATCGTCTGTTGTGCTTAGAGCGTCGATTGGTAAGAGAGCCACATATTAAAATATTGATAAATAACTTGATTGAAGATTATGTTATTAAAGGTTACGCTCGGAAGATCGACCCTAAATCTGAAGTAACAGGAAAAACGTGGTATTTACCAATTTTCCCTGTATTAAACCCGAACAAACCTAACAAAATTCGCATCGTTTGGGATGCGGCAGCAAAAATAAATGGGGTTTCACTCAATTCGGCTTTGTTGACTGGTCCTGACATAACATCCCCCTTGCTTGGAGTTTTGTTTCGTTTTAGAGAACGAAATGTGGGCCTGTGTGCGGACATAAAAGAAATGTTTCACCAGGTACAAATTAAGGCTGATGACCAGGAAGCACAACGATTCCTTTGGCGTAATGCTAAAACAAACGAAGTCGAAACATACATTCTTCAAGTCATGTCATTTGGCGCAACTTCTTCGCCGTTTTGTGCACAATATATTAAAAATCGTAACGCACAAGAATTTAATCTACAATTTCCTGACGCTGCTAAGGCCATAATAAGAGATCACTATGTTGACGATTATATTGCTAGTTATGATAATGATGAAGAAGCAGCGAGAATCGCCAAGGATGTAATTCATGTACATAGCAAAGGTGGATTTGAAATAAGAAATTTTAGGTCAAATTCTTCAAGTTTATTGGACGAATTGAAGTGTCATTCAGCTGACAAGTGCTCCAGTGTGTCCTTGTCGAATGCTGAAAAGGTTTTGGGCCTATGGTGGTCCCCAACAAATGATGAGTGGTTTTTCATATTTAATAGCGATCGAATGTGTTCTGAAGTGATGAGTGGTAAGCAGAAACCCACAAAAAGGGAAGTTCTTCAATTTTTAATGAGAATTTATGATCCTTTAGGTCTGATTGCTAACATTCTGGTAAACGTTAAAATTTTGCTGCAGTCTATTTGGAGATCTGGTGTTGACTGGGACGAGAAAATAAGAAACGAGCATTTCGTTATTTGGAATAAATGGCTTCGTCTGTTGCCTGAGATCAATAATATTAAAATCCCTCGGAGGTACTTAACAGTGCTTAACTTTCTTGATGCAGATAGTGTTGAGTTACACATATTTTGCGATGCAAGTGAAGAGGCTCTAGCTTCGGCCGCATATATTCGAGTTATGCATGGAGAAGAAATCGAGTGCCGTTTAATAGCAGCAAAAACGAAAGTTGCACCCTTACGTCACATATCAATTCCACGAATGGAACTTGAAGCTGCAGTTCTTGGGAGCAGATTAGCAACTACAATCATCGAAAGTCATTCAATTAAATTTACACGCCAAATATACTGGACTGATTCTAAAACCGTCATCTATTGGCTAAGGTCACCGAGCAGAAAATTTCAGCAGTTCGTTTCTTTGAGAATTGGCGAGATTCTTGAGAAAACTCATGCAGAATATTGGAAGTGGGTTCCATCTAAAGAAAATGTGGCCGATGAAGCCACAAAAACCCGAATGAATTTCGATTTTTCATCGCAAAGTCCATGGTATAGAGGTCCAGATTTTTTGTGGTTAAATGAAAACTTCTGGCCGAAGTGTAAACTTGATTCTATAAAGCCAGATAGTGAATTTGTTGAACATCTTCATCACAGCACCAAAGATGTCAATCAGGAATGGATAATTAATTTTCATAAATTCTCAAATTGGAGGGAGCTTCTTAATGCCATGTCAAGAGTTTACCTCTTCATTGATTGGTACTTTACCCGCAACCCAGATCTCACGCTTCAACAATTCATCGACGATGCAGAACGTTGTTTGTGGAGGCGAGCACAGAGAGATGTGTTCAGTGAAGAAATCATACTTCTAGATGCAGTGAATATTGGTGACAGAGTTTTTCTTCCAAAGACAAGTTTGTTGTATAAATTATCACCATACATAGATGAACATAACGTGTTGAGAATTTCTGGAAGAATAGATGCAGCAGTTGATGTGGATTTTGGAACCAAAAGGCCGGTTGTTCTTCCGAAGGATCACCATATAACGTTTCTAATTCTTGACCACTATCACCGTAAATTTAAACATCAATATAATGAAACAGTTGTGAACGAGGTACGTCAGCGATTTTACATTCCCGCTTTACGTATAATGGTTAAAAAAGTACAACGTAAATGCCAGGAGTGTCGCAACCAAAGAGCTGAACCAGTGATACCTGTGATGGCGGAACTACCTTCTGCAAGGTTAAAAACGTATACTAAGCCTTTCTCATACGTTGGGATCGACTATTTTGGACCGATGCTTGTAACTGTGGGGCGACGTGTGGAAAAAAGGTGGGGTGTTATTTTTACCTGTCTTACTATAAGAGCGATTCATGTGGAAGTCGCCCATTCTCTCTCTACTAGTTCTTGCATCCAAGCTTTGAAACGATTTGTTTCAAGAAGAGGTACTCCAATACAAATCTACACCGACAACGGTACCAACTTTCGGGGAGCAAGTCGAGAATTAAAAGCAGCTGTTGAACAAATAAATGGTAAGAAACTGGTTGAAGGTATAGGTGAGGGAAGGGTCAAATGGTCATTCATTCCTCCAGCAGCTCCACATATGGGTGGATGCTGGGAGCGGTTGGTTCGATCGGTAAAGCAAACGCTTTTACAAATGAAATTTACCAGAAATCCGAGTGATGAGCTACTAAATACAATGATGGCCGAAGTTGAAGGTATAATCAACTCTCGTCCATTGACTTACGTTCCAGTGTCTTGTGAGGATGACGAAGCCTTAACACCTAACCATTTTTTGTTGGGCTCTTCAAACGGATCAAAGCCGTTAGGAGAGTGTAAAGATGAAGGCATTATCTTAAAACAAAACTGGATGATGGCTGAGCAGCTTAGTAATTCTTTCTGGCGAAGATGGATCCGGGAGTATCTCCCGACCTTAACAAGACGAACCAAGTGGTTCCAGCACACAAAGCCCATCTCCGTTGATGACATAGTAATTATAATCGATGAAAATAATGCCAAAAATGAATGGCCTAAAGGTCGTGTGTTAGAGCTTAACACGAGTCGGGATGGAAAAATTAGAAGTGTTGTCATTCAGACGAAATCGGGAGTCTATGTTCGACCCGTTTCAAAATTGGCTGTATTAGATGTTGCCGATTCTACAGTATCAGGTAAGCCGGATCAACTTTCCATCTTACCGGGGGGGAATGTTGAGAATCACGGCAACACTGGAGCTGTTGAAAAATAGATGGCGCATATTTAAAACTTAATTTAACAATTATTGTGAATTTAAACTAAACATAAACGATTGTGAACTAAAATTAAAGAAAAAATTGCCTTTTTGATTTTAATGAGAAAGCGCGTGGACTGAATCCACTTAAAACCTTTATTATTAAAAGTTAAGTTAAATCTAAAAACTCTGAATACTAAACGTAAGAATTTATAATAATTTACATATTATACATATTATGACTTATAAATATATATATTTCTTAGGAAATTTTAGCGCCAATAAATTTGCTTAAAATTCGGAAAATATTCTTTATTTGCTTTGGATTTAACAATAGTTTTTTTTTACAAAAAAAAAACCTAAACGTATAAAATCTATTACTCAAATTTGGTAAAAATTGGTGTTCGGTTCTCGATATCTCGTGAAAATATTGACTTCAAATTAATTTCATTGATCCAATTTTTATTTGTTTATATAAGAAATAAAAACGTTTAAAAAATGCTACTAAAATTGGTAAAAATTATTTAACTACTAAAAGTCGCGTTAACAAAAATAGATAGAAATCAAACTATTTCGTCAAATGCAAAACATTGTTGGTTATTTTTATATTTTTTTTAGAATAATTTAACTGATAACTTTTTTACACAAAAACTTTAAAGCAAGACAAATCGATAGACGGAATGGGAAGTTATCAGTGTGGGTTGCATCCCAGCCTCTTTTTTCATGTAGTTTTCAACACGTCAAAAAAAGTATTTAGGTAAATCGGTTCCTTATTTCTTGAGAAAATTAAAAAAAAGATCAAAGAAATATTTTTTACATTAAAAGAAACTAAGGAAAGAGAAATAAATTGAGAAAAAATTGTATAAAAGTCTTTGAAACGGGGTTTTGAGATCATTCGAGTGGATGATTTTTGAACAGAAAGTATGTAGGTACCTATGTTAATATTTTTTGTTAAACAAATCAAAAATGCTATCACGAATTTGCCACAACGTAATTTCCAACTTTGAACTTTGGAATAGCTGAACTTTTTCGACTTCTCTTCCATAGATATGTCATGTTTGATTCAAATCTCAAGTTCAAGCTGAAGAAACTTTCTTTCGCTTAATTTTTAAAGGACAACGTTTTCTATAATCTACGTTTTTTGACTTCATTACGTCAATATTTTACTTTAGTTTGGTATGTGTCGAAATACTTCCTCAACTGTTTTTACATTTGTCATTAAATACTTTTTGAATTACAAGCATGCATTAAAATTCACACTTAATTTATCACATTTCACCAAACTATCGCTTAAATTAAACTCACTACTAACTCGGCTGAATATCTTTGCCACAAAATTAAGAAGTCACATACACAGATTTACAAAAGAGCAGCGATTCTGAAAGTTGAATCAACCTTTGTGGTTCTCGAATCTTGAATAGCAAATTTTCTATATTTTTTGAGTTATAGCCTTCCTCCTCATCATTGTCATCTTATACAATAGAAACCTCCTTAAACCTCTTCGCGGATCGGTGCGGGGCTGCATGTTGTACACCTATAGGCTCATAGAGTAGGTTAGGTAAGGTAAGGTACCATCGCATGGTTTACAGTAACAATATATATAATATATAAAACCAGCGAGAAAACACAACTGACATCGAATTGTTTTCCATGAGGAATTTTGCAATTTATCTGATTTATTATTGCAATTTCTCATGTCAATTCGCTTGCAATGCAGCAACAGCAGCAGCAGCGGGAACAGCAGCCCACTAGTAAGTAAGTACCAACTACCACCACAGACCGCCTTCACCTCTGCTCCGTTCCGTCATATTGCCATTCAAAGATTTTCCAATTTCTCAGCCATCGAGGCTGTGGCTTTATAGTGAAACCAGCACCAGCACTGAGTACCCATGTACCAGCCACTTGCCACGCCAACCTAGTGCGCTCCAACCTGCCTCCTCTAATTTCCATCGCAGCAGGAAAAGATTCCATGCCAATAACAACCAGCGAACTGCATATCGAGATGCTGTATCTGTTGTTATTCCAAATGGTGTGCCGCTGCTGCTCCACCTTAGCAACGGAATACAAAAGCGGGAATTAGCTCTATGAAGCTATAAGAAAAGGAGCCCAGGTGCTCTATGGAGTGTTTCCCAAGGCGATCCAGCAACGTCCGGGTGGTGATCATCTTTGGGGCTGTTAAGACATCGTCTCATGGTCACTTTAACTATTGCATTGTGTTCCAAGTAGAAGCAGCAGCAGCCGCAGCGGTGGCAAAACTCACCTCTCTACGTTCTGACCATTCCTCGGCTAACGATGATGATGATGATGTAGTGTGTGGATTCAATTGAGTGTGTTATCGTAGAATTTGTCGCCCACCCTGGACAATGTGCTGGACAATATATCTCATTTACCTACCGCAACTACTATTCACTGTGGCTAAGACCAGACCAGACCAGGACCAGAATGAGGACCAGGACCGGGACCAACTAAGCCACTATTTGTCAGAGAAGATGTATTCATTTTATTTTACTGCTGCAGAGATGCAAAAGATGAAGTGGAACACAGAGCGCATCATGGAACGCGGAAAGTGCCTTAACCAGTTAAACAATCACTGGAACACATATTGACACCCTGAAGCTGGATGATGGGATATGGATATGGAGATGGACGCTGCACTGCAGCAGCCCGATGCAATTTCATCATCATAACGATGCGATGACGACGAGATGCCACCACACTAGTTGCTGCCGTTTTGCTTGCGGGGCATGGCTGGCTTTAGATGTGGCTGTGGCTATGGCTGGTGCGGAGGAAGCAGGTATAGCAGGCAATACAGAACTTCTCCATTGATTGGCAGAAAACCCATTATGCAGATTACCACGACATAACATCAGTTACAGCAGCAGTAACATACCAACAACAACAGAACAGCAGCAGTTAAAGCTGATCTTGCAATGGCAGGTAGAGTATTGGCTTCACTTCAACTTCAATAGAGCTGGAGCATGGAGCTGGCCTTCAGCAAGCAATTTGCCTCACGTTTATGGACGAATCGTGAATATCGGACTCATTTCGCGTTATGAAATGCATGTAATTGATGTCTATTAGAGATGGAATTAGTGGCAGTTGCCAGTGCCAGTGACGGTCAAACCAAAAGGTGGTCGATGATTTGGCTCCCTGGATTCATATTCTTTTTGTATCTGTATATCTTGATGGATGTGGGGAGGAGGCGGAGGTGGGATATAAACGCTATCAATTGCCAAAAAGAGTTCATCACTTACTGTAAAGGGAGGCAAGGTTTTATTAAAAACGATCCGTGATATGGTCATTTCAGCTCAAAGTTTAGGTATATGATTTTTGGGCAAGTATCTTGGTCTTCGGTTGGAACTTTCTGATATGTGGGAAGTTATGAAAATAATTCGGGACTTGCTTAGTTAACAATAAGATGCTTTTCTTAAATCAATTTTATTCTAATTTCAAATCACAATTTAAAAATGGGAAATGGGGCAGATCATTTCGACTTCATCAAAGTTTTTGGGAGAACTTTTAAGGGTTTCAAAAAAAGACCGAAGCCAAGTCATTTGCAAAACGTTTAGTGTACCACCATTAGTTTTGAACAAAAGTCACAGTTTGATAATCTCAACTGTCAAACTATAAACGACAATCATCAAAGCTTCATTCGCAGTTAGAAAAAAAACCTTAAAAAATTTGGGCACCTTTAACTGAATTTGAGAATCTTACTTAATAACCGATAGTGAAATAATTTCGAAAAGTGATTTTTAAATTGACAAATTGAATTCAAACAAGGACAAATTCAAAGGTCCCAAGATTTGAGGAATTCAAAATTGCTGAAATTTTTAGTGTTTTTTTTTTTATATTGTGTGCTTACTAAAGGGGTTATGAATAATCTTATAATAATTGAACACAGTGCGAGCAATAAGCAAAGAAGGATAGGATTAGAAAGAAGAAACCGATGCACATTAGTTTTTAATGTCTGCACAATGTAATGAGTGGGAAATATTGAGCCTGCTAAAGCATTCCCGATTCGTGTAGTGCGGCTAAAGAAAAAATATCTGTACTTAACAGTTCCGAAATAGAGTTCAAGGATAAGGGCATTCCTAGCAAACGGTTATTAGGGTTGAATTGTTTGAGGGGACGAATGCAACTGGCTATTTCGCTAGAGCATTGTTTATAAAAATAAAGATAACACAATGACTGGCATGAGACGTTGCGGCGTTGTTCAAGAACGGTCTCCTATCATTTTTAGAGCTCTTTTTTCAATTCTATCTAGAAGATTCAAGTACGTTATTGGGGCTCGAGCCCAAATATGAGAGTTACACTCAAGTTTTGGACTAATAAAAGCTTTATAAATTATAGCCAGATCGAAAGGGGCACAAGACTTCTTGCAACTACGGAGAAAACCCAAATACTTAGCAGCATTTTTGGCGATGTCAAATATGTGATCACTAGACAACAAGTTGTTTGTGATGCACATACCTAGACTGATAGTTTTTCAAACTCCTCGATGCAAGTACAACCCATGGATAGTGGCATTGGGGGAGGGTTACGGTTTCGCGACAGTAGACAGCATTTGATTTTTCGAATCATTAAATTCTACACGGTTTTTGAATCCCCATTGAACAATGCCGTCCAGATCAGATTTTAATGAGCTTATCATACGCTGCCGTTGGTAGTCTACATCCGAAGAACAAGGATGTAAATCTAGAAACCAATATGAAAAGCAGAAGGTACTGTCGTCAGCTAAAAAATGTAGTGGGCTAGAAGTTTCAGACAAAAAATCATTTATAAATATAAGGAAGAGAGTCGGAGACAAAACAGAGCCCTGGGGCGCACCAGCGTTTATTTTGTCGATATCAGATTTAAACTCGTCCTATACTACTTGAATTGAACGGTCCGAAGGGTTTATTTCTAACCCAACAAAGAAGAGATTCATCAATACCAAGAGCACGCATTTTTGATAAGAGAGCTTGATGCCTTTGAAATATCAAGTGCAATAATCTAACTTTCTACAAAATGATCACTTCTCGGTAAGATAAACCATTAGATCACCAGTGGGCCTATTGCAACGAAAGCCATATTGCCGGTCATTAAGAAGCTTCTGTTCTTCAAGATATTTCTTAAGCTGAAAATTGATCAGAGTTTCCCTGACCTTTGAAAGAAGGACGTAAGTGCGATTGGACGATAGTTAGAGGGGAAGGAGGATTCACCAGCCTGTTCCTAAAAGGCGGGACAAATGCAGTTTTCCATCCGCTCGGAAAGAGACCAGTAGAATAGGACAGATGCCAGCGTTGAAGAACACCTATTCAGTAGAACGGTGGGGATAATATCCGGGCCAGCGGATTTGTCAATGTCAAGATCTTTTAGTTTAACTAGTATATCTTAAGTTAAACGTATTAAAGTTGTAGTTTTCTTAGATTTTTTTTAGGAATTTCGAAGTTTCAATCATGTGTCGTTAAAATCTGAATAAGTTTCAAAAAGGTTAGTCGTCTAGAACTTTGGGACAACAAAATCAAAAATCGCTACTGCACTTTTTATTGTCTATTCTTCAAAATCAATAACCTCCCTCCATAAATGTAATGGTTTTATATTGTCACTTGCTAGCAAAAGACTACAAAGCTTTCATCTAGCTATACAAACAAGCTATACCTATTCGTAAGTCTATAGAAGAACCTGATGTGTTGGCACGATCTGTATTCAAGTAATCTGAACCCACATGCAATAGAGCACAGCACACACACCGAGTGTGCTAATCAAGCCCTCGACTTATATGGTCATGCCTGCCATCTGGCTGTCATAGCTAAATGCCAACCGAAACAGACGAATCGCCAGATACTCAAGACCGCTGTTGCTGCTGCTGTGGCACAGATATAAATATAGATACATAAAGATACTTATTATTGCCGCAAAATAACAACTAACTTCTGCCATTCATTACCTTGTGAGATGGGGCTCCAAATTGGGAAATGTCAGTTCTTAATATCTTGACCGTGTATATCACTCATTTCTGGGAAGACACAACATTATATTCCATCCTGACGAACGTTCGCAATATGGAAGTCTGTTTTTAAGTAAGGTTCCTTACCTATAGAGATACCGATACTGCCATAACCATCATCATCTTTTCATGGCAAACATTTTCTGGATTTTAAAAAACCTAAGAAGAAAAACAAATACAAAACAAACTATTGCGGGCGATTTAGTGACGATTATGGTCTAAGAGGCGAATCCACTGGATGATTTGAGAGATTCGATTTCCCAGAATTTGCGGTGCCACTGTGCGAGTTGGGATTAGCCCCAGTAGTACGTCGAGAACTAACAAAAACAAAACAAAAACAGAAGTTGGACTCCAAACCACAAATGGATGCAGGAAAACCGCCAAGCCGGCCACTGCAGCCGCACCACTTCTCATCAGGTTCATCTGATGATGGTCACCACTTTATTCTTCATTTCGTTCTAGCATCAGCATCCAACATCAACATCAGCATCGTTATTATGCTCTGGCCTTCATCATCCTCTTTATAACATAAACAGAAGACTCGAATCTTGAGCCCATAATGGTCGGCGCGTTGTTTCCTTTTAACGTTAATTAAATCAATGGAAGGCATCTTGACAAATAGATACAAATGGTCTGGGGGTTTTGATATAAATTTCTCGCTGTGGGCATGTTGTCCGGATGACATTCCGCGTTATGGAAAATTCATTAGCGTTTCACAAAGCACTGGAGCGCTGTTCGGAATTCGCAAACAGATGGCGATGGTAATGGTGATGGTGATGGCTTTGGCGACACACATCCACCAACCACACCAACTTGGCCTTATAGCATTTTTATATATACTATAGACACTTTTCATGCAGGTGCGGGTTGGTTCTGTGGTTGAAGTTGAATCCTAAAGAGGTTTTAGTTTGACTTCAAATCAGAGGCGAAGGCGAGGCGAGAGTATTATGGTCGCTCCTCCATCATCATCGCAAAAGCATAAAGATGGAAATGGATATTCATCCAAATGGATGTTATACGAGATGCGTTGACGAGGCTCATAAATCAAAAATCCCTTGTTGGACATCAAGCATAATATAATAGCATGGCGGCTTACATACGAAAGTATAGTGTACGCAACCGCCACCGCCATCCACAGCCACCGCTTGCGCGCGCCGGTCGTCATCGTAATCTTCATCGTCGATGCCGTCGTCTTCGATCTTTAGTCTTTAGTCGTAGGTTGGCGGCTGGCGGCCGTTTGCTATAATTATGACGTACGCTTGGGCGACAGCAGGGAGATTTATGAGGTTTTGATGTTTTACTGGAATTTAGTCTGTCATAGTTTATGAAAAAGTATAGACAAATAATAAAAAGGAAATTATGTGAAATATAGCCTTGAGGTGTAGCAAAATTTAATCCAGGTTTAGAAAATTCCAATTCCAAGTTAACGTATGTTTGAATTTCCTGATCCTACAAGATATGTGACTTCCAATAGAGGCTTCTGAATTTTGACAGTTTATAGCGATCATTTTGTTCATCAAGCTACATCTGTCAAAAGAGGTTGTCATTGATTTAGAACGTTTTGCATAATCACGTGAGACAGATGTAGACTTCAGAAACACACGATAAAACTCGCTCTAACAACACTCCTCGCGATTTGCCTATTTATTTGTTTATCTTGATTGCTTTGTGGAGAAAGGTAATCTTAGACAAATTCCTTGTTATTATAAAGGTAACTTATGATGATTCTAAATATCATACAAGAAGATACGTTCTAAGAAGAGTTTGAGAACCAAAGTCGAAACAGTAAGGGCAGGTCTACATAATTGTCACCAATTATTTTCCTTCTTTTTTTTGGTCATCAGTGATGCAGCCTTGACAGAAAACGGAGGTAAAAGATGGACTATGAACTACCACAAACATTTTGACTATGCAGACGATATCATCTGATTTTTCGCTCAGAGGACAATACAGGCAGAAAAAGTGGGGCTCAAAATCAATTCCGAAAAACAATAATGTTATAAAGCTCTCAGTCATTCTCTACTGAAGACGGAATTAAGCAAGATATCTTTAGGAGTTTTCGTAAGTCAAAAACTGCTTTAGGGATGTTTTACGAAAGTTCGGAGGAATAACTTTCTCAGTTTGAAGATAAAGCTGCAACTGTTCCACTTGCACCGATGCAGCACTTGCAAAATAACAGCAAGGCTTACAACTGTAAAGTTCCAAGTTGAGTCAAAAAAACTAAAAAATAGGAGAGTCGGATTATTGAACAGTACGTGAAGAAGCATAGTCAAGAAGGAATCGTCGAAATTTGGGAGAACTAGAGGAAGCTTAAACACGTCTCCACAAGCTGCACACGATAGCTCGTAGGAGTTGTTGAGGTCTTATGGTCCCTGTGGGAAATGCACTAATGGATTTTTTCTTATGAAAATCTAAGTAAGGAAGTAAGAATATTCAAAGTGCCGGGACAACTATAATATGGTGGATGAACTTGAGTTCACTGGATCTATTGACTATCAACCAATACTAGTAAATTGACAAAACATAGAATTTTTTCAAAAATTAAATAAAATGCACGATTGGCCCTCAAGAATTTGTATCCAAAAAGTCTGGTTTTATGGCTTTTATGTCAATTTCTTAAGAATGCAATACTTTTTAAAAAGTTCCTGTAGGTTTCAAGTTAAAACCACGCTGTTTAACTTAAATAAGAGTGCTGAGAAGAATACGAGTCAATCAATTTTAGAGAGAATTTCCGTAGAAAAATTCTCTTCTTAGATCAAACTAATGAGGGAGTTGGTAAGGCGTGTATTCTGAACGAATTTTCCTGACTTTAAGAAAACGTGATATCAAACTCTTGTGTTCTTAGAAAACGAAAAATGAATAGATCCTCGGGGTGTTCAGGCTCGGTTGTCTGTTTGTTGGGCTGTTAGCCGCGGTGGTAAGCTGACTCAGTGTCAGCGTACAATTGAAGATCTCCTTCTTCGTTCCTTTAAGTTCTTCATTTAGTATATCCCACACAGATATCTAGGTTCAGGGTGACGTTGCTGGGAGTTCATCCTTTTGATTAGCTCGTTTTGGTGGTTCTTCAATCCTCTCGTGATCTTCATCGTGGACTCTTTTGTTGCTGAATTTTCTCTGCTTTTGGTACTTTGAAGCAGAGTCCAGTGCAAATCCGTAGGATTTTAATTTTGAAGACGAGAAGTTCCTTCATGACTGTTCTTGAAATTGTTAACTACACCGAGAAGCTGTAAATTGCTTGTAAATTAGCAATTTGGTTGGCTGGCTGAGTCCCGTTCTTCTTTTGAGAAGCGGGTTAAGGCAGTACCAAAATTGCCTCTCTTAACACAGCTCTCGAGTGGGGGTTGAATTTTAACAACTCCTTGTAGTACATACCCAAATTTTTGTCATTTTTCTTTGCTGGTATCACTGATGCATCTGGCAGTGAGATAGCAATGCTTCTGCACCTTGTAGCCAATCGACCTCTCTGATTTCGTGAAGTTGATTCTTATTCCCCATTTCTTATATAAGTGGAACAGTCTGCTAAGATTAGACTCTAACTTCCTGACTGCAATAATGAAGGACTTTGAAGTGTATGTGAGCTAGTCATCTGTGAAAAGAAGGCTCTCACAGTCGCTGGATGCGGGTTGTTAGCTAGTCAGCAAGCTGAAGAGGAACGGTCCAAGTTTAGAGCCTTGAACTACTCCTGCTCTTATGATTTTCAATAAAGATTTGCATTTTCCCAACCGGACAAAGAAGTTCCTGCAAGAAAGAATTGAAAACAAAATTTTAATTAGACCGAATGGAAAACCAAGTAGGTTCAATTTATGTATGAGCGCTTCGATCCAAACGCTGTCAAACTCCTTTTTGACATCCAGGAAGCAGGCAAAGGAGGCACTATGACGGTTGAGTGCGGCTGCAGTGCAGTATTGAAATTTAACCAGAGGGTGAAGTGTTGAGTGCTTTTTCCAAAAGCCAAACTGGAAGTCCGGAATCAGGTTGTTCTTGGAGCTAAGAATTTTCAGTTTTCTAAGGTGACCTTAGATGTTGTTGAGGAATGAGATGAGTCTGTAATTGTTGATTTGGTTCATTGATTCTTTCTTTGGGATTGCCACAATTTTAGCCATTTTCCATCGTTGCGGGAAGTAGCAGTTGTTGAGGAAGTTATTGAGAATGATTGTAACGGTAAATTTTACCGCAACAAAAACCAGCCTTTGGCTGCTTGCTTATCCCTAGTTGTGGCTGCAAAACATCGGCAAAGTTGAGGGCTACCATGGTCTCATCAGCCACAGGTGTACCTAGGCTTTATTTGGGAAAAGCAACGGAAGCAGTTTATAGAGAACGAGTTCTTTCGACGAGGTCGAAAATTACCGCGGATGAGCCGAAGAAGTACGAGGTCAGACGGACCCTTACTTGAACTACACCAACAACAACATATCTATTTTATTGTAACATTCGTAATTCTTAACGTCATTTCACTTAAACATTTTTGTACAAAATGGGTTTTTAACGCCGGCTTTTTAATTTGGTTTAACATAGTATTTGGTAAAAACTCACACCTCGAATCTCGAGCGTAAAATTAGTAGTAATAGGAAAATGCCTAGTTGAGACTTCTTCTCGATTTTGTTTTTCTTTGAACTTTCTCAAAAAATAAGAATAATTGGGAAGGGGTCTGGTACAGTACTACCCATTACGTTTGGCTAATGCTAGCATAACAATTGCTACGTATTAAAAAAAACCAAAACACGACCACTAACAATTATTTGGCCTACCCTAGATTTTAAGTGCTCAAACTGCTTCGATATCTCTAAGCTGATTGCAAATAAGGTCGATAGGTGTCATAGCAGTATACTTCCTAATAGTAAGCACGCCACGCGCCTAAGCTTAATCTCAAATGACTTTAGCAAAAACTATATGGACGAGCAACTGAAAAAAAAAAAACAGTTCTACACCTCCTCTGTACATGCCTTGCTCCAGATCAAAAACGTAAGACTTAACTAGGAGAGTTTATCTAAACCATATTAAACACACTAACAATTATTTGTGGTTTCATAAGGAACTCCAATCGGATATATTGAGCTCAGAAGGCTACAATTTTCTTTTGGTATCACAACTTAACCTAACCTTTGCGTAGCCTGCCCGTAAAAAATCAACTGGATAAGGAACTGAAGGTTAAATACCATAGATTAGGACGTGCTCTGGATCAGTTGCTCCCTAATTACCGTCAAACCAATCTTAAGCCCTAAACTCTATTGAAGTTTTTTTATTCGTGCATTAGGGCGTATATAAATTCGTTTTCATTTAAATTTAGTTGGTGGGCCTCATCTCCTAAAAATATCTTTTCCTAGCCTCTCTACTTTCAGGAAAAGGAAAAAAGTTAAAACGATATTTTATCGAAACCCTACACTGCAAGTTGCTACGATAGAATCGATTTCTTACTTAGATATCAACGATTATCTACAACTTTAGCTTATTGACAAGTTAGATGAAATATTGATCTCTAATCACATTACATGGCTTCTATCTGTACATGGTTAACAGCTGAAGTGAATTTTAATTACCACGCCAGTATATTCTTTCACAGCGCATATTCTACAACGACTTAACGTCGTTTTCAGTATGGATGACGCTTCGTCACTTGATTAAGTCATTTAGTAGCACAATGTACAGCTAATATGGCGCCACTGACTGCTGCGTTGTTGTTCTGTGCTCGTATTAATTAACTGACTTTGAAGACTTTGAACATCAATACTTGAAGACTAAAAAAAAAAACAACCAGACTTTAAAATTATATGCATTTATTTTGTCTGATGTACCTTCATACTTTACTCGTACTTACTTACTAAGTAAATGAATGCACCCTTAGCATTTAAGATGCAGCACTGCATTCACACTTCACCTTCCGCTATCCCCCTTTGCTGGATGTGTGCCTTATTGCTTGGTTTATAGATAGTTAGGTATGTACTTAAGTTGTTCTGGGAGTGGATCATTGGCGCCAACAACACAATTCCACAACAGAGCATGATCCATTTTTCAAGCTAAAGCCCTTCCTTAGTATGCAGAGGGGCACCTATGTATATATTCAGCGCTCAACGTTCAGCGTTCATAGTGTTCACGTATCCAGGAAGACAAAAATTCACCGCGCTGCGCAGCTGTACCACAGACAATATGAAATGTGCTGCTCATGTTCCTCGATTTGGTATCGCGCTATGTCCAGGGAGTTGTCTGACATGAAAGCGTCTGGGCTGGGTGTAACTTCCAATAGTGATTCCAAAGAAATTCGACGTTCAGTATCCTCTATGCAGCAGCGCCAGTTCGCTCAGGAGCTCTGGTGAAGAAAAAAAATCATTAACACGATCTAAGTCAGACATCTGGAGCCGGGAAAGACGTCAAAGATCCATTGCAATAAAGCACGCGCAGCAACTAATCTCGCTGCACCTGAAACAAACTCCGAACGCGTGCCATATTGAATCGCCCAGCCTTCACTTAGACAACAACACATATATGTATGTTTGTGTGTATGTTCACCCGTCAGGGCGCAGTGACGCGACAGTGCAGTGGCGGCTGGCGCTGCTGACAGATGATGATGATGATTCGGATTCCAATAATCGTCAGCAGCAGCAGCGGACTGATTTAAGCGCTGATTCATGCTGACATTATAGATTTAGAAGAACGAATTCGAATTTTGAAAGTGGCGGTCGGCGCGGCGTGGCGGTGGTTTGCTCTAGCGTTTGGATATAAAGAACGCGTTGCCATCGCAGCTCAGCTAACTAAAAAACCACTGAGTTGCTAAAACACGTCCTCCCTTTCGTCCTTTTCCCTTTCTCCATCCTCTATGGCTCGATCCAGATAAATAGGTTCTTTGTGCTCAGCTAAATGGGTTTTGCGCTTTGTTTAAAGGTATCTCTCTGCTTCTGGTGCGCGGGGCACGTTTTTATATTCTTTTATTTATTTTTTGTTTTTTATTTGTTTAATGAATTTAATATGTTTTTGTTGTTTAGTGAAGTTTATTGTTTTGTTTCGTGCGCCGCTCCGCAGAAATGCTTTGTGTGTTTATACAAACATTTAGAGTGGCAGCGATTTCGGAGCTACACGGTGCGGCACGGTGTGGTGTGGTTGCAAGCTGTCAGAATTGAAACCTTTCAGTCATAGTCAACGGGTGGTTGTTTTGGATTTTGGATTGGAAGCTTGAACCTTTGTTCTGGGTATACCTAGGTTACTTTTGTCGACTTGTGAGTCACAATTATTCACGTCTTCTGATGATTCGTCATACAAATATTTCTTGGTGTATTGTTAGAAAACATTTATTCCAATATATTTGGGCAAAAGGTGGGCTATTTTTAACAAAAGTTTTAACAAGGGAGTAAATAAACAGTGAGTTGAAGCTTATTTGATAGAATGAAATTTTTAAAAATTCGATTACACATTTTACTTGATTTACTGAAAACTTACAAAAGACTCACCTTTAGTTAGATAACTATCAACATTAACGTCATCTTAGTTCCAACACCGTATTTAACAGTCCTTTTTTACCAAACAAATAAAATATCAAAATTATCAGACCGTACCAAAAAAACTAGGGCCTTAAATGTAAATATTTTGTTTACTTTATTGTATCAATTAAAATGTTACTCACTGTAGTGATCGCTAATTCTTATTTAATGAAAAAGGTAAATATTTGTTTTGATAATATTTAACCTACATAATTATGTACATTAGCGTTATGTCTTCTTTCTGCTATTTAAACAAAATTTTAATAAGAAATTGAATCTTTTAAGTTGTTATTGTCAAATTCCAGAACAGAGACACATTCTTTAGAGTTTAGTCAAAGTTCTGCGAATTTGGTTTTGAAGTAAAATATAAAACCTCAAGTTGGTTTATTCAGGTGTTAATCAAGTACAAAGTAATTAAGCGTTTTCTGTCTTTTAATTCAAATAAACAAAGTGTTTTTTTAAATATCAGCGAAGTTTTGTACACTCGTTACAAACAAATACCATTACCTATTCTTAGAAATTCTAAGTGAAACATTACATGACCTAATTATGGCATAAAATTCGCACATTTCCAGCAAAGTGTCTTGCATAATTTCACAGCTTCCATTGTGAAGTGTCAAATTTATTGTTGATTATTGGCATAGATGTTATATTTGACGTGACTCTAAGGAAAAAAATCAAGAGGTTTGAAATAATAAGATTTCGGTAGCCAATTGTGGTAACCTCTTCTTTAAAGAAACTTGATAAAACAACTTGTCTTCCAAAATTCGATTGATTCACTAAGTTCCGGTTTATCAAAAAAAAAAACTTGACAAAATCAATATTTTCTATTTCAGTTATTAAAAATCACTAAGTATAACTTGGTAACATGTCTTATTAACTTGTAACAGTTGCACCAGCCTCATTTATGAATAAGTGTAAGGTCCAGTCATATCGACTCAAAACCACATCAAGGATGAAGATGGTTTTAAACACTGATTCTTCGATTTTCCGGGACCGAAATGAGAAATCCGAATCAGTAAAGATTACGACATTGCTGAAAAACGACCGGTTTAAGTGTTTACTAGAAGTTAAAAGCTTTAACACTTAAGTGTTTATGCTGTCATGTCGCCTTTCAAATGCCTTATTGTAAAAATAGACGAACAATAACCAATCATTTGTTTTCGTCAAAAGTACGAGCTACTGCATCAAAATTCTTAGTTGTTTTCAATCTTCACTTAACTTACCTGTTCCAACAACTAAATTTTTTAAGACCAGGGCCCGATGTTACCAAACA
The DNA here is from genome assembly GCF_945859685.1 of Eupeodes corollae. NCBI lineage: Eukaryota > Metazoa > Arthropoda > Insecta > Diptera > Syrphidae > Eupeodes > Eupeodes corollae. The sequence continues at coordinate 145,713,859 of NC_079148.1, read as the reverse complement.
CTTTTCATTTTGCAATTATGCGTATAACTTTTCACCAAATTAAAATTTGGAAAGTGAACAATCTTTTCTGGAAAGTGAAAAGTTTTTGTTTCACCAAACAATAAACTTTGCAAATATTAGCAAAGTATTAAGCAAAGAGAAATTTTTGAAACATTTTTCCTTTTCAGTTTTTAAATAAATATTGAAAAATTTTAAAATCTTTTTACTTTGCAAATATTTTGAAACACTTTGCACTTTTACTTTGCATAATATTCTTTTTTTTCCAAAGTGTAATTTATTTGTTGAAACAAGCTCCAGATTAAATATTAAGAACGATGCTTTTGTCAGTGAAATTGTTGTATTGAATTTCAATAATTTCAGAGCGGTTTTGAAGGAAGTTTCGATTTTCCGTTGTGTAAAGTCAAAAGATCTTTTTTTAAATTTTATCAAAATCTTAAAGCGAGACACAAATTCTTTAAAAAAAACAAGCAGATTAGATTTGAAAAACTTAAAAAAAATATCATACTAGTCCTATTCCGGGTGTTTTAAGTTAATCCATTATATTATAACTGCTATCTTCCGGCCTTAAAAAAAATTTAGAACTAATTAACAATAACTGAATCTAAAACTAAGAAAATTAACATAAAATTTGGTATCTTTATCATTATTTTGTATTTTATATAAAACATTAAACGAAATAAGAAACTGAGTCCTGCTATAACACTTAAGCTACTTAGTTTTAACCAAAAATAATAATACCACTTAAAACTACCACAGTAAGCTTTTTAGTTTTTTTTTTCTGGTGCCCCCTGACTGTCTCTAACATAATCCTTAAACCTACCTATATAAACTGGCCAAAACCAAACGCCCTAGATAACTTTAAATGTAATTCTCACTTTGAAGCCACCAAAACTGGTTCTCTTGCCTCACCCTATTTCTTCGGTCCCTACCGGAAACAGTCCTACTGCACGAAAGGCACTCGGTTCCGTCCAGTGCGAGGACGTCTCGATTTTAAAAGAGTCGCCTATTTACAGTTTTACGGCTGACATTGTAGATTAGCAGAATCTCCTTTCTATACTGTATCGGCCCTCGATTGTCTTAATAGAGAAAAGCTTCGGGCGGAATGTTGCCGCCTAAACGTACACTTTCGTAGTAGAAGCTGGTTGGAATAGTAATGTTTGTACTCCGACTCTGGTGTTCTGTGTAGTCCAAGGCAACGTCTCGCAGATATTATCTCTCAAATACCCGAACCTTTTCCATTTATTGAGATGGGGCAAAATTGAAACATACCGGGCACCTATTGGATAAGGGCCATGTAGCAAATCACCTTCACCCTGCTGTCAACTCACGGCTGCTAAAAAACAACCGTTTTGTCAAGGCAAAGGCTCGCCTAGCTCTATCCAAAGCAGCACTCATATGTCAGTCGAAATACAAGTACTTATCCAACCAGATGTCAAGGTACTTTATTACACTTTTATTCACCAGCGGCTGTCAATTTATTCCAACGATCATGTCCAGTTCTTTCTCGTATCACTTGAGGATACAGCGGAGTCCTGAACAGAGAAGTTTCGCATTTCTGAAGGTTGATTTTTACAACTTCCAGTCATCCCAATATTGCTGAATCTGGTCAAAGTCACCTTAAAAAAGTGTTTTGATAATCTTAATTTATGGGAATTTTTTTATTCTCAACCAGGTTATCTGCGTATGCTATTGCCTGAATCGGATTTGCTATTAGTTCACTGGTGTAAATGCTGAACACGACAGGCAGTTAACCGCTCCCTGTTGAAGACCATTTTTAATATCAAAGATGTTGTAGATGTTATATTGACAATTTTGACAATAAGCCGTCTACGATTAAGCATGACGTAAAGCATATACTTCAGTGGTTTACTTACTCCAACCACAAGGCGTCGAAGGCCTTCTCGAAGTCAACTAGACAGGCACCTGTACACTACCTTTTAGATTTGTTCCACTGGATATCAGAAACAAGCTTAGACGCAGCATGAATAGTAACAAGTCCCGCCTTAATACCGAACCTATTATACGGAATTATTTTGTTGTTCTCAGCCCACTTTGACAGAGCTCTATTTATAACCGAATACCTTAGTGATTCTCAGCCGGAGATTCGCTGGATTTGAGTGGTCCTTTCTGATATATCACACCTGTCTTCGATCGAACCTTACTGATAATCAGAGATTCGCCAGATACGGATTCGCCTTTCCCTTTTTCGGGAGAGGATGAACCACAGCTGTTTTATAAATATCCACAGCATTTTGAGGTCAATGTGGTAGTATAGTGTTGGATAAACCATTGACACCTGCTGACTTATTTTTCTTTAATGAACTGAAGGTGAGCTGGAGCTCAATCTTCGTGACTAATAGGCTATTAGTCCCATTTTGCTCGACGGTTATGGCATTAGACAAGTTTTCGTCATTGAACCTGGTAAAATTGATCTCGAAATCTGGGATCACCACTGCGTTATGTCGTTAGGCAAGTAGAAATGGTGCTGAAGGGCTCTATTCTCCAGGTCGTGAATGGGAAGAATGCTAGAATTCACCTTGTACACTTGCTGGAAAGCAGGCCCCACCGCCTGCTTTCTACGTCAAAAGATGACATCTTACAAAATGACAGCTGTGCAAATAGTGGGCTTTTATTTTTGAAATTCTCATCAAATGTGTGTCTTTTAAAAAAACGCAGCTTTACGAAATTAATGTTTTAGAAGATGGTATTTAAACTTTTGTTTCGTAAAGTTTTTTAAAACGAAATTTGTACGTTAAACAAAATGTCTATCCAAAAATATAAATGTTTTATAAGTTCTTTTCATAATCAGCAAACACACCCTTAATCACTTTAATCCCTTACCTATATTTCATTACTTAAAATAGAATTCCAAACCAATTGAGTAATTTACCTAAAGATATTACAAACTCGTATTTTTTTTTTGTTTTTCGAAAAAAACCAAACAAAAATGAATAAGCGAACAATAAACATTCAACAACGAAAAATACGAACATTGAAAAAAAAAAAAAAACATTATAATCGCTAACAAAAGTATTAAACTTTCCTCACTCTGTTCAAACTTCTTTCACTTCATACATTCGTTCGTATAAGTTAAAGAAAAGGACTTAAGGACTCACAAAATCATCCAACCCCCCTCTCCAAACCCCCTTTCTGCTACACTTATTGTGCATTGTGTTTCCGCGACTTTTTAACATACCATTTGCGAAATTATACCTGCCACATGAACGACTGTAACTTCCGTCACTACCGCAATTGCAATTTTCAATAATTTCACTCCTCAACTTTTCGTGAGGGTTGTCCTTCTTCCAGTAAAAGAAAAATAAAGAAAGAAAAAATCCACTACGTACCCCGTCCGGAACTTCCAACTCCAACTAAGCCATCTTTCGCTTGATGCAAGACACAGAGGCACGATATCTTACCTACATGCTTATGCTCGCAAGTAAGTCTATCATCGATAACTTATGACAACGTAATGCACGCAACGCAATAATAGCTTCGTAAACAAACATGGATACAAATCAGCCATAGAGCTAGCAGTTCTAATACAGCAGAAGCAATTCCTTAAGGATTCAATTCGGAATCCAAGCAGGATCGGCATTGCGAAATACTTGCGAAAAATCACCCACATTTTTCAAAAAAAATAAAAAAATTACGTCCATACCTATGTAGGTACGTAGTTACTCCTAGGATTGAAATATATACGTATGTCGAAAAGTCTTGAGGAATATTATACAATATTTGAATACAATCGGAATTAAATTGTGCTATTCATTGTTGTTGTTGTTCGTGTATGGCATTAGGGGATGATGATGATATGGTTGATGGGGTATGCAAATAATATTATACACCATTAGTCGGATTGACGAAGAACAAATATGTAAAGAATATGCGGTCGTTATTATATCTCTGTATGTATGTACATCGTATAGGACATACCGCTTCGTCCGCCAAGCAAAGAAAAATTCTTCGTACCGTAATACAAAATATATGTAGTATGTAATTGTATAGTTTGTTAGCTTATAACGTATAGACTCATCGTGAAGAGCAGGAGATATTCCATTACAATAATGGGGCACACGCTTGTGAACATTTTGCACATCATTAAAATTATGTTAACAAATAATTATTTTATTATTTGTGTTACTTTTCGACAAGAGAGAGAATTGTGCTACTTAGATGTAAGACGATTATTTTTGAAAATTACCTGGTATTGATATCAATCTCGAGGCTACAACAAATTTAAGGCATAATCACACACACAAATGAGAGCCACCTTTAAGCATTATTTACTTACTTACTTAAGGTGGCGCTACAGTCCAGTGTGAACTAGGGCCTTACCTAACAAACTTCACAATATAGCTCGGTCCCTAGTTAGATGTCTCCAGTTTCGCGCTCCAAGTTGGGTGAGGTCACTTTCCACTTATGCGTGCCACCTGATTCGCGGTCTTCCTCTACTGCACTGTACTGTGGGTGTGGATTCAAAGACTTTCGGGCCGGAGCATTGGTTTCCAAGCGCTCTACGTGACCCAGCCATCTTAGTCGTTATACTTTTACCCTTCTGGCTAAGTCTACGTCGCTGTAATCCCCGTAAAGCTCGTCGGTTCATCTTCTCATCCACTCCCCTTCTATGCAAACGGGACCGTTGATCACGCGAAGAACTTTTCTTTCGAAACAACCCAAGGTACTTTCATCCACTTTGTCATTGTCCATGCACCTGCACCCTATAGCAGGACGGGGATTATGAAGGTCTTATATAGTGACACTTTGGACCCTTGAGAGAGGGCTTTGCTACTCAAGTGTTTTCTTAGCCCAAAGAAACAGCGGTTAGCTCATCTCAGAACTGGTGTTGTATTCTACGATTATAGCGGAGTATAGGTAGACGAGGTCCTTGTTTACCTCAAAGGTATGTCTGTCGATGGTGAATTTTAAAACGGGACGTTGGTGTTGTCAGTCGTTTCTTGACCACAGCATGTACTTTGTTTTGCCCTCATTAATCATTTTACCCAAGCATTATTTACATACTCAAAAATACTGTAAAGTAAAGAGATTCGTTCTTTAGCCGTACAGTGTGAATGTAAAGTGTTTTATCACGCTAATTAAAGAGCAATTTACACCACCACTTGTGTCTCGATCCTATAAAAACCTACAAAACAATTGAGCTTGGACTTACGAGTATACTAAAAAAAAAGCTTTCAATGTTTATGTTTTTGTTTTCGAAAAAAATAAATACATTTTTATTATTTTCAATTTTGTGTTTAAAATTAATATCGGGTGCTGTTTTAAGCTCCATGGGAAAAGTAAATGTCTATTGTTTGAGAGTTGAAATTGTCAAACTCTGTTTTCATAAGCTTTCCATAGGAAGTTATTGTAATGGGTCCGATTTGTCAAATTGAAAATTTTGACATTTCTCGACGTTTTAAGGTCCCTAGAGTCCAAATAAAAGATTTTTAGAAAGATGTTAGTATGTCGGTACGTCGGTTTGCAATGTTTTTTACGTCTCAAGAACCAGAAGAGATATTGACTTCAAATAAATGTTGTTATACAGATAATAAGGCAGAAAGATGCAGAAAGGGCTCTCAAGAAAATTTCTGAGGTGTTTTTTTTTTTTAATAGCAGTTTAAAAAAAGTGAACATTTTGGTTTACCCTAAATATCTTACCAACCAAAAAACACATAAAAACAGAACAATTCTAAACCTTGGTAAAAATTTACTTTCGACTCAAATTGATTTTTCAAAAATTAAAAATATTGTCTTCAACATTTTTTTATTACACAGAATATATTCTATCGATACCGTACGGTTAAACAAAAAAAAACACGATAAATCCAGGGTTCTTGTGCTTAATACTTTTTTTTTCACAGGTTTAGTTCGAACTCTGCCGCACGAATAAAAACGTATTATGTGAAAACATGCATTTCGTCACGTGCGCCACTAAGCTTATCGCGCCGTCCGGGTGCCGTATACTGTAGTGGCAGTAGACGGTTCCTACACGGCTTGGCATTTTCTTCTTGGCGCCTCTAACAAAATGTCGACGTCCGGTTTTTTGCCGTACGGTCAAACCGTGTAGTGTGAAACGAGCCTAATTCAACTGACAACTTTTTTAACCCGACAAAAAACCTACAAACCTTTTAAGCAAGACTCTGCGACAGCAGGAATGGGAAGTTATCGGTATGGGTCGCACCCCAGCCTCTTTTTAACTTCCCATAGGAAGTTATTGTAATGGGTCCTATTTGTCAAATTGAAAATTTTGAAATTTCTCGACGTTTCAAGGTCCCTAGAGTCGAAATAAAAGATTTTTAGAAAGATGTCTGTGCGTGCGTGTGTACGTACGTTCGTACGTCCGTACGTTCGTGACGTTTTTTCGTCGTCCATAGCTCAGGAACCAGAATAGATATCGATTTCAAATAAATTTTGTTATATAGATAATAAGGCAGAAAGATGCAAAAAGCGCTCTCAAGAAAATTGAGTAGGTGGTTTTTTACCATAGCGGTTTGAAAAAAAGGTGAACATTTTGGTTAACCCTAAATATCTTACGAACCAAAAACGCTAGAGACTTGAATTAAATTTTATATAATATATTGTAATGTGATATCAAAGAAGTATATTTTTATTGAAAAATATCTAATAAACGGTTTTTTTTTGTAAATCAAAAAAAAAAAAAAAAATTTGTCACCTCCAAAATTCTACAACTTAAATATGATTTCATCTCTAAAACAATTTTGTGCAACGAAGAATAATGTTTTCGTCATCTGATAAAATTTTGAGAAAAATCAAATTAACAGTTTTTTTTATAAAAAATAAAAATCTAAAAAAACATTACTCAAAGTTGGTAAAAATTGAATATCGATTCCAATATCTTTTTAAAAACTTGAAATTTAGGCTTCAAACTTATTTTATCTTATAAGAAATATTGTTTTCAACATTCTGAAAAATGTTGAGAAAAATCGAATCGAAAGTTTTTGTACAAAAAATTAAAAACCTGTTCGACTCAAATATCTTTTCAAAAATTAAAAATATTGGCTTCAAACTTATTTTTTTTCACAGAAAATATTGTTTTCCATATTCAGTAAAATCTACAAAAAATAAATATAAATAAAAATTGATACGAGTACATATAGACAAACTTTTAAGCAAGATAAATCGACAGACGGGATATGAAGTTATCAGTGTGGGTCGCATCCCAGCCTCTTTTTTAGTGTTCATTTATGCTCTGTAAGGTTTGCCAATCCATAATGATTTTTAACTTGAGAAAATCCAAATCGTGGATATTAATTTTGAATTAAAAAACTAATCTGTTAAGTTTATAAAGCACGTTTAATTCTTTACGGCTTTTGTGATGAAGCTTGACGTATATGATTGACTGAAGACAATCTTCAAGAAATTGACGAATCATCATTAAGTTCATTTAAATTAAGTGTTTGGTGTTACATATTTCTTCGAAATGACGAAAAATCGAAAAAAATGGTTAAAACAAGATGGTGCAACTTTTCATACAGTGCTCATTATTATAAATTTATTAGCTGCACCCAGAGGCGTTGCTCACATTTTTCGTTTTAGGACAAATTTTGTTAGCATAAAACAATTTATAGTGAGCTAACTTTTAAAGATGATTTTTTTTAGAACTATTAGAACTATTTTGTTTAAACATTCCTTTTGCAAAATATAAATAGTTCCCGCATTGCAATTGCAGTGGAAGCTCTCAGAAAGAGCATTCTTTGTTGGGGTTTCACTCGTATTAATCTTAGAGTAATGTTATTAAACTTGTAGCCTTTCGTAATAACTAGGCTATGTAACATGGACCAATTTTTTTTAAATCGAATCAGTAGTTTCTGATATTAACGCGTTCAAATAAACAAACAAACAAGCTCTCCGGCCTTATAATATTAATATAAAAAAGGATTGTAGTAAGTCTTCAAAATTATTTTATAAGCAAATTAATAATTATTAATATGCCTGGCTCTCAAAAAATAAACGTGTCCAATTTATTCGTTGCAGGTAAGGTTCACGACCACCTGAAACTTCAACTTAAGCGTTCCTCAGAATTGTATTCAATGTAATAAAAATTATTACTAAAACGATCACAAATCAATACAAATAAGTCCCCTGTAAGCTATTAAAAATTTTAAAAATTATCAAAAGATGTCAATAATATGTATTTCCATCATCAACCTTTTTAAAAATTCAATTCACAACAACTTCAACTCAACTCAACTCAAAAACAAAAAAAAATCTGGTTTCCTTTCGAAAAAATTTTAGAAATTCTTTTAACAATCTTTTTAGCATGCAAGTTGTATGTGGCTCTTGCTATTTAGAGACTCAAAGTCAGGTACGAGTACATCGTAAAGTATAGGTATAGACTTGTTGTATAAACATTTCAATGCACCATCTTTGCAATGAAAAATCGATACATCATCAAAATGGACGGACGGACGAATGGAAGACGGTTGCGGCGGCCGGCGATCAGATGCGGATGCGTTCAAGTTCGTATCGCATACCAAAACTGCATTTTAATTACCAGACAAATTACTTTTATTAATTTACACCATGTTCCAGTAGATGTCACGATCGTGCTGCTGTTAAGTTGTTTTTCCTTTATACCTATGCATCAGAGTGAGAAAGAGAGAGATAAATATTGACAAAGTTAGAAGTGGTACGTGCGCGAAACGTCAGGGAAATGCCACTCAAAGGAACGTCAACAATCCTTCCTCTTTATATCTGTTGTTTATTGCTCGCGCGCCATCTTGGATGAATGACAACAAGCAACGGTGCGGCACGCGGCAGCAACAACAAAACGGCGACAATGACTGCCACGATGACAACGACAACGACGACGCGACGACGATAAACGACGAAAACAACGCACGGTAATGGCTATGGCGATGTCCCGATAATGGTGATGGCGACCCACTGCGAATATTTTCAGCCATCACAGAAAATATGTCAACTTGGCAGCTTTGGCACGAGTGCAACAAGTGTACCGTTCTCGGTGTCGGGCTCGGTAAGCAAAAGCAGAGTGTTGCTCATTTTGGCGGCCACACACATCACTTAGCGAAACACCACCAAAATTGGCCACCAAACCGACCAACAATGGCCATCAGCGGCAGTCCGTCCAACAGAACAGAACATGGATGGAGGACAGAGCTATTTTCATGGAATCGCTGTGCTGAGCTGGCTGGCTAAATGCGCTGGATCCTTCTTCCACGTTGCCTGGCGATCGATTGCCCCCCTAATAGTCAGTGGCTTTTAAGTTGGAGTTGGAGAGTTCCACATCAACATGAATTCCTCGGAGAATATCTAGAAATACCTTCTCTCTTTATCGGTGGATGAGGATGATGCCAAGGCATTGGTGGTGGCGATGGCGATAGTGATGGCGGTCGCCATTAGTGGAAATATTCAGCTTCATTCATCACGGTTTCGCTGTGATGGAAGATTGTTCTCAGAATCAATTGTTCAGTAATTCTAAATGGACGAAGTTGAAGTTGAATTCGAAGTGGAAGATGCGGATGTATGTACATATGTATCGACCACGCTCCGTTCGGTTGGTGGGTCTTTCGGTCAGAGTAGGTAATGGTTTTGCAGAAGCAGCCTCAATTGATCGATTCAATCGACCGGACCCGGAGGTGGGTCGAACAGCTTGAGGCTAGTAATTTTCTCACTTTGGATTCACGCCACGATTGTATATCTGATGCCGATGCTGATTCTTCAGGGGACTGGACTCCTGCGCATTTGTACGCGACGCAGAGCTTTTAAAACTAAACTATTACTCGTTTTTTCATTTGCTTTTGGCTGACTGGACGGAAGACGGAGAAAGAGGTGTCAGGTGCTGGCCATGTTCATCTTTCTTGGGCGCAGATCAGCAAAGGGACCAATTATACCATAAATCAAATGCATCTCCACAAAGGGATAATTTAACACGTCGTAAAGGCTTTGACCATCTCAAGACTCCTCTTATTCTCTTTCTGCACAATCTCCCTCCGCCCTCTCTTTCTCGGTTTCACTGTTTGCGGTTTCTATGATACCTATACTTCAATTGATGTAACCGAGTCGAGTTCCAAAGGATACTGCAATCTGTGGAAATTTATTTTCCATTTATTTGTTCTGGATAGTTGGGGTTGCCGGGGCCTTTTTTCCAATTAAATTCGATTGCTTAGTTCTTGTAGAAGTTCAAGTTAGCAAGAGGTACAGGTTTAAGTTGATGATGGTCTTCTGGTAATAAACTTTCTATCAGTTTTGTATCTGAAGACAGAGGGAAAACTGGAGAGCATATTTGAAAAGGGAAGGAGGGGGGCATGGCCACTGTGTGCAAAATGTGATAGTGCTCCTTTTTGTATATGGGCACTGAGGTGTGAAAAATCTAATAAACACTTTTGGTTGAGGTTAAACCGAGAGAAAGGTGCGATTTTCGGGTCAATTGAGTGCACACCAGACATAGCTATCTTCTTCTATACCTACCTACCAACTCTACCAAGCTGTATATAGCTTATAGGAAGGTAGATGCTTTTATAGATTACGAGTATTGCCTTTGGGGTTAAAACTTGAGAGTTTATGGAGCTGGAGGATGATGTTGATGATTTTGATGGTGGGTTGGGGTTTGTTTAGATTTAGAAGGTTGAAGTAAATGTTAGGTGATTTATTTTTGTGTACCTACCTTAAATAAATAGAACGTTGAACCTATATAGAAGACGTATCTACCTGATGGTGTTATGTTCATGAGGAGATAGCTCTTTTATTGATTTAAATGCATAAACGTTCATAGAAAGGTTATAGGGCAGCGACTACGGGAGCAAAGAGAGGTCTGATGATGATGGTGAGAAGAACATATATAGTAATTTTTATGAGAAGTAATAAAGAAGCGTTTGATTATAGAAAGGTTCGAAAATATAGAATCCATAAAAAATCAAATCAAACCAACCGATGAAGCAATTAACTGAGATTTGTATTGCTTTTTAAGAGTGTTTAACAGAACAACAGGTTAAGAAACTTTATTTTAGACGCTAAAGAAAATTGTAATTTCTTTAAAACCTAATTGATTTTTATGGACAAAAAAAAGAATATTATTTTCTTTTCATCTAAGCAATCGAATCAAACAAAAAGCTTTGATTTTGTTCTTCAAGTTCTGATTCTAAAAAAATACCAGTAAATTATGATTTGTCGGTATAAACTTAAGTAATTTTATAGCTGAGAAAAGCAGAAATAATTAAAAACAAAGAAGTAATTTTAACCTCCTGAAGATCATAACTGAAAACAGTTCAAAGAAGTTATATATCCTGTCAAAGTTATGGAGCTGGTTATGGAAAACAGAAGAGCTCGAAAGAAATGACAAGCTATGAGATGTATTTGAGATGAAGCATTTCTTAACCGTCTTAACAACGAACTAAAAAAAAGGAGTAGCGCATTCAAAAATGATTCACTAAGTAGAATTCTAAAAAGTCTTATTGGCATTGGATTGATCCATGGAATACCCCTTACGAAAGCAGTTAAAAGTCTGACAAGAACTCAGAAAAAAATCCAATAGAATAACAAGATGCTTCAAGAAACATGAAAGAAAAACTTGATCTTTTTTGCTAAATAATTCGCGAAAGTATTAAACCTATTCCCAAAAAATACAGCTACAAAGCTCTTAATGTTTGTCTATTGAAATAAAAATGTTTCAGTGTTTGAATAAGACAACAGTCGACCAACATTTTAGGAGTCCTCTTTTGAATTGTAAACAAGAGACTGAAATAATTCATTGGAGCACCTGCCACATATGGGAGTTTTTACTCAAGATTAGAAAACCTTGGAAACTTCAAAAATATGCTCGACAAGATCAAACTTCAACTATTAAATTTTCAAATCTGAACGACAAGAGCGTAAATCTAAAAACAACTATGATTTTAATTTTTAAAAATGAGAAAAAGTGTCGGATACAAAACGGAGCCTTTGGGCACACCACCGTTTATTTTGTGGGAACCATATTTGAACTCGTCCCATACTTCTTGTATTGAACGGTCCAAAAGATAATTTCTTATCAAACATAGAAGAGATTTATCGAAACGAATCTCAAGCATTTCCGATAAGAGAGCTTGATGGCAAACTCTTTCAAACGTCTTAAAAATATCAAGTGCAATAATTGAACTTGCACCAGAATTATTTCTCTTTTCGGTAAGATAAACCATGAGATCATAAGTAGACTTGTTGCCACGAAAGGGGGTTATTAAGAAGGTTTCGTCCTTGAAGTTATGTCTTGATCAATTCTTCCATGACTTTGGAAAAAAGGGGCGTAAGTGAAATTGGACGATTGGTAGAGGAGGGGGGTGGGGAGGTTCTGACTTTTTTAGGGTACTACTGGACAATTGCGGAAGTCATCTCTTTATCGAAAAACTGCTGCTGAAAATAATCATCAAAATAATAGTAAAAAAAGAACTTATTCCAAGCTATTTTATGCTTTTGCAAAAGGTCAAGTGTATAGAATAAAGGATGTATTAGAAAAGGCAGTTAAAGAAAATCAAAAATTGTCGGCTGTATTCTTAGAGTACAAATTATAAAGGCTCCTTCTTAGTCAATAATTAAAAACACTGAATCCATAATCTACTAAACGACCAAAACTACTCTAAAATAATCATACGGAAAATCAATAAAACTTAAGACGGTGTACCACAAGGAAGTGTCCTAGGACCAATACTGTTAATTGCATTTACCAATAAAATTGCAGTGCACATCAGCGATATCATGGCTACCTTTGCTGGTAGTACTTTCATATTGGTACCATATAAATTCATTACGAACACTCCACACAAATTCCTAAACGCAGTGAAGTACTCCGATAGTGCGAAATACGTTGGAATACTTTCGATGCAAAGTTATAAGAAAACAGAAGAGGTTGAAGTTTAAAGGGATGTGTAGGTTACTAGGAAAGAACTTTGAACTATCTTCACATATGGCATGCAAATATGGAACAGTAGGTATAAAGAATTTCTGAACCCATAAGAAAATTCGAGATTAAAGTCCTTCGTGGAATCATTAATGTTCCCTTGTATAATAGTCTATATCTTGACTTTCAGAATTGGATATCGCTTTTAATGTACTAGATAATTTTCGGAGATTAAGAAGAACCAAGCTTCATGATCTTATGGTTTTAGAATTATAAAAAGTTTTAGGAACTATACATTTTTTCAATAGTGAAAGAAAGAATAATTTCTCAATCTTTCATAGATTGGTCCTAATTACCCGTTTTATGAAGTTATTGTAATGGGTCCGATTTATCAAATTGAAGATTTTGACATTTCTCGACGTTTCAAGGTCCCTAGAGTTTAAATAAAAGATTTTAAGAAAGATGTCTGTGCGTGCTTGTGTACGTACGTCCGTACGTCCGTATTTTCGCGACGTTTTATTCGTCGTCCATAGCTCGAGAACCAGAAGAGACCTCGATTTCAAGTAAATTTTGTTATACAGATAATAAGGCAGAAAGGGCTCTTAAGAAAATTGCGTGGGTGGTTTTTGGTTAAAACTAAATATCTTACGAACCAAAAATGCTAGAGACTTGAATAAAATTTTATATAAAAATTTAAACGTGATTGCAAAGAAGTATATTTTTTGAAAAAAATCCATTTAACGCTTTTTGTATAAATCAAAAAAACTGAAAAAAGAAATTTGTCACCTCTAAATAATGTTTTTGACATCTGATAAAATTTTTAGAAAAATTTGATTGACAGTTTTGTTTATAAAAACAAAAATCTTAAAAAAACATTACTCAAAGTTGGTAAAAATTGAATATCGATTCAAAAACTTGAAATTTAGGCTTTAAACTTATTTTATCTTAAAAGAAATATTGATTTTTAACATTCTGAAAAATGTTGAAAAAATCGAACTAACCGTTTTTTTTACAAAAAATAAAAACCTAAAAAAAAAATAATATGAAATATCTTTTCAAAAATTGTAAATATTGGCTTTTAACTACTTTTACCTTTCAAAAAATATTGTTGTTAACATTCAGTAAAATTTTGAAAAAAAATCGAATCTACATTTTTTGTACAAAAAATTAAAAACCTAAACAAAATTTAACAAAAGTTGGTAACAATTGATTTTCGACTCAAATATCTCTTCAAAAATTTGAAATTATGGCTTTCAACAAATTTTGTCTTATTTTATTTTAAAATTTTAACATTTTTTTAGTAAAATAAAATTGACAGTTTTCTTACAAAAAATAAAAACCTTAAAAAAAATGTATAAAATTTGGTAAAAATTACTTTTCGGCTCAATTATCTTTCAAAAATTGTAGATATTGGCTTTAAACTACTTTTATCTTTCAAAAAATATTGTTGTTAACATTCAGTAAAATTTTGAAAAATATCTAATCGAAAGTTTTTGTACAAAAAATTAAAACCCTAGAAAAAATGTAACAAAAGTTGGTAAAAACTTATTTTCGACTCAAATATCTTTTCAAAAATTAAAAATATTTGCTTCAAACTTATTTTTTTTTCACAGAAAATATTGTTTTCCATATTCAGTAAAATCTACAAAAAATAGTACGCAAATTTGGTAAAAATTGATACAAGTACATATAGACAAACTTTTAAGCAAGACAAATCGACAGACGGGATGGGATGGGAAGTTATCAGTGTGGGTTGCATCCCAGCCTCTTTTTTTGGTTTTAATGTATCGGTAACGAATCTTACCGAGTGCTTTTTCAGGATTCCCATCGCTCACAAGAAAAAAGATTATTATGTCCTTATAAGTCTGGTCCTGCAAATAAGACCATCTGCTAAAGTGATTTTTTGTAGAAAATCTATTATAGAACTTATTTATAACAATCTACTTTAAGTGGCATCAGATTTCAAAAACCCAATGATTTGAAACAATTATATTAAAATTTTGCATAAGGAAATGTATGTAAATTTCAAATCTTCCACCCAGTAACAGTATCAGAGCGCACCTCATTCAAAACAATAAAACTTGTATCAAAACACTTCTTCCATGTAACTGTGTGTTTGGAGTTAAAGTACAAAGTAAAGAAAGACGAATATTAGGAACAAAAGGAAATAATTTCCAACCCTCAATCTCAAACTCAAATAACCCAAAACAATCTCGCTTTAACATTTGAACAAATCATTGCACTTCCTGATCTCAGTGTTAATGTACTTGAACATGGTAGGTACTCAAAATCAACCACTTGAAACGATATAATGATAACCTTTTCAAATTGTTTTTGAGTGTTTCAAATACAAAATAGGTTTTTGAGTATAATAAGATGAAATATACATTAAATTAGGTATAACTGTATTCAAATTCAAAATAGCATTGACAATAATTATATTGTAATTGCTTTTCGGGTGTTTATTTCATTTGATTTGTAAAATATTTTACGGTTTTTCGAAATGTGAAATTGATATTTATACAAGCTGAAATTTTGGGAAACTGCTTCAAAAATTCTTCTAATGTAATACTTGTGATCACAGTATTGACTTTTTTTGGCAATTTAAAATGCAAGAACTTAAGAAATACCGCCAGGCAAAAGCGTATGGAAAGTTATCCATATGGGGCGCACATAAACCTCTTTCTTTAAAAATGCATTAAATTTTGAAAAGTTTAAAAAACCTTCTTCGAAGACTTGCCTTCATTGATGGAAGAATCAAAATTCATGACATTCATAACGTATGTTTCAAAAAGAATAGTCCTTTATTCAGAAACATATTTTTGGAGATATCAATGATTTTTGAAATGTGTGTTCTGAGTAAAATAAATTGTTTACCGAAGGACTGACGGGTTGATTTTGACAGCTCGATAAGGCACTATTTTTTCATTAACTTCCTGTCAAAATATCTTCCTTTAAACAGATGGAAGGTACTTCAACAAGTTGCCTTCCATCCGTGTCGGTTAATTAAAGTTTGGTGGCCAAATTCGTGCTCAAGACATGGCATGGTTATCTCGCACGACGTGAATTGGCCACCAAGTTCGTGTAATTAAACCCCTTTATACTTTTTCTTGTGGGGCTTTATTAAGTCAAAGGTCTATTAGAATAAGCCGAAAACCACCGCGGCCCTCAAAGACAACACAATCAGTCAGATTTATGCGTAAAACTTCTAATATTTTAATTATTAAATTGGCCCTCCTTTCATGGAAACCCTTTATAGGAAAGGTGTCTGTAAATAATTTTGAAACACTCTATTACCCTTTAAAACCTATGATCTTAAATTAGGTTATTTAATCAGTGGAAATTTACTTAGCTCCCAGAAATGTTCCTATTCTTCGATTTGAAAATAATTTATCATGCTGTCTGTTAAAGAGTAGGTACTTTGTACCTATAAGTTGTTCAATCGACCAACACGTAATTCGTTTTTCAATAAAAATTATTATGAAAATATAATAAGCATACCGCCTTACATTGAAATCATGCCGCAGTAATAAAGACTGCGACAATGTAACTATAAGTCACGATTTTCAATGCAAATCTTCAACTTAAATTCAAAACTCTGGAACTCAAACGAACAGGAAAAGTCACAGCCACATCAAAAAAACGCCAAGACTTTTTTCTTGAAATTGACATCGCATCTATAAAAAGAGTTCCCCACCCTGCTATGTCGTTTTTTTATGGTTTAGTCCAAGGAACGAATCATCGCCAATCATCATTGTTTTTGCTATCGTCCGCTCCGACCGTCACAGTCCCCAACGCTAGTCTTCTGAGGTAGGAGCGATATCTATGAATAAACTTCATATACTTAGAGCTACAACAGACTCTGACGTAAGGACCGTCATTGTCTCCGTCAGCCTTTTTTCCATTTGAATTCCATGTGCCAATCGAGCTGGAGTCGGTAGCGTTAAGCAAACCTACCTATAGAACAGAGGCCGAGAAGTAGACAACCAGAGTTCGCTCGCGCTTGCGAATTAAGGTGAAGCGATTGTTCTTAGTCCGAGAGTTTATGCTTAGCTTTAGTAGCGGAAGAAGTTGGCATAGCGGTGGCGGTGGCAATGTCGTTGTCGAAGCCGTTGACGATGGCGGGCGTGCGACGGGAGCGCCAAGTGGCACAAAATATCAGGTACCGCGACTTGGACATTGGACAACTGACAACTGAATTCCATTGCACACGCACAATTGCTGGTATTGGAACAGCATTAGCCGTCGTCGACGTCGAATAACCGTCTCTGCGCCAGACAGTCCCGTCCCAATACCGAGACCGAGACCAAGACCGACACAAAACCAAACCATGCATAGGCAGTCACGACGACGAGCCCGTTCATTCTTTCGTCCAGCTTCATCTGCATGCCCTCCTTACACTGTGCTGCGCTGTCTACCGCTATCGCTAGACCAACCGCTAAAACCACAATACCAAACCCACCCAATATAAATTTTCTATATAGACTCATAGCTGCCTCAGAGCTCGAGCTCTGGGCTCCAGACTTGAGCTGGAACTGGCTTAGCCATAGAAATGTTTCAACGCTTTTGGTTTTGATTGACGCTCATAGCTAACTAATTAGCATACAATGACATTTCGCCAATTGACTCGATGCGGTATTGATGGACACAGCCACTTAGCCTCTTGCACCATGTTCTGGCTTTGTGTTCTTGGAGAGATCGTGTTCCTCGTGAGTTGCATATCCAATTGAATCGTAAACGTTTTTCTTATTTTTGTATTTTTCTTTCTTTGATTTTTCTTCATTTTCTCATTTGATTTGTTTTTGTTTTCGTCTTTGATGGCGGTAAGGTAATGGCAGGCGGTCGAGCGGTGGTGGGGCGTTGGTGTTTTTGTTTGTCTCCTGACAAACTGCAGTTGGGTAAGAGGAAAATACTTAATTTCCCAATTGACTGATCTCCAGTGATCCTGTCAAAATGTGATTATCCGCACACTCCTGAGCACACTCAACCCAATTCGCTTCATCAACAAATGAAACGTGGACTGTAACAGACGAACGGATGGATGGGAATGATAATCATGTGATGGCTGCTAAGAAACTGACGTGAATCTTGTTTAGCTTTTATCCGATGACGCTGCCGCTCAGTCCCGTCGCCATCCAACACCACCACCACCGCTGCCACTGCCACTTTCCGCCATGCTCGTTCACAGATGCTCCTCAGAACAGAAACAGAAGAAGACGATGTTCTTTCGCAGTGAAAAGAATCTCGTCGCTGCGCTGGCTGGAACGATGCCAGATGAAGACTCGTATTTCAAAAAGATGTCAGAAAATTACTCGAACATTTTAATTTATTGTCGTCGAGCTAATTTATTGAGATTGCACATATCTCTACGCTAGTATAGGGAAGCACCACAAGCCGATGCACTATGATGCTGCAAGCTGTGGATTTCTGTGGTTCCCTATGGTATTTTTAGTATGGCTATGGTAGGGCGGTTTGATCTGAAAGACGGAACGTAAGATAAACGCTACCGCTGTTAAAGGTGATGCAAATCAGATAGAGTGATAGTTTTCATCGTTGCGCCAGCCACCATCGATTAAATTTAGAGTTTTCTTTTGATATCAAAAAGAAAGAGTATAAGTATAATATTATGGCCACTTCAAACAGATTGGATTTAAATTATGAACGCCCTTTTATAGTTTCCTTGGAAGAAGAAAAAAGGTCTTGCAATTTAAGACTTCTAATAAAAAAAAAGTATAATTTAGGTGATAGAATAAATTATTAGAACTTTGAATTAAAGGAACTTAAATAAAGAGGTGGCTATAGGACAGGTTTATGTGTAAAGTGGAATGGATTTTGGAAAAATCAAGAGTTTTTAACAAAATTTACATTTTTTTTATAAATACAGACATTTTGAAAGCATCGGGTTTGAGATTTAAATGCCAAACTTACAAAATCCATCATAAAAAAATATTTTACTTAGTTTTCTAAAGATAAGATTGATTCTGATTTTCTTTCATTAAAAACTATGCCCATTTGAACTCGCCTAAGAAGGTGACACTTCTTTAAAAAACGAAGGAAACAAACCTCAATTTGGGAATGGATCTTTTAATTTGAACTGTCAGAAATATAAAAGTCATATAATGATTATAGCATATTGTGGCTAAAGATTCGGATAAATGTAAAGTGATAGACAAATGCTAAAATTTTGTTAGTAAGTTAATATTTCTAAACAGTGAAAGTTCTTAAAAATAAACAAATCAAACAAACTTAAACGGTCCTATACTGTTAGAGGACTTCCCAAATGTAGACCAAAATCACTGCTCTTGTAAGGTTTATTGAACATGAGGCATAACATTGTGTTCCCTTACGAAGCTTGCTGCTGAATTAGACCAATGTTGTCTTTGACGGCCATGGCGGTGGTTTGCAGTTTATTAGCATAGACCTTCGACTTAAGGAAACCCTATCAGAAAAAGCCTAAAGGGGCAATATCACGTGATCTTGGTGGCCAAGCGTTTGAGATTGTGTCTTGAGCTGTGTGATACGTTGCGCTATCCTGTCTTTAATGGCAACCAAATATTGAATAATCGACTTGTAAGGACGGCCATGTACCCCATAATGGTTCTGGAAAATATAAAATGTTTTCATTTGCATAATTTGCCTTTTAGTAACTGATAAAAATTAAATACTTTTACAGAAAGTTGAAGAAACAAAAATCGGTAACGAACTGTCAAAATCAACCCCACTATTTAAAAAAATCTTATTTAATTTTAATTAATGTTACTTACTTGTTCTAAAATTTATGTTGTAATGGTGTCAGAATCGGGGTTACATGAGGGATTTTCTTCTCAACTTGTCAGTTTTCCTAGTTTGAAACTGTTTAGGAATGATCGACCTAAACGAGGAGGTGGTGTTTGTATTTTTGTAAGAGAATGTATTTCATCAAAGCATATCTATTCATATTCTAAATCTAAAATTGAATTTGTATGCGTTAAAATCTCTAACGGCCTGCGTTGAAAAATGCGCTTTTGTCGTTATAAACTGCCCTCCTTGTTTATTTAAAGAAGAATTTTTATTTGAATAAGAAGAAACGCTTTTAAATTTAAGTAACAGATATTTACAACCATATTCTGATTGGTGGTGATATTAATGCTAATCAACTCAAAAACAGTGCCACGACTCGATTATTTCGTTATTTTTGCGATAAACTTGGTCTTTTAGTCATCAATAATGTTTGGCCAACTTGTTTTCAATCTCAAAAATATTCCGTCGCTAATTTATATGTTTTTAACATCCTCAAATGATAAAGTTATTTGCTTTGAACAAATAAGGTCTACTTCTGACTTCATTCATGACTTTTTATTTTGTTCTTTTAAATTTGATGCTAAACACTCAAGAAGTTCCCGAACCTATATTTATCAGTCATATATAGATCAGTAAACTTCACTTGACTTGATATACAAGATAATGTTCATAATAATGAGAACTGGAATAATAAACTTTATATAGCTGATGTTTCAACTAAAGTTTCTTATTTTAATAATTCACTGACTGATTTATACAATGAATATATCCCACTAGTACAAAAAAGAATTAAAATTAAATATTGTCCTTGGTATAACTACGAAATCGAAATTCTTATTCTTGAAAGGGATCAGTTTTTCAGAAGATCTAAAAGAAATCCTTCATCTTATAATAAGAACCAATATATTATCTTTTTCTCGGTAGTACCCGTGGCATGATGGTTAGTGATATGGACTTTTTACAGAGTTGAATATGGCGTTCAAGAAGCGTCTCCTTTCTGGATCTTTTGCTGAACGACACCAGACTGACAGTCGAGTACGACAGTGATCACTGCGGACTGGCTGCTGTTATGCAGATGGCGAACGAACGCGTGGAGTTGGAGGAATACGTTGCAACGCACTCTTACAATTACAGTAAGATGTGCTGGCCTCGTTTCACCAACGCCCTAGCGAGAGAACTTCGTTCGAGTGACATAGCCCCACCAAACAACAGAAACCTTGCCAAATACAGAAATTGATTTACAACAAATGGACGAAACCATACAACGAACGATGGAACAGACAATACCAAAGTACAAAGAACGGGACCAAATGGACGCTAACAGAAACGCGGCTATTGACGCACTACGTAAGCGCAAGAGTGGCTTACTGACAAGACTAAAAAAATTGTACAGTCGACTTACAGACCCACACGACTTGGAGGTTAGGACACTGAAGTCGTCAATAAAAATGTCATTCTGTTCATTAAGAAAAACTACAGGTGATCAATTAACAAGTACTGGGACCGCGAGATCCGATCAGTTAATTCGAGTGACCCTAGTATGTTTCCTAAAATCAACAAGATATTCAGGAAAAAGAACGACAATGACCTTCCGAGTGTGAAACTCCAAAGAAACGAAGAGAACAGAGACGAACTCAGGACAGCGCAAATAGATCCAGAAGAAGCCATCTTTGACGATGACTTTTACATAATTGAAGATCCGAAAAGGTGAATGTTAGCATTCGCCCCAACCACGACCTTGAAAACAGAGCCCTACTTAATCACTTTTACCTTCGAAATAATATTACACAATGGCGATCAGAGAACCGCGCCATATATATAATGCATGAATAACTGAGGCAACTGTGTACGCCGACGATCTACAGAACGGCCCGAAAGGTTGAGGTTATTAGAATTCTCTTGCAGCGTGTTTTCGCCAAGATTCAGCGTTATAGCGACGACTGGGAACTGAAAAGAAGTCGAAGACAATTATGTTCCGGACTCCGTTGGCTAAGGCCACGAGGGATACGTGCAAGAATTGGCGCAAGATGGTCATCGTTGATCTTCAAGGTCAGCGATTAGCGAGTGAAGTACCTCGGTATCTGGTTAGATCAGTATTTATATTTCAACAGACATATAAATGATGCTCTGACCAGTGCCAGAGGAGCCTTCGCTCTGACGAAACGGCTGTTTTACAGCAGTCGGCTTAACTCCAGAGTGAAAGTAATTTGCTACATGGCCCTCATACGGCCGATGATCGTTTATGGTTGTCCTGTGTGGTTCAACGTTGCCCCTTCCCAGATGGAAAAGTTTGGGGTGTTCGAACAGCAGTATTTACGACGCTGTACTGGCTTATATCGAATAGCCGAATGCCTTCGGTTCAGTACGGCTGTGTAAGAAAGGGACCGAACTGATAGGGTGAAGCAAGAGAACCAGTTTTGGTGGCTTCAATTGGCACTTGAAAGTGGGTAGTTGGGTTGGGGTCTTAAGCCTTGGCAGGCTTACATACTTGGTTAATAGTTTTAGGGTTTAGTTTTAAGTAGAATAGGCATAATGGCACAGTAAAATCCAAAAACAAAATTTAAAAAAAAAGAAAAAAATACAAAAAAACAAAGAATATATAACAAAACGTAAGATAGTTGGATTTGCTGCTGTGGTTGTTCTAGTTTTAAGCAAAGTTGCAGAAAATATTTTGGCTGACTAAATAATAACTTTCTTGGAACTCCATTACCCTTTAACTAAATGGCAATCAGGCTTTCATTCTAAACATAGCTGTGAATCTGCTGTTTTGAAGGTTACAACTGAATTTTGTGAATTTCTGGATCCTGAACAAATGGTATAATGGTTCTGATCGACTTTTCAAAGTCGTTTGATAGCATAAACCACCATATCCTTTTGTTCAAGTTAAGAAATAAATTCAATTTTTGAAGGACGGCCATTCAATTCTTTCAGAGCTATTTATTAAAAAGAAGTCAATCAATAAAACCTGACATCGGAACATCCATTTCCTATAATATGAACAGCGGAGTTCCTCAGGTTTCAGTTCTTGGACCTCTGTTGTTCTCTATGTTCATCAATGACTTACCTGATGTTGTTCAACATACTTCTGTACATATGTATACAGATGATGTTATTATCTACAACTTTTGAGACCAGAGCAACTTGGGTTGCTGTGTTAACGAAATAAATAATGACTTAGCTAATATTCAGAAATGTGCCGTTTCAAATAAATTGCTTCTTAACCGTTCAAAAATAGTGAACATGCCTTGGTCTCGAAAACCTACCTATGACAATTTTAAATGGACAATGTGTTGAGTATGTGACTAAAGTAAAGTACTTGGGTTATCAAATAAATAAGCGTTTAACGTGTTGTGATGCAATATTAGATGCCATAAGAAAAATATAAGGCACACTTAGAGCCTTAAGACCATCATCTCACTTCCTGGATGCAGATATACAAAACATCTTGTTAAAAGTTTAATACTTCATTATTTACCAATTTAGATTCAGAATGTAAGCGAAAATTAAATGTTGCTTTCAATGATTGCATTCGTTTAGTTTTTGGCATACCGCGATTGGTCAGTGTTTCTTATCTTCAAAATTCCCTTGTAGGTTTAAGTTTGGAAAACTATCTTAAACGTAAGAATGTGATAACTTCACAACATAATTCATAAAAATTATCCGAGCTACTAGGAAGAACTTCTTCGGTTTACCCACTCACAGAGAGGCTTGCGACTAATATTACCGTGCTTCTCACATCGTTCTTCGTGTCTGTAAAATAATCTATCTGTGGAATAATCTACCAATCGAATTGCAGAGAATAACCTCATCAATTATGTTCAGGGAAAGGGAATCTTTGTTTTTCTCAGCTTCTTTAAATAAACTCTATATATTCTTTTTATTTTCAACTTTATGTATGTATTAAAATTAATTTTTTGTGTATAATTTATATTTGATGTATTCGTCAAACATGTATACCTGGTAACTGTAAAAGTTCATGCATTTAAAAGATTCATTATCTTGTTGCATTTAGTAAATTTAAACTTTACACGCACACCGGGATGTTTGAGAGTTTTAAGCCACTAGGCCCTAGTTCTCAATGAACTGTTGCGCCACCTAATTTATTTTATTTTTAAACAGTTCCGGACAAAGAGCACAACCTTGTGGAACTCCATAAATTATTTGTTTCCTGGGAATTATGTACATATAAATTATTACACTTTGTTTTAAAGTGTTTTAAATAACATTTTATAAATTGTAAATCTCCTTAACATTATCCCAAATATATTTTTTAGCTTGAGACTAATATTAAACAGGATCTTACAACTTGTTTAGAGTCCAAATAAAGTAAAATCTCATCATCCATAGACTTCTGCTGTTTGTTTTCAAAAACAACAAAAAAAAAACCCTTTAACATATTCCCATGGGAAAATATATTTGGAAATTCCCCCAAAACGAACGAATTGCTTCCTTGTAAACTCTCCTTGGTTTGGTTTTGGATTTGGATGATTGTTATTCAACTTTCAGTAATGTTCCCATCGTGTTGTTGTCGTCCTCATCCTCAACCTCAACCTCATCATCCTGGTCCTCGTCTATAGCCCGTTTAGCGTGTTGCTATGATGATGGTAAGTTTGTTGTCGTTCCATTCGGTCAATGATCACTGCTGGAATCAGTGGCATCATCTCATATCCGATATAGTCCCATGATGCTGTTGTTGTCGTATCTCATTTCGAATTCAGTTGGGTAGCAATATGCTGCTGCTTCCTGATGCAATCCAATGCTTCGAAACTGGAGAACAAATCAGCAAAACAAACAAAATCAAGATCCATCAATGCATGAATGCATGAGATGTCGATCGGTCGTTTGGTCGTTGGTTTGTTGATCGTCGATTGTCGATCGTAGTCGTCGATCGGTCTCTTTTTCCAATTGCTTCAAGCTATGGCAATCCCTGTGCTGTGTGTCGTGTGTGCTGCTGCCAGGAAGCAGACAACATTCGATCCATTATGCATGCCCAAGAAAAAAAGAAGCTTGAATGGCATTAGATGCATCCGATCTTGGGTTTCTCTTGGTTTGATGCGATTGATGATGTCGAGGCTGCCTCTTCTCCTGCGGGACGAACTTCTCAATGTCTGCCACAGCCAACACCGGAGATGGACATCGATCGATCTGTTTTCTCTCAACTACCACGATCCGTATCCAAGAGCACAGGTACCAGGGCATCATATAGCAGTCGTATCACAAAACAATATCTAACCCAAGCTTTGACAAAAGTCACTTGGCTTTGACTCCGATGCATACTCGTATTCGTATATAGTAAATCCGATAACTATAGCTGCTGGATCGCCGCCACTGACGTTTTGCAGACAGGAAACGATCAACCGCGATCGTAGCGCGGTGGCGGTGGAGCCCGGCAGAAGCCCAAGTCACTACTAATGCTGGACCGCAATCAGGCGATTGGTAGATCATTGAATGCTAATCACAGAGGAACCTCGATAGATGGATGGAGTCCATGAATTTCAAATTAAGCACACGCATGTCCTGAAGAAAACACTATACAAACGCCCATATAGTCTGACTTGAGGATAGGTCCAGTCCCTACTCCTTCTGTGTTTGTTCTACTAACGTTAGTTGGCATCGGATACGACTACGAGTATAGAAACACATCACTTAACAGAGATTCCGGTTCGATTTCGCCCCTGGCTTGCCACATTACCATGCGCTAATTTCAGTTTGTTCCTGTATGTCCACTGTCCACCGGTATTCCGGTGAATGGCAGCATTAGATTTACGACACATTCCAGATTCAAGTCCAGGTTAAATTTCATGCTATACAAAGCTTGGGCAAAACGTTCGGGAAGAAAAATTAGGAATGCAAATCCAAAATAAATCAAAATTTGATAGGCTCTGGCAAATTGATGCTTCGAAGACTCGACGTGAAGAGACGAGAATCAACGATCGACAACTAAACCACGGTTGCGTCGCCACCGACGCCGCAAGGTGTTCTAAAATCTGGATTTGGATATTGTGGAGCATGATGGAGCAAAAAGGCAATTAGTTGGCATCACTCTAGACAGGAAGTAAAATAAATTGGTTTTGAGTTTGGAACACATTGAGTGTTTAATGGTCTTAGATGAGGACCGTTGATGATATTAAAACCTTCAAACTGCATCAGGAAGATTGAACTTGATTTTTGTTGAAATGTTAAGTCCCATAGCTACAAAAACTTCGTCTTTCTATTTTCTTCTTTCGTTCTTTTGAACTTCAACCATATAAAAAGCAAATTATCGTGACTTGAGTTCCAAAATAGAAATAAACAAACCTCCATCGCAGCGTGTCGAGATCAGATAAAAAAAGTTGACACATTTTTGCCATATATTTTGACATTTACTTATTCCAACATCTATTCAAAGTATGGTACTATTTTTAACCACACGATTACATTACATTTTGTCAGGTGATAGTTCGATGTTGAACCCTTAATTTAATCTTGCTCCCTTTACCCTAAGTAAGTGTCCGCGGCAATTTGAATAGAAGAAAAGTGGGGAAAACTTAATAAATTTCTATTTCCGTTCGTACATAATCACCCCGGCAGCGGCCGGCAGTCTAATTTCCACGTAATTTTTCTATTTCCATTGTGCGTGTTTAATTTGCATATATACGCAACGTATTTTAAATACATAGGCTTCTTTATATAACGGTTGGTATAGTTTTTTGTTTTTGTGGGCGTCCGTCAGAGTCGGAACTGACCCTAGCGCCGCACATCTTTGAGAACAGCAACAAGCTGTGTCAAGGTGAATTTCATTGACAACCTAAATGTGTTAAATTTGAGGAACTCATAAGCTAGTGAGTTTCTAGCTCAACACGAATTCAAGCATGGAGACTTAAAAGTCGAAAACAAATGTGCATAATCAAGGCTTCAAAGAATGTATGAGTATCGCAAATGAAAACTTTATCAAAGGTAATCCTAAGTTCCGGATCTAGGCCGTAAACGTCACTTGAGGTTTTATTTCTTTGCTGTCAAAGAGTGGTTTAATATTGAAGACTTTTAACAAACACAAAGACCTGTAATCTGTCAGCCGTCATTTGTCACGCTTCATCTATCTTCCGTCAAAAAAATGGGAGAGATTTTTTTACAAACATTTCAGGTGCAATTTGCTCTGATAACGCCTTCAACAACAGCTAAAACAAAACATTTCTTTTATCTGTCATCCATTATCCGTCATCGGTCAGAAAGTACACTAATGTGTAATTTACCACAAAAGGAAACAATCATGTTATCCGTTGTCCGTCATCCGTCAAAAAGTGAAACAGAATTTTAAAGAGACTTTAAAAACATTGTGGGTGTAATTACTTTAAAGATCAGTTTCAGAAATATACCATACGTTATCCGTCAACCGTACTCCGCCATTCGTAAAAAAGTATAACAGAACTTTTGAGAGACAATAAACATCGCTGGTGTAATTTACTTTGATAACGCCTTCACCATCAGCTCAAGGAATATACCTACCACAAAATCCAAAAAAAAAAAAACAATCCTATAATAGATAAGTGGCACCTGAAGGAGTCGTCACATTTTACAGCTACTGTTGGCCACTAAATTACCATAACGCAACAGAACGTGAACGTGAACGTGAATGAGAACGCGAATGTTAACGCTAACGAACAGTGCTGGAGGTCTTTTCATCTGGGAGGATCTGATATCACGTCAACGCTCGACTCTATATGATGATGATGATGAAACACAAAATATAGGGAGGTAAGGTAAGCCTGGCAGGTAAGAAGGGAGTGTTATAAAGACTCATTTACGCATTTTGCAGTCCGTATGGCTGTAGAGAGATGGCAAGTATACAATATAGGAAAACACCATGTTACACCATTCAGCTAGCTAAGCCTATGGTAGGTTTAAACTGCGAGCGAGCAAGCCAAGGGGAGAAGAATTTACATTGGTTAGGTTTAAAGGTACATAGGTATATCCGTACCGTACCCATGGTTAGATTCTAATCTTGGACAGACCAAGCGGCCAAGTGACGGGAGCAACTTACATACTACACTTCAGCGCACGATAAAGTCATAAAATATAAATCCTGCTAATTATACGAATTTCAGTATTGCAACATTAGGTAGGCTCAACATTTGTTCGTCGCGTCGTCGTTGTCGTCACGTCGTCGTCGGTCGTCTGTTGAAGTCGAAGTTGGAGTTTGTGTCGTTGTGGTGGATGCGAAACGTGTATATACGGATAGGTCTCTGGGAAGGCCGTGGCTACTCATATATAAACATAGAATTGTGCAACTAATTAGAGCCTCTATTCAAAAAGAAAGAGGTTTTTTTTGTTCCATTCCTAATACCATACTTGGCGTTATGGCACGGCGTGCGATGGTAGAGGGCGTTGGGACGGTAGTTGGAATAACTAGCAACAATCTCCTCTCACTATACACTTATATTTGCTGATGTGATGGGATGATAGTAATTACACCACAACGGCAAACCACCCAACTAAATTACCCAACCAAACCTACCAATAACCAGGATTATACAAAAGTGAGTTGTATACGTTACGTACGACTCTACGTATCGACCTGTGGCTTCCGGAATGCAATGTGGTGGGTTGTATATTGTTTAACTTTTTTTTATCCTACGAAACTTTGTTAAATCAACAAAAAGTTCTCATTTTACCATAAAGGCTTCTTTTTTTAAGAGTAAGGCTCATACGTATTATAGTGAGAATTAGCAGGGTTTTAATGTTTGTGCGACACAGGAAAGTGTGATTATTGGAAATATGTATAATAAGCCGTTATCATGCGTTGGAGGTTCGTGTAAAACGCGCCCTTTCAATATTACTTATTATGGTGTTATAGCCATATGCTGAATGCACTGTTAGAATACAAAATAAAAAAAAAACAGGGGACATAAAGGGCATTGTTTGTTTTAAAATTTACTCTTTAGTACAGTGACATCCGGTAAAGTTGACTGAATGCTTATGGCATAGGTATTACGAACCAAAATATGAAGGAGTATAGGACAGGAGTTATTCTTACCACCAGCAGAGTTCGAGGGGTGACTACAGCTTAAACATTTAAAAATTATGTAAATATTTTCGAAAAGCTTACACTCCCCACGATTATGAACAATTATTGTGTTCTTAAAGTATTATGAATTTTAAGGAAGCTTATTTGAAGTTGTGTTATAAATAATTTAGTATAGATACTAAATATTTAAAAGTGGTAACATGATTTACAGCTTACGATTTTAGTTTTTATTATCTCATTAAACCCTTCCCTACTTACCTACTCACATTTTGGAACACCCTTTAACTTTTGCAGCTGATAGTTGCCAAATCGTCAAAATTGTATATAATTTAGATTGTCTGTCTTACAATGGATTGATATCGCGTTCAACAAAACGTGCGAAATAATCTGTAAAAAAGAAGATTTATGTAAGATTGAAAAATCTTGAAAATAAATTTTACCAAGTTTTATTAATTGTGTTTAGGTTTTATTTGTTTGTAAAAAAAGTCAATTCAATGTTTCTTTTAAGATGATAATAATAATAATAATCACAAAAGTTGGAAGCCACAATCACAAATTTTGAAATTCAAATAGGTTTTTATTTTTTATAAAATAAATTGTCAAATCGATTTTTCTCAAAATTTGACGTTAGTTTTCGTTGCACAAAATTTGCACATTATTTATGCGGTGAATTTGACCACAACAAGTTTCATCTCCCTTTTTGCTAATTACCCTTAAAATTCTTACTTCGGCCTCAAAATTCTGCAAGAGTTTAGTAGAAACCTGGACCATCAGCCAGTATTCTGATTTTGGGAAAAGCAGATTTAACAGGTCTAACCAAAGTGTGCAAAAGGATTCCACACCAACGGCAACGAAATGTGCGACGGTTGGCCCACATATTGGTTGAACAATATCGTCAAGGCATGAAGATGATACTCATGCCCAACAATGTTTGTCACACCAACTTTAAATTAGTATGGCCGAGGGCCCATCATAAAGTATTAACGATAGAAAATCACTCCAAGAATATTTTAATAACTTGTATTTTAATTGTAGGCTTGGCTACCAACTTCCTTCAACACGACATAAGTAGTTTTTCCTCAACTGAAATCGAGCACGTGTAGGTCCTCGGTAATGCGAGGAATTCCACACGATTTTCCAGAAAGTCTTGGCTGGAATGGGTTCAAAAGTGAAGAGCTGAACTCACTCACTGAGCTACTGGGTGATAGCATCACCTGCGATGATGCGGATCACGTGCGATGAAAGATATCTGGCTTTTCGGTCGGATTGAGGAAGTTTCGCGACCGAGACAGATCGATCACCACGCATAAGATCCGAGAGGATTGCCTGAGGGCAAGTAGCCGGAAGGGTCAAGCTCGCCATAAGGATGGCACTTTTTGGATTGCGCCCAAAGAAGACTAACAAAAAATATTGTGTAAAGAATTTTTAAAAAGACCTACGTAAAGTAATTTTTTTGTACGAAGTGTTTTTATTGAGTTGAAGATTTTTGTGTTCTGCTGTGAAGAAAAGTTGTTGGGGAAGTCGCAAAAGGTAAATATAGTGTTTTTTTACTAAGAATACTGCTTTTTGGTGTTCTTCATTTTTTTTTTCTAATTTCCTTCTTATAACCTTCGGGTCGAAGTGTTAATTTCCCGATTTTTCGGGACGCGTTTACCGCTTTTGATTTTATTTTGTTTTTATAATTTTCTTTGAGTGATTTCTTTTATCGGTTTTTATCAATATATTCATAATTTTTTTGCAAAACATTTATCGAGAATTGACCTTCTGTCAATCTCAATAATTCAATTCTTTTATAAAAGATCCTGGTTTATCATCCCGGATTCGGCCAAGGTTTTCCAGGCAATTAAACATAACTTAAATTTTCCATCTAACCTTCTGTCAATCTCAATAATTCAATTCTTTTTTAAAAGATCCTGGTTTATCATCCCGGATTCGGCCAAGGTTTTCCAGGCAATTAAACATAACTTAAATTTCCCATCTAACCTTTCTTTTATTTCGTTATTTGATTTGAAGACTAGATTTTCAGCTCTTGGTTTTGGTAAACTTCCATTAAAAAGTATACTGGCGTCCATGGTAATCAATACGACGACTTGGTGAAATTCACCCCTTCGTATTTCGATATCATTTTGATATCAATTTTATTTCAATTTTATTGATCACTTCGTTTAATAAAATATTCACCTAATCAAAACTCCCACTTAACCCTGCAGTCGTCGCGCATCAAAATGTTACACCAGTCGTCGCGTGGATTACATATGTAATCCATTTTCAAATTAGAATAAAACCAAAATGCTTTAATTTTTTCAAATTCATTTTGGCTTTAAAATGTAATTACATGTTATATTAAGTAAAGTTAACTAACTGTTCTAACTATTTAACTGTAAGTACTAAAAGAGACAAAAAATCCCCACCACTAGTTTCTTAGGAATACTCCATTTTGTAAGAGTGGATTACAATAGTAATCCGCGCGACGACTGCAGGGTTAAGCTGAGCTATCGTGCTGGCAAAACTTTCATTGCTACCTGTGGTGAATTCTTTCACCTGTTTGTCATATCGACCGACGTTTCCGTAAAGTGTCATAATAACTTCCGCGGCACATTGGCGGTGTGTAATTTTGATTTTGTGTAATCTAAAATAATTAAAAAAGGAATTTAATTCGCGTTTGATTTTCCACAATATTGGATTCGAAAATCCAAAAAATCTTTTATTTCGACTTTAAGATCTTAAAACACCGAGGAATGTCAACATTTTCAATTTGACAAGTCGGACCCATTGGGAAGTTAAAAAGGTGAAATATTGGTTAACCCAAAATATCTCATAAGCCAATTACGCTATAGTGACTTGAATTAAATTTTGTGTTATATACTGTAATATGATAATAAACAAGTATATTTTTGAAATACAATTAACGGTTTTTTTATGAATAAAAAATAAATAAAAAAATAAAAAAATATTTGTCACCTCGACTATTTTACAAACAAAAAAATTATTAATCTCCAAAATAATTCTGTGCAACGAAAAATAACGTTTTTGACATCCGGTAAAATTGTGAGCAAAATCGAATTGACGGGTTTCTTACAAAATAAAAACCTATACAAAAAAAAAACAATACTAAAACTTGATAAAAATCTAATTTCGACTCAAATATCTTTTCAAAAATTCAAAATATTGTCTTCATACTAGTTATGTAGCACAGAAAATATTGTTTTCGACATTCAGTAATTTCTTTATAAAAATCTAACAGTTCTTTTTATCATAAAAAATTAAAATCTACAAAAAATAGTACGCAAAATTGGTAAAAATTGATGTTCGGTTCTCGATATCTCGTGAAAAATAGAAGATATTGAATTGAAATACAAATTTTTAAGAAATGCTACCAAAATTGATAGATAGATTTCGAAATTAAACTATTTCATTTTATGCAAAACATTGTTAGTAATTTTATAATTTTTAAGAATAATTCAACTGATAACTTTAAAACACGAAAACCTAAAAACTTTTAAGACAAATCGACGCAATGGGAAGTTATCAGTGTGTGCGCCACTAGCCTCTTTTTTTAAATTGATTTTGTGTATATCTTTTTTTAATTTTAAGTTTGTAGTTTTTTTATTTCTCTAAAAAATGTTAACCCTTTTTCCGTAATATCGAATTTTGAAAAAAATGTGATATATTTTTTAAGAATTCAAAACCGAAAATTAGAGATTTTTTTGGATTTTTTAAACCGGTTCATTAGTTCCTTAGAAATAAAAACATATATTTTTTTCGATTCAAACAATATAATCAAACCGAGTTTCAGAAAGATTATTCTGCCAAGTGCGGACGAAAATGAGACAAAACACAAAATAGAGGTGCATTTTTTATAAGCTGTATAATCTAGAAATCTCATATTAAATTAAGAAAAGCTTTGGTAACGAGGTGTTCCTCAAGGTTCTATTTTTTGCCCATTACTTTTTACTATGTATGGTAATTTACTCCCGTCTCTAAGCTTTAACTCATCCATACATATGTATGCCGATGATGTACAGCTTAGGTACAGTTGTCCACTGGGGTTGTTTGAAAATGGTTTTTGCGAGATAGACGAAGATCTTAATTAGATATTGTTCTGGTCTTGATCAAACGGACTTTGTTTAAATCCTACTAAGTCACAGTACTCAGTCATTTCAAAAGCCTCTATAGAGACTTGCATTTCTCCAATATTACGCAATGATAACCCTATTCAGTTTGTTGACTCGGCCAAGAAGCTTAGAGTAGTATTTAATAAGACAATCACTTATACAAATCATATACAACTTATCATAGGTAGAGTGTACGGAGGCTTTCGTATGTTATGGACTACCCAAAGAATCACTCCAATAAAAACAAGAATTACACTTGCTAAGTCGCTTCTTCTTCTTTATTCTTTAAGGATACTTAACAAGATATATTTTTGGACCACGGAAATATATTCACATTTCCTCATATGAAAGATTAATATATGTTTTTTCTCTTGATAACCTTTCTCGTTTAGGACCTTAATAATGCTCCACAATGTCATGCAAACACGACAGCCGATGACCTTTACAACAGAATCCCTTATCCAGGCTCTTACCGAAGCAGCCAGCGTTCTGATACCAATACACTACTCCTATCTTGTTTCGAGCCGTTTTTCGTTCACGCGGTTAGGTTGTGGAATTCTCAACCTCAAACTATAAGGATGACAGGCTGCGCTTCTCGGTTTAAAATAAGACTTAGACAGTATTTTAAATCATTGCAATGATTTTAAATTTTATTTCTTTTGTATACTATGAAGGTGTTTATAAGGTATATTTTAATAGTCTTTTTCAATAACTAAATAGTATAAAGAAGTTTTGTTTAAATTAATGTTTTTTTTTTTAAGCCATCTCGTTTAAAATTTAGTATTTAATTAATTTCATGTAACCCAAGTGTAAGACTGAAGCTTGTACTACCTTAAAAGATATTGTATCTTACTGTGCAAGGCTAAATAATATGTAATAAATAAATAAATAAAAAATATTGTTTTAACAAAAATGAAAGTTAGCAAAAACAAAACGATTGAAACAGTTGTTATTGCATGTGTTCAAAAAGTTTGAGTAGGCCAACTTCTGTTATTTTTGGTCAAACTTTAAAGAAAGTCCCTAACCTTAATTTCCAGTTTTTTGACTTCTTTGTAATGTCATGTAAGATTAATATCTCAAGTTCGAAATGTATTTCCTCTATTTCAGAAAGAAAAAAGTGAAAAACTTAGTTGACACCAAATATTTACTTCATTCAAATAAAGGCGTTTATGTGGTTTTCAAAAAGAAATCAAACCAAAAATTTAGCTTTAAAATTAAGATAAGGGTTTGCCATTATGTTTTAAAAATGACTTCGGAAAACTACATTGTGGATTATGACTACGCCAAATATTTGATTCTAGTTTACCCCTTCAAGAAAAATAAACTTCGTTTGGTTGTATTTTGTAAGCCAGCGAAGCTTGCTTCCTTCCTCAAAATCCATCATAAAGTGGTTGGACACAGCTCCAATTGGACGCAACGTGTGATGCCTCGAACCGAACAATTATTTTTGGAAAGAATTTGCAGCATTTGCAGAAGTTGATCAGTGGCAGCTGTCAAATAGACCAACTCCAAAAAAGTATTGTCAGTCTGAAAACCACACGTTATGACGTAATACACTATTGATATTCACTGTTTTTTTTTATAAAAATATTTGTCTGCTCAAATTTGCATGAACCAAAAATTGATATTAACTCTAGAATCAATTTTTACTATGAAAAATTATGTTTTTAATATGTAGTTAAAATTTTAGAAAAGTGCAATAAACAGTTTTTTCGATTAATAATTTCAGAACAAAGAATGACTTACATGCGTTGTAGACAATATTGCAGTAACCATTTTGAAAATTGTCTAAAAAATCCAATTGACTGTGTTTTGTTGCATATGTTCAAGGCATGCTAAAGGAATTCATCAGTGGGAAGTTATTAATGTGGATCGCATTCCAGCATCTTCTTGCATTTACATTTATAAAGATATCATAGACAGTTCTCAATGAAAGGCCCTCTAATAAGTAAGTACCTTTATCTACCTTTGGTCATATATATATATATTCAAACGAAAGAAACAATAACGAACAATCTCCCGAAATCATCTATGAAGTTTACAATTGGACACATTTTTGTATTTAAGTATTTTCAATGAAATCGTTGATTGAAAAAAAGTGTATTTCTTTTTTATTTGATCTAACAACGGAAGTAATATAATGATACTTATCCTTAATGACTTGTTGCATTAAAAATAATCTGGATCTCTTTTCTATTTTTGCTTCGATACAAAAATGTATAAAAATCCATTCAATTCTTTCGAAGAAGTTGAAAAAAAAGAAACAAAATTTCTGTATAGAAAAATTCTAACAAAAGCCTACCAAGATTAAAGGCGTTTTATACATCAGTTCCGCCATGTAAGATGTCTTACAGAGGTATGCGAGTATACAAACATTCATATGTTGGAAATCAATTCGCCAGCAGCACAATAACCCTATACGAGTACACAATACAACAGAAGAAAAGTAACACCACTAGCGAATAGAATTTTCTGAATTGAAAAGAAAAGAAAGCCATCTCCTTCCTTATGGAGGGCCTCAGGATGTGTATCTGCGCTAAGTAGCCCTGGCAAGAAGAATGAACAAAAACACACCACCATCACCACCACCTACAACAACATGTCATCTCGATTGAGTAACATACACCAATCTTTATACCGCTCCGTCAGTTGCCTCTGCCGCGTCCGCCGCACGAAGGACCAAGCAGCAAGGACCAACATCAGCATGTCGCAGTTGTTGGTAACATCACGATGAATAATAATCACACAATGCTTCAGAGCCCAGGATTGAAAGCCTAGACATTATCCATCCCATTGAGCACGTACATCCTCTTATCCTTTAGTCATTCTTTCCAGAGCACCGCATGTATTCGTCAAGAGCCCACTTGGCGTGCACACAATGATGACAAGTGCATGGCATCCATTACTTAAGTTTGCCATACAAACATACATATATGATGCCGGGGGTGGTGACAGGGCCAACAGCTGGAGCAGGAGAAGGAGCAGCAGCATTGAGTAAGCAGTTCCCCCCACCCCCTCCAATCAACTCTCAGAAATGCCAAGGAAACATTTTTTTTTGTCAGCATGGCATGCCATCAGCCATGAAGCCCAAAAGATGAGAGATGTCAACGAGAGTCCTTGCAGTTTATCCCTGCCATGCGATAGGACTATCATTCTCTCTCCTGCAGCAGAACCTCGCTCTACCTATACTATACCCAGATGGTCGCCTCTTCAGCTTGTATGCATAACAACAATGGCTCTTGAGAATTACGCTTCCATCTCAAGCAAGAGCCTGGCAGGACTGATTGAGCTGGCTGCAGCAGGACGACAACAACCAACGACGACGACAAAAATGTTCCTCCGCAAGTGCTTGTGGAGAAATTGTTGTCGAGCCACTTAAAAACGGCACACAAAAAAAAACTGATATTCTAAAAAGGGACAAGCCTCAAGAATCTGGGCGAGTGCACGAAAATTCAAGTGGCGGATTCATGCAAAAGTGGCCAACAAATATAAAAGCTGAGATTTTTTCAGTTCTCCGTTTCCAACAACGACCAAAGGTGAATAAGAGAAGAATTATTGTTATTATATATACATTTATATTTTTTTGTTTGTCACTCGAGAAAGAGGTGGGTCCATCAACCATCATCCAGTTCCAAAAGGCGATAAGTGTCCTTTTCTTGCCTGCCTACATGCCACATGGTATTTTGGGAGAGCAAAAAAAAATAAAAAAAAACATTCCAAGGGTGTCCTTTATATCCTAACATCCTGATTTTATTCGTGTGATGCTAGCTCATGTTTGTTTGCACTTGGGACTTGGGACGCTATAAATCTGAACACAAGTGTTTGCCAAGTGATATTTTGACCATATCAGGGCTCTCATTCTCTCTTTCTCTTTTTCACTCACAGTCTGATGTGTGATTGTGCTGAAGGACTTATGTTTACACAACTCACAGCGTGATGTGATGTTTCGCATGTGACGAAGTCCTTTAAGTGTTTGCTGATGTCTATTAGCTAATGATCCTGAAATGATGTGTGTTTAGGGCTCCATTTGAAATTCTATAGAAGAGCGTGTTAGAAGAAAAAGTGCTTAAAGGGTATGTTAATAATAAGGAGGAGGTTTTCATGAAATTTTCAACTAAGTATGAATGTCAAATTTCAAGGATGAAGGGAATTTAAAGAGCATCAATTTTTATGATTTATTTCAGTAACCAATTATTTGAATCCTTTTTTGAAAAACGCTTAAATTTTTGTCAATTTTAACGAAAAAGTGTCAACAAAACTAGAATTCAAACAAACTTGTAAATAGAGGTTCTGAGTGTGATATTTTCTGTCTCGAGTCAAAACTTTTGCAGTAAGTTTTCCAACCTTTTATTAACCAATAATATTTGATAATGTAATTTTCTTTTGAGTGCCATTGACTTTTCTGTAAAAGGTTGTGTTTTATGACAATTTAATTGTTGTAGTGTCGTATGTTTTAATTGCTATTCCAGAATTTTTGTCATTTTGAAAAAGCGTCTCGACTTTAAGTATCCGAAATTGCCTTTAAGTTTGCTACCTTTTATTATTTTGAATTGTTCTCAGAGCTTAATTTTGAAGTTTTAAAACTTTGTTGATGTGTGTTGGTGCTGCATTTCTTCCAGCAAGGTTGCCATATCTCAGCTCTGACTCTACTATAGCATATGAAAAACATGTCTCAAAACGTCCTCATCGTAAACTTTTCCATCTTTCCTACTCTACAGGTCTCTTTCCAAGTGGATGGAAAATAGCATAGCTTTCCTCTCCCTTTAACTATCGTCCAATAGCTCACGTCCCTTCTTTCCAAGGTCATGGAAACGCTGATTCATTATCAGCTCAAAAAAAATATCTCGAAGAACTGAAGCTTCTAAATGACCTACAGTATGGATTTCGAAGCAATAGGTGGTCTCATGGTTTATCTCACCGAACAGTTTAACAAATCTTTACATCTTTTTAAAGAAAGTAAGATTATTGCACTTGATTATTTCAAAAGCATTTGATAGAGTTTGGCACCAAGCTCTGTTATAAATAGAAAATGCATGCTTTTGGTATTGGTGAATCTCTTCTTCTTTGGATTAGAAATTTTCTTTCGAACCGTTCAATACAAGTTGCATTGGATGGTTTCAAGTCCGAAATTCAAAAAATAAATGCTGGTGTGCCCCAGGGCTCCGTTTCGTCTCCGACCCTCTTAATTATACTCATAGATGATCTTATGTCTACCACTTCTAATCCATTAAATAGTTCCGCCGACGGCAGTACCCTCAGCTTCTCATACTCGTTTCTGGATTCACATCCTTGTACTTTGGGTGTTGAACTTTAATGCTTCGAAAACTCTCTATGAGTGACACTTACATCCAAGAATCTAATCAACTATCAGTATTCGGTATGCGTATAACAGATCACCTTTTATGGAATGATCATATATTTGATATTGCTAAAAATGCTGCCAGGTGCTTAGGATTTCTCCGACGGTGCTAGAAATTTGTCACCCCTTCTGATCTGGGCAGGTGCCCCTAAAAAAAGCTAAAATATCTTTGATAGAATACAAAAAGGGGCTTTAATAATGATAGGCGATAGAATTATAATCGAAATATTTACATAGTTAGAACACCACCGCAATGATTCATGACCTTTGTTGCTTTATCAATATTTCTTCAAACAATTTTCTGTAGAATTATCACGTTTATTTACAGGAATGCTTATCAGTTTGCCCTTGAGCTCAATCCGAGCGTTCTGTCAAGTATAGAGATTCTTTCTTAAATCGCACATCGAGAATATGGAATGGTTTTGCCAAACCTTGGTTTTTCCCTCCCATTTTGATGTTCAGAACTTTAAGACCAATGTATACCAGTATTTCCGCTTAAATCCTTCCCTTTTTTCCTAATGCTCGAGTTGTGTTTAAATATAAATAAATAAAGGGTACTAATAACCCCTCTAAATTATTAAAAAATAGGGCATAGAGACCCTTCAGATAAGTAAATAGCTTGTCTATTATGTTAGTCCCAAACAATAACAACCTTAAGATATTTTTGTAAAGTACAAGAACTTCAATGAATTCTGTGAGCGTGATTGGACAGAAATAGTTGTTTTTGGTCTTTTTTTGACATGTGGACTTCGAAAACCCATAAGTTTAGTCATAGCAGTATTTATAACCAATGTGATGACGTGACACCATCAACCAGCCGATTCTAGAGACATATCACAAAACAAAAATTTCAGCGTACTCTCAAATCGAATTACTATAAAAAAATCGAAGAAAATTGTTAAAAATAAGTGGTCCGAAATTGCATCCTTGTGGAACTCCATATTTAACATTCTTTGTTTTAGTGTTAACATCCTTTATTTTGGCACAAAATTTTCGTTCGTTAAGAAAGTCTGTCATCAAATCAGCCATCATACTTCGAACTTTTAATCTTCCGAACGCATTCTACAGTTTTGAATAGTTGAGTTTTTCAAAAACCTCGCTGATATCTAGCAGTTATCCTGTGTTTTTGTTGTCTTGAAACTTCTACTCACGTTTTTTTGCTAAACGATTGTTTTTCAATGAAACTTTGTAATATATTGACAATTAATCCTTCTAGACACTTTTCAAAGACTGGGATTATTGACATGGTCAGTTGATACTTAACTCCATTTTTATAAATTGGTCTTTTTACAGCAGTTTTAAGGTTATTGGGTATTGTTGCTTCATGTTAGGCTTGAATATATTATTTTGCAACAATTTTGGAGGAAAGAAATCTGCATCTTCTTTATTTCCCCAGATATGATTCTATCAGTTCCCACAAACTTATTAATGACAAGTGACTTAATAATCACATTAAGCTCTAGTTGTATTGAATGATGAGCTGCTTTTCTAGACAAAATTCTGTAGTGACTCAATACCTAACCTACGATTCTTCATTCCACCTTCTATTTCTGTTCCTTTTCCAGAGCTGCAGTGTGAATTCGCTGCATACAATGTCAATTATATCGAGTTATTAGCTGTTTTTATGGTAAAAAGTAGCAAGTGATTGATTGTTAATGCTACAGTCACAACCCACAACTCCTTAGCCGACATTGTGCTCTTGAAACCCTAATTCGACTTCGTTATAGTCATTGTGCAGTACTGCCGTGCAGTGTGAAATTGCTGCACCAAATGTCATCTTCTCTATATTTCTTTATTGTGTGTTCATTTCTGCAGCTCTATAGCGCATCAGGGAGCTATGCACTGCACATTGGTTATTGAAAGAAAGAACGGATGCGATTTATGGAATACCCCGCGTATAAAGACCGTACTTAGGCGATTCAGATGCCATGATAATGTCAGCCCAGGTAACGGGTTTCCACTGCATACATAAGTTAAGTCCACAAAAGAATACCATCATACACTTGAATCGATATCGATGATGAACAGTGCGCCCGATCGCACGAGCGACGACAACGACAACGACGAGCGCAATAAACTGAACAATCCACCGACCGGACCGGACCGCTACGATGCCGATACCGATGCTATGCGATGGTTCTATAGGCACTCTTGCATTGGGCTTGGTTAAGAAGCTATATACACATTATACAATGCCCCAAAGAGCTAGCATAGGACGAGTACCTTAACAGCCAGCAAGTCGGAGTATGGTAGCGCGGTAGTTCTTATATAGTTCCTTGAATTTAAATCTTTATTTAGAGATTAGTGACGGTCGCAATTTGCACATCACTAATGGGACAATGTACTTTGCGCAACACGCACCGCATTACAAAGTGATGGCCGTGACCATAGATGCGATCGTGGTCTTCGTCTTCGTCGTCGTTGTTATTGTTGTTGTTGTTGTCATCGTCGTCGTCAGCGTTGTCGAAGTCGAAGTCAACGATGGCGACGACGACGACTTTGCTCGACGTGGCCGTCGGTGTTTTGTTGTCGTTATGGCCAATCCATATGTGCGAATGGACGCATTTATAGCTGATTTGTACCTATTGTGTTGTTGAGAATCTGCAACTGGAAACCTGATGGTACGCAAGGTGT
Organism: Eupeodes corollae; assembly: GCF_945859685.1. Classification (NCBI taxonomy): domain Eukaryota; kingdom Metazoa; phylum Arthropoda; class Insecta; order Diptera; family Syrphidae; genus Eupeodes; species Eupeodes corollae. The sequence continues at coordinate 145,673,114 of NC_079148.1, read as the reverse complement.
TGGAGCAAAGTGTTTTCGGTTTGGATTCGTAACTTTTTTTTTACAGGTGGATATTTATTTTTGTTTGTATTTGAAATTTGATTGATTGATAGATAGCCATTTGAAAGGGGATATGGCGGATGGTATAGATGGTTGTTAGTAAGTTAATCCGATAAGGTGCTAAGATTTGCATTTGTGATTAGCATTGCTATGTTAAATGGCCGTGTGCTTAGAGTGAGGTACCGGTTGAGAATTAATTAACAAGATGAACTGTAGGATGGTGATGAGGATTGTACCTATAGCATAAGGCAAGTTACCTGCCTTTTCTATAGATAGATATGCGAAATCCAAGTCTAAAATAGGCACGCATTTTTCGCACCTTTAAGTCAAGTCAAAATGACAGTTCTTAAATTGGATCTAAAAATGTAGGGTGAATAAGGGCAAGTTGGTACCACATTAATATCTATTTTTATTATAACATATTAGCTGGTGACAATTGTTGGTCACTTTTAAACTATAGGAAATATATATAATATATTTAAAATTGTAAGGCCTTGGTCAACGTAGATGTCCAAAATGTAGACTTTTTGGTGATTTTTTTTAGAAATCCCGTAAAGTAAATCAAGATTAAAGTAACGATAGTGAATGCTTACAATAATTTTTTTGAAGAATTGTTCTTCAAAATGAGGTCTATTTTGTAAGTCTTCAAGACCGAACTTACAGCTCCTATCATTTTTTGATCTTGATGAGAAAATGATTTTCAGATATTTGTTAATCACAAATTTACTTATATTTAAAAAAATAAACAGGCTTTCAAAAAGGATGTATTTTCCAAGATACATTCAAAATTTCATGTCAATCGGTTCAAAAATGCACATTCGTAAAGTGCAGCTAAGAAAGGATCAAGGTAAAACTGATCAGCATTCCTAGAAGTATGAAATTACGGTGGAATTCTTTGATATGGATATGGATTATGGATATAAAGGACAAACAATGATATGCATGAGACCTTGCGTTGGTGTTCAAGAGAAGAGACTTATATATATCATATAGACTTTCTAAATCGCAGCTAGATCAGAAGGGCTTAGAAACTTCTGAATCGACGGAAAACCCCTTAATCTTTGGCAGCATTTGTTAAAATGGATGCAAGTAGCACCCATGGATAGGGGCATTAGAAGAAGGGTAAGCTTTAAATTCTATGACAATACTAAGACCTCTGACATAATTGCACCAATCTTTGAGGCAATTTTTACCAGCTGTCCTTACCTGGTCCATGTTCCCTCGGCATGGAGAAAAATTAAAGTTGTTTTTATACTCAAAGCAGGTAAATGCTCGCAAGTCAATCCTAAAGATCTACGACCTATAAGTCTATCATCATTCCTTCTTAAGACCATGGAAAGATTAATTGATATCTGTTTAAGGGCAAGTATTGATACAGGACTTCTGTCTTCGTCTCAACATGCCTATTGTAAAGGTAAATCGGTGGGAAAAGCGATACACACGTTAGTTCGCACCATCGAATATTCCCTCCATCATAAAGAGTTTATGGTTGCTTTCCTTGACATGGAAGGTGCCTTTAACAACGTGGACACATCTGCACTAACATCTATAAATGTAGAGAGTTCACTTCGGGAGTTAATTCATTTAATGCTTACTAGCAGAGTAATTAACTCAAAACTGGGCAACTCTTCTGGCAGACGATTCGTTAGTAGAGGGACACCGGAAGGTGGTGTTCTATCCTATTCTCACCTCTGGAACCTAGTGGTGAATGAAATCCTAATGAGTATGGATGCGGAGGGTTTTAGAGTGATAGCCTATGCAGATGACGTTGCTATAGCAGTTTCAGGAAAGCATCTTAACACATTAAAAGAACTTTTTTACAAAACGCCTTAGACAGACTAATACTTTGGGCTGATCGGTGTGGACTGTGTGTTAACTCACACAAAACCGATTGGTCTTATTTTCCCATATTAAAGGAATTCTCAGACGAGGCTAAATACCTGGGTCTTGTCTTAGATAAAAAAATAAATTGGAAACGCAACGTTTTCTTGCAAAAAAGCTATTGGTAATAAATGGGGCTTACAACCCATAATCACGCATTGGCTATACACATCGGTAATCAGACCGATTTTAATGCACGGTGTGGCAGTATGGTGGACTGCTTTAGAGAAAGGTATGAACAGGGATAAGTTAAATAAAGTCCAACGTTCAGCTTGCCTGCATAAGCAGATGGCTTCGCACGGTCCGATCTGCGGCACTGAACACCTTTCTCTTCCTAACACCTCTTGACATATTAAGCAAACAAATAGCTGCAGGCTCTGCTATTCGCCTCAAAGCTTCGTCGCAGTGGACTAACAACATTATTCCACTCCGTAATTCTTAGGTATTTAGAATCAATTCTAAAGCACACAGACTACACCATCCCTCAACTGTAATTCAACAGAAATTTTAAGATTTCTATACCTGAAAGATGGGTAAATTCATTTCTAAACAGTGTCGAAAACAAGAGATGGGGTTGGTAGAGGTGTTTACTCTGAAATTAAGTCTTTCAATCCGCCTTCCCAATCATTGTAGCGTGTTCCAGGCGGAAATTTTTGCGATAAAAGGAGTCTTGTCCTGCCTTAAATAAAACGTGATATCAACATCTGATAACCGTATTTTCTCAGATATTCAGGCTGCTATCAAATCTCTGGACTCTGTCTCTACAAACTCTAAGAGAGTCAATATCTGTCGATCATCTCTAATGGAGATGGCACAACATTTACTATTCAACTTTGCTGGGCGCCGGGCCATAGAGACATTCCAGGTAACTGTAAGCAGATGAACTCTCAAGAATGGTACAATGCAGCCCATTATACCACGTTTGGCTCATACTGACATACCAACTTGTAAACTGTTGCTAACGCAAGACGCTATGAAAAAGGCGAACACCAGGTGGAACAACTTCAATACGTGTCAGGTCACAAAAAACATCTGGACAACTCTGGATTTAAAATGTTCAAGGTGCTTGCTATCTCTTAGCAGATTGCATATAAGCTCGATAATAGGTGTCATAACCGAACATTGTCTAATAGGAAAGCACGCCAAGCGACTAGGCGTATTCTCAAATGACTTTTATAGAAGCTGTATGTACGAGGAAGAGGAGGAAACAATTCTTCATCTTCTCTGTACATGCCCTGCTCTAGCTCAAAAACTCAAGAATTGCCTAGGAGAATTCTTCTTTAACGATCTAAACGATCAAAATCATATCAGCATAATCAGCCCCACAAGTTTCGTAAGGGACTCAAATTGGTTCCATTGATTCATGTGGTATCAAAATGTGATTCATGTGGTATCAAAATGGGCCATTAAACTGGCCTAAGAGTGTCCGTTTCCATCTTGAACAGCCACTTCAACTTAACCTAACCTAACCCATACTGTCAAAATCAGAATTAAATGAGCTTAACATCAGCAAAAGATAGAGGAGTCCGGTGCTCACCAGGTTTAATTGTGTGGATATCAGATTGAACCCCTCTTATAAAACTTGAATTGAACGGTCCAAAAGTCAATTTCTAACTCAAAAAAGAAGATATTCATCTCAAACTCTATCAAATGACTTTGAAAACTCAAGTGCAATAATCGTATTTTCTCCAAAACGATGCAAGGATTTGTTGTTTTTGTTGGGTGAGATAAACCATGAGATGAGATCGCCAGTAAACCTTTAACGGCAAAAGACATTAAAAAACTTTCGTTCTTCAATGTATTTTTTAAGCTAAAAATTGATCAGCATTGTCGTGACTTTGGAATGAAGGGACGTTAGTGCAATTGGACGACATTGTGAGGGGGAGGAGGATTTTAAAACCATATAGAAGCCACCTATCAGGTCCATATTTTGCTTCCTTACTTCCTATCAGAAAAGACGTCATTTTAGAAAGTATTACATATTCAAAATGTATGTAAAGTAAAGTTTTTAACGCCATCTATTGGATCAACTGAAATTATTTACTAAAACGTATGTTTTCACACGCCTTTACCTGTCCCTATTCACCATGACATATTTTGACACAACCTGACGCATGCTGATACAGTGCATTCTAAAGCATCTTTTTGTCTCCTAACTCAAGCTGACATATGTTGACGCATTTGACAGTTTATCTGTCACGTATCATTTCTAGCGTTAATTTCAATTAATGAACTCGGTGTATAGGTAAGTATTTTGTATTGTTTTTCAGTTCCAATTTTGACCACGCACCCGTCAACGCCCAATAATTGTCATTGATCACGCCCTTATTATTATTTTATAGTCTTTAAAATAAAATTGTATTAATACATTTATTTCAGCGCATCTATGGGATCAGTAAATAACTGCAAAGATTTTCTTTAACTTTTGACACAGGCTGATGTCTCAGGATTTTGAAGTATCTTCATGTCGAAGGACGCATTTTGATGATTATAACGCATGCTGGCCCTGATTGACGCATCTTGACACATGTTGATATACCCTATCGCATCCCAATGTACCGTGACATATTTTGACACAACTTGACGCATGTTGACAAAAACTAAAACATTTTGACGCATCTTTAACTTATTATACTTTTCAACTTATCTTGATGAATGTTGACGCATTTGACGTATCTGATGCAACATTTACAGTTTATCTGTCACATTCCATTCTAACGCTTATACGGGTCACTATAAAATATCAGTTTTTAATTTTTATAATTTTCGATTTGGACCACCGGCAACGCACAGTAATTCAAAGTAATCACACAGAATTAGTAAATTTCTTACAGCTTTACTAAATTAGAGCATATTCTTGACATTTGACATAAATAAATAAGTAAAACTTGTATCAGTAACAGTTCTCAAAAAAATCAAAATCTCTAAGTGGTAGTTGCCATAAAAATTATAGAAAAATGTGTGTCATTTATTTTATTTACATCAAATAACCTACATGTGTTCAAATGCGGAACTACTTTTTATGGGTTAATCTAGTCGAACTCTCCCACAGTAAAAATGATAAAGTTTAATCTGGAATCTTTGTCTTTGATGGACTTTTTACTGCCACTGTACGAGAATGTTTCAGTACTAGTCTAAAAATGTAACTCATTATTTTTATGTTTTCATTGGCTATAAATTTAAGATTTAATTGTTATTTTATTATAACAATGTCGGTGAAGCTATAATACAACTTACTGTATAGGGAAAAAGATGCATTTACGTAGGCGACGACTTTAAGTCGTCATCACATGCATATCAAGCAATAACACCCATCACATTATCATTTTTATTTCATATCATCTCAAGCATTAAAATATAATCGTTAAGTGCTTTAAATTTGTCTAAAGGCTATGACTCCCGTCTCAGTTAGATGTTAGATCTAGACGCCACCCCAGAAATGAATTAACTCACATATTAGACTCGTACAGTGGTATGGGCACATGTGATTGTAAACTCAAGGCAATTTACAGTTAAAAAGCCGAAAAACTGGAACAAATTAATATAAATGTGATTTAGGCGACAGTATTTTCCCTACCCACGAAGTTTTAAGTCTGTCCCATAACAATAAAGTGTTTATGACCTCATGGCTCATACATTCAGCTCAGCTTAGCTATAGCTACGAGTAGAACTTGGGTCTGAGAATGGGAATGGGAAGGTCCGTCTTTAAATTTCTCGAAACATATAAAATTGACAACAACCAAAAAAAAAAAACTGTCATCCAGTCTTTGGGAGGAATTGTAAACAAATAATACGTGACGTTGAATGGAGAATCGACTACTTCGTCACACCAAATCGAGGCGATGACGATAACGACCGGGCGACCGGTCAAGCAAGGTAAGGCACCCCCAGTTATCCCTTGTCCATCCCATGGTCTTCCTCAGTGCATTTTGGGATACAAGCTTTAAAACATTGTCGAAGTCACCCATCGGAGTTATCACAACCGCACAAAAGTATAGACGCATCGCAGTCGCAGAGAGAGGAGGTTGAGCATTGCCATCTTCGATCCCATCGTGAGGTGGCTCTGTGGTCGGTTGGTAGGTGTATAGCTTCTCCTATACGTGGGAAATGTGAACGAACTCGATGTAAACAATTTTTCCAGTTCCAATGGAAACCAATGCGTTGCCCTATGGACGAGTGGTAGTAGCTTCCCGGCGGCCGGCGCGGCGCGCGGCGTTCCCTCTGCCGATGTCTCTGGTCTGATGTGTATGATGATGCCCACTGTGCCCAGACATTAATACCACTGCTGCATCACTGACAGCTTCGGCAGCAGCCATAGGCAGCCAGGCAGGCAGGTAGAGGCACACATGATGCATCGCAAAGATATAGGTACACTTCTGAAGGTAGGTAGGTAAGGTATCTGTATATAGAGAAGAGATAGATAGCCAGGTAAGTATAGTGTCGCGACAAAGTCCATGATGATACACCATGATGGCTGATGTAGCCTGCAGTTTCGTTTCGTTTCTTTTCGTCGATGTCGTGTTTGCGATACGGACATGAATACAATAAAAACAGTTTGAAGAAGAACCAGAAGGACCGACCCACCGACAGGACCGGTCTTCAGGTTGTTATTTCTGTTTTTTTTTGGTTTTGGAACTTCGAGTAAAAGGTTATTTGCCATTAAAAAGGGTTAATCGACTGAGTTCGAATGCGCGAGATGTCATTGTACTGCATTTTTTGGTGGTATTAAGATCATAAAAAAAGGAAACGCTGTGGGAGGAAGTTGTCTCGCATGTTTCGCATAACGAAACCTAAAAGTTCAAAGAAACAAAATTTGGCGGTATCGGTGAACATAGACTATAATCACCTTAGAAAACTTCTAAGAACCTTAATCTTAGCCGTTTCTAAAGAAGAATTTCGAAATGCAGATCAATTCAAGCCTTTTCTAGATCTTTTATAAGCCTTCTTTTTAACTATTTCTGAAACATATTTAAGATCGATTTTATCTCCTAACGAACATAAGAGATTCAATATCAATCCAATATTTCTTTGATATTGTTTTTACAAAGTTCACATTTGTTCTGGTCCCCTGCTAGAAACTTAACAAGGCCTTCTTTCTAGATAATCTTAGATCTCCCATTTGACAGCAAGTAGCCTCTGTTTTGGCTAACCGCAGGATCCTTCTTTATCTATAGGAAAAGAAATTGTTGCCATTGTGGCTGGAAGTTGACGATCGCACCTGCACGGTCTTAAAAAAAAAACTCCATCTTCATCCGAAGAAGTAGAAACCTACTTTCGTCAGGATTTCCATCCGTGGGAACATCAATGAGTAAACAATTTGTTCGCTTTGTTGCAAGTTATACCCCTTTACCATAAATATGCTCTGACAACAACCTTATAGGTTGCCTAGTTTGTTAATATCTAAGTGACGTGCTACGCGACGCAACGCGACTACGTGCGTGGCTATATACGTGTAGGCAGCAGATGTATAAAGAAACAAATAGTTTTGCAACATTGTTGTAGCATTTTGCTAATCGCGTGAGGTGGATTTGTCTACTTAACTGTCAAAGTTGACAGATAGATTTATGATTTCCCTATATAGGGTATGCTGATCGAGGTTGGGCTAGATTGTCTTGATTTTATATTTAAAAAAACATAAAATAAAAAGAAAAGATTTACTGTCAACTTTTTGCGGTGGTAGGTATAAGGTCAGTTTATAAAAACATAATAATTTATAATAAAAAAATGAAAACAAAAGAGAGTAGAAGGCATTCAAAGTCGGGACTTGTCTTTGGCGGGAATTTAATGAATATAAACAAATGAAATCATACACACGACACTTTATTTGACAAATGAGTGCAGATTTAAAATGATAAGCATAATAATAAAATGCTAAGTTAGACGATCAGACATGTATTAAACCAAACATAGGCTTTCTTATATTCAACTTTGTAACTCAACTAAAAGCTTAGATGTAAATACCTATCGATAAAATCTCAAACTCAGCACAGGCATGGGGTCTGTTAGAGACAGACGGTCAATTTATTTTAGACAAGGCGTATTTAAAAATAACGATTTATTTGTGTTATTCAATGTCTTGACACTTTGACTAAAACCGGATTAAGAGACAATTAATAGAAACAATTGTATTTGAACTAATAAGTTGAACAAACAACAACGTCTTTTATTAAGCGTTTTAAAGCATTTCAGATATCATTCAAATTTTGTGCTGATGGGTGCATCGGAAATGTCCAATTTTCATTCAATAAACCTCACAAGAAAAAGACTTATTCTATCAAATCACACAATCCTGATTACGAGTTCACAACACCATGATTAAGAACCGCTAAGAACTGAATTGTTTCTTCGGACTTACGAGGCATTCCACGGCATAGGGACTCGCCTACTTCTATGAGCCCTCAAGTACAGAAATATGTCTCAGCTTTCTCAAATTCTTTCCCAAACTTGCTGATTTCTGATCGAGGGTTCTTTTGTAAGTACTTTAAGACCGCAAATTGTCTTTCTTGCCAAGTGAGCGGGACCTGCAATGCAACGGTTGCGTTTGTCGAATTCCAGGCCACAAGCGTCTTTGTATAAGAAAGTCTATGGGTTATTGAACTCTTCTCGAATAAAGATGATCATCGAAGATACTGTTGGTCATAAAGACCAACAGTTTTTTGTAACAGTGTGACTCAAGAACGCACAGATTCAATTTTGAAGCGGAACCATCATAAGAACTGAGGGTACAATACATCCCTGAAATGACCTGATTCTCTACGAGCTGTTATCATAGTTTTAATGGTCATTTGTTATTAAAAGGTTTTTCAACTGTCGCGTATAGATTTCAGCGCCCCGTGGCGGCCAATTTGGTTTAGTGACATCTGTCAAATATTTTGTTTATCATTCAGTTCTTTATGCCAAATTATCATATCAACACGAACAAATCAAAAAACTTTATTATCAAAATGAGTGTTCGTTAACGCAAATGTTGCGCGCATAGCGTCTTTTTTACAGTAGACGTGGTGGCCTTTCACAGTACTCTTCAACGGGAGACCAAATTTGAGACTACTGGTTCAGTAAACAATCAGATAATACCCGTACTTTCAACTAACGCAAGATCGGTCGAGAGCAACGTTCAACAGAACAAGAGGCAGTTTATTCCTCGCAGAGCACAAAAACTTGGCCTTTCGCAGACTTCTTGGCGAATTTTGCGTCGGGACTTGGGTATACACACGTCAAAGATCCAACTGACCAAGGAGCTCAAAATTCATGACCATAGACAACGCCGTTTGTTCGCTGACTATGCATCGAATCGTTTTTTAAGAGGACCCCAATTTTAGCCGAAAAATAACAGTTGTGGATTTTAATCCCGTGGAGTAGTTGGTCCGTACTTTTTTGAAAAAGACGTTAGTGAGGTGGTCACGATTGACAATTTGCATGGGTAAGGTTATATAGAAAGGTCAGGAGCTTTGACAACGATAGACTTTTTCCTATGGGGTTTCTTGAAGTCGTGGGTCTATTCAGATAAAAGATCAACCGACCGATGCCCGAAAGGTGAACATAATACATGCCATCACTCAAATTCAGAAGGATCTACAATCCCTGGCCATATTATTAGACGCACCTTAGATTTTATGAAAAATCTTAATTTCCAGCTATTTTAATCAGGTTTTCGAATATTGTAATGCATTTTTCGGAAGAAGTGTTATTTCAAAGTAAATTTCCACAATTTAGAAGCATCGTCATTCTAGCTCTAAACAATTCATGTTACTAAACAGCAATGTCAACTCAGTTTTATACTTGACAACTTGATTTGAACATATTCCAAAAGTTCTCGGTTTTTCGAAAAGCCTCATAGAAGAGACAAAACGATTGTCCGATGGTCCTTTAGTATTTCATTTTGTAGTTTAGAGTAAAAGACTGTTTTTCCTGACACAGAATCTTCTTTATAGAAACCACTATGTGTTTTTTACATCGCCTTCAAATCCTCTAAAAAGTCTAAAAGTCTTTACATATGTTTTTAAATATGACGGAATTATCAGTTCCATTTCTAATTTAAGTCATCATTTCCTTTCAAAACCTCCTGAAACCATCACATAGAATGACAAATTATAATCATGTTTTGATCTCATAAAAACCATTTGGGATTAGGTAAGCTTGCTTACATAAACTAATTTAAATTTTCATTTATCTTTCTCGAGACCCGTGTCCACATAATATAATGCTAAAGTGTTTGAATTTTGATTAATACTTCTTATCTCGATGTGTTAAGAAGCGCTTGGCAATGGGGTTTCTCCAGTACTGCTATAATTTTTCTAGCTTAAGTCTTTTTTTTTTCAAAGATAAGCTTATATTGCAAAACTAGCCTAACTCATTTAAGCTATCAAGTCAAAGGAGAAGTCGAAGTTTCAGCCAAAACGTATGTAAGAAACAAAGCCTTCCATGTCTTCATTCACATCTGGTCAATTATTTTTAGCTGACGTTTCTTATAAAAATTAATCCCTCGATGTTGCAGTTAGTTAAGAGGTCTTCACTCTGTATAGATCGAGTAGCTAGCCATCTTAATAGCAACCGTGCTAACAGCTAAAAGCTATATAGCCTGTCGGTAGAGTAGAGTACAGCATGCGTCCGGTGTGGTGTGCGCGTGCACATATTGAAGCAGCACCTGCAAATGATTTTTCCAACGACAAAACATTGAAAAACGTCGTCCGTCGATGTCTCATCGTCGCTCGTAGTCGTTGAAGTTTCTAAGAGACTGACTGACTGACCAACAGAGTTTGTAGAGCTCTTCATATTAATAATAGGTTTTAAAAAGTCATTTTTTTCTCTGTGTTTCCTTTAACGACTTCGATGACGATATTGAAAAATGAAAAATTTCAGCAAACACGAAAAAGTCAAGGAACGAAATAGAAAAATATTGAGAAAAGATAGCAAAACGGCACTGTCGCAATTATTAAACCTATGAGCTTGCAATTATGATTCCTAGAGGTTATCCCTGTAATATTGATAAATTGATTGCAATTACCTGTGACCGCCAGGAATCCAAATGTGGTTTGGTTGGCGACTATTGTGTTGGTTGGCCATCAGACCGCTAAAACAACAACAACAAACTTAAAGCCGTCCCTCGTTGTTGTTGTCGTCGTCTTAGCCAATCTATATGTACACTATTTGCTTTCCATCTCAGTAAGTGGTGGAAATAGTTCCGGCTGCCTGTAGCAAGCAGCTTCTGGCCACATCGACCAACATCGCCGTTGACTTCGACTACGACTACACCGAGCGACGGACGACAACGACGGCATTATGTTGTACCATAATGCATGAGTCGAAGTCAAAGTCGAAGTCGAAGTCGAGCTGCGCGCCGCCACTGCGCCGGATGTGTGATGTTATGCAACTTGCAGCAACGGGAACTTATTTATCTTGCAAAAATGTGTAATTGACACAAAAATGTTTTCTTATGTGCGATTTTTTTATTTTTTTGTTTTTTAATATTACACTCTTGGAAATAAGAAGTGAAAGGATTCGAGCCAATTAAACGTGGGAATGTTATTTGATGATGATGACGTTCGAAAGATTTATCTTAAGTGTTCTGTTTTTAGAGAGTGTTTGTAATATATAAGTTCATATGCCTTTAACTGAAGCTATGGTTACTGGGAACTTAAATACTAGATTGATACTTGTGATCTTAAACTAAAACAAAAACAACAACAGCAAAAAAGCTTTTTTCAAGAAGTGGTCACTACACTATATAGAATGAGGAATGCAATAATGCACTTATTTACAATTAACCTAATAGGTTGATAGCAATGAAAAAATATAACGTATACCAGTCTCTGAGATTCTATAGCGTGCTTTCCAAAAAATTCCTTAATACCAAATCAACACCAATTAGCGAAGGGTTTCATGGCAAATTAATTTCTGATGATAAATAAAATATGTAACTACTTTTTTCCTTTTTGCTCTGAATGAGCACGAACTGAAATGAACTGAAGCACAATCTGATTCTCAAAAACAAAAAAATGTGAATGTTAGATTTTGTATTCTTAGCAGGTTTGATTGAAATGCAGCTTAATTGTTTTTGACAGTAAAACTGTGTTAGAAATTGTAACTCGTATGCTATCCAGGGTTTTAATGACATTTTGAGGTAATTGGTAACAGCACTTAATTTTTTTTCAGGTTTAAAGTAAAAGGTCGTTAAATAGGTATTTCTGCATTTTCACAGTTGAAAGCAATCCTTACCACTCAGTATAGAAGAAATCATTATCGCCGTCATAAAACTGAAGAATATCAAGCGGTTGGACTTTCAGAAAATCGCTAACAATCAATTGAAACAACACCGAGCCAGCTTTTAGAGTCTCTCATTCAAATAGGTTGAGAAACAAAGAACTTTTCGAAAGAGTGGAAAAAAGTAATGAAAAAATAATAAAGCTCTTAAGAAAAAAGAGATCTTGGGTAGTCCCGAAACCGTTTTCCTGCAGGAGACAAGATAATAGCAAGAGGAATAATGGAGTAAGTAAATAATAAACTTGACGCCAAACAAGTAGTATTCTTAAGTGGTTTGTATTGTAAGGGTCATTTCAAACATTGCGTTGAAAAAGTAGTTTTTGAAAGATGAAATAAACAAAGAAGACTGTTTTCCGACGCGCGAACAGGCGACGCATAATTGTCCGTGCACCGAAACTGCAAGTTGATTCCGCAAAGTTCTAAAGACTGTCCTTGCGTTTTATTTATTGTCATCGCAGAGGCCAGACGTACTGGAAATAATAAGCGTTTAAAATCGAATGGTAAATCCGTTGGAATGATCGCTATTCGCGTGATCAAGACCTCCTCTCCTTTGTATTTTCGTTCATCGGCTTTTTCACAGCCAGTCTTGTTCCATTGCATAGTCGAGGTTGATTAATGTTACGCAACTGATGAAAACTGATCCTACTTTTAACTGTAAATTGTGGTAATCCAGGCAATTCCAGTGAATTAAAAAACTCCGTGGGATAGTTAACTACGTCATCCTGGTTCATACCGTTGTCGACTGATTTGAAGGAAACCAACTGTCCTGGAAGCAAATTCTGAATGGTCGCATTGAGATCCTCGACATCTTTATTTTTTGCTGCCAACTGATTGATCTGGGAAAACACGCTGAATAAGCTCCTCTTTTGAATCTGTGATGTGACAAAAATCTATGGGTAATGTGATGAATCCGGTTGAGGTGTCCATTGCAACTTTATTATTTCCAATGTCTAACAACTGCTTCGCAAAAACATTTGCAGTTTTATCATGTTGCAAAAATATTCGCATGTTAGTTTTTGAGCAACAGTTGATCATTTATATATATATAGATAGAAGATAGAAGGTAGAAGATAGAAGATAGAAGATAGAAGATAGAAGATAGAAGATAGAAGATAGAAGATAGAAGATAGAAGATAGAAGATAGAAGATAGAAGATAGAAGATAGAAGATAGAAGATAGAAGATAGAAGATAGAAGATAGAAGATAGAAGATGGAAGATAGAAGATAGAAGATAAAAGATAGAAGATAGAAGATAGAAGATAGAAGATAGAAGATAGAAGATAGAAGATAGAAGATAGAAGATAGAGGATAGAAGATAGAAGATAGAAGATAGAAGAAAGAAGATAGAAGATAGAAGATAGAAGATAGAAGATAGAAGATAGAAGATAGAAGATAGAAGATAGAAGATAGAAGATAGAAGATAGAAGATAGAAGATAGAAGATAGAAGATAGAAGATAGAAGATAGAAGATAGAAGATAGAAGATAGAAGATAGAAGATAGAAGATAGAAGATAGAAGATAGAAGATAGAAGATAGAAGATAGTAGATAGAAGATAGAAGATAGAAGATAGAAGATAGAAGATAGAAGATAGAAGATAGAAGATAGAAGATAGAAGATAGAAGATAGAAGATAGATAGAAAGAAGATAGAAGATAGAAGATAGAAGATAGAAGATAGAAGATAGATAGAAAGATAGATAGATAGACTTCGTCTTCCCAATAACTGTAGGGTGTTCTAGGCAGAACTTCGAAACATCAAAGAAGGCCTTTTTTTGGCACAGAAAAAACGTGGTATCGACTTCCGATATACATCTCATTAGACTCCATCTTTATAAACTCACTGACAGCCGGAAACAGACGATCATTTCTTTTGGAGATGACAGAATAGTTTAAAATTCATCCTATTTGGGTTTCGAGTCATAGAAAAATGGACAAACTTTAATATTGATGTGCAACAAATCCAACATTCTCTAGCTTCTTGTAAACTTAAGCCAAAGTTTGATACCACAATTCGATCCAATTAACTAATTTAGACCAATATTTGATACTTAAAACTCTAAGCGACTTATTTCGGCTAGTAGATTGGATATTACTTCCTTCCAGTGTCTCATCTTCTGTATTCATGTCTTGCCCTATCACAGAAAGGAAAACTCCACCTTGGAGACTTTTAAGACGATGAAATTCCGACGTCTATTGTCTCAACCACTTCATAGCTAGCTCTAATTGTTTCAACAAGTAAGGTAGATCTTAAGACCCATGTGGTATAAAAAGGGATCTACTATTGGTGTAAGTGATTTGGTTTTCAACAAGCACCTCTACATAATCTAATAGATTTGAACCATTGCGTTACTACTTAACCTACTATCTTTCAATTTTGAAGACGAATTCAAAAGTTGTTAAAAGGGAGTATATCTGGCTGGCTTTGAGCTGGAGGGTTAACCCAGATAAATTGATTGATATTTATCAATGCTCATTATATGATGGATCTAAACTGTTTTTGTTTAAATTCAAAAATTACCGTAAATTTCTATCAATTTTTTTAAAAGTAAGTAAAGGGTGGTTAACTTTTAAAGACCTATGTTGAATAGAAACCACACTTAAACGTCAAGTTTTTTGACATTTCTGAATTTTAGACTAACTCAATTTGAACCATTTAAAGTTACACAATCGAGCAACACGTTACTTTTATTTAGGGTTATTATAAAATGGGAGTTCTTCCGCATGTGCCTACTGTGAATAATGGGAAAATTCGTGCACCAATTTTAGCAAACAGCTCTGGCGGCATCATCTTAGCGTATTCTTTCCAAAATGATAACAAACTTTTTATTGACTGAATCGAAAGATATTGATGTGAAACAGCTCTTGAAACAATGGTTCTTGTGCGTACAAATTTAATAGCCGATTTAGCTCAAGTGTGATTTGACACCGTTGGACTCTTTTCTTTGCGGTTATTTGAAAGAAAGAGTGTACATCAATAATCCAGCAACAATTCAAGAACTAAATGCTGCGATAATTCGACACATTAACGACATAGACCCTCAATTAGGCCCCAGCGTCATTAAAAATTTAGAACATCGGATGAAGGTGTGCCGCCAAGATCTTGAGGGCATTTTACCGATATTTTATTCTATTAATAATTGAACCATTCTAATATTGTTATAATTAAAGTAAATGACAGTAATTTTATAAATGATTTGTGTTCTATTCAAAATCAACATCGGCCCTTAAAATTTAACCACTTTGTTTGAATTTCATAAATAAAGTTATTAAAAAAAAATTAAATACTTTTTTTTGTGAAGCAAACCACACCTCCGCATAATTTTGTTAACAACTAAATATGAAATCAAAATAAAAATAAAAATCAAATTAAATAACGAACCAAAGGAGTGTCTGGTTTCGTTCAGACTCTTCAAAATTTAATGAAAGTGATGAGTCTAGTCTAGTCGCAAAATTAGCAACAAAAAAAAAGAAAGATTCAGGTTACTCATCATCGTCATCATCATCAATTTTTTGTTTTATTTATGTTTTTGTTCAACAGAAATAAATAATTAACAATAATAATTATTTTATGATAAATGAAAGCAAGTGTGACTACAGGCTGAGTCGCTTCGCTATAAACCAACGCATCCACCGACTCATTGTTTAATTAGCTGTGCGATGATGGCAATGATGGTGCAGCAATGGCGGCGCGACGGTACAGGTGGCTCGATTTCATATCTGGATCTGACTGATGGCTGGAACGAATGATGATTAATTTTATAGTACAAACTTTGAACAATGATTTTCCGAAATACAAGTGAAAAAAGGAATAGAATAACTTATTTGTTTAACAACACATCGTGCGCTGCCATCGCATCCCCACTAGCGCCCTCTATGTCTCTACTAACTGTCAGACTGTTGGCTTTTGTCATTCGCTCATTACAAATTGCGATCCGCTTATTTGCGTTAATTTACATATCATTGTTCTTTGTTAACAAAACAAAAATAATAAAATAAAAAATTTTATTTAATTTTAAAAACTTCTTTATGATTCTTTGTTTGTTTTCCTTCGCTTATTTTTATAACTTTGTTTTTTTTTTTTCAATTAAATTTCTTCTTCTAGGTATAGAAGACTGCAGGGTGCTTAGCTAAGCTTTAGCTAATGGTGCTGCAATTAGTCACAATTGACTGGTGAAGTTCTGTTCATTAAAAAATTGTGTTTAATTTATTAGACCATTAATGGATCATTCGTCTGTTTGTTTAGGTGATACCCATGGTTAAGTCATCTCAATACCTGTGGTTTTTCTTTGACGCAAGCAGCAGACAGGCAGTTAATTAGAAAAGTGAGAATGAAAAATTAATCTATACCAATGAACATTTTTAATCGCGGTGCTTTCAAGGGTTAAATTGAATTAATTATTATAAACAAACAAACGAATTCAAACAATCAAATAATCGAAGCCTTGATTGATAGATAACTTGTTTATTCATTGTTAGATCTGTTCGTTAACAAAAAGTTTGAAATTTGAGAGTAGAAAAAGAAAAATTTAACTCTTTTAAGGCAACCAAAGTTTTTAACTGTTTAACTCGTGTTTTTAAGATCTTCCCATTTTAAGATCTGCCATTTTATCTTACGCGAAATTTTCAATAAAAAAGACAACTTATTTTATTAAAATTTGCAAGTAACAAATAGAGCCTTGAAGTCTATTAATATGTCTAAACTTAAAAATAATTAAATGGCGGGAAGGGCTCGACACATTCAAATACCTGTAGACAAGGAGAGAGATTCCCCTTGACCCTTAAATAGAAGTGAACGGACGTCATACGTCAGGGGGGGCGTCTCTACCTAGATTTCTCTAATTTCGAGCTCCAAGTTGGGTTAGGTCACTTTCCACTTGTGCGCGCCACCTTAACCACGGTCTTCCTCTACTGCACTGTATTGTGAGAATTGCCGGAGAATTTGTTTCCATGTGCTCTACGTGACCCAGCCATCTTAGTCGTTGGATTGAACTTTTACCCTTCTAGCTAAGTCTTCGTCTCTGTAAAGCCCGTACAGCTCGTCGTTCCATCTTCTCCTCCACTCCCCTTCTATGGATACGGGACCGTAGATTGAACGAAGTTCCTTTCATTCGCTTTTGTCACAGTCCACGCTTGTGCACAGTTAAGATGAGGATCTTATAAAGCGACACTTTGGTCTCTCGAGAGAGGGCTTTGCTACTAAATTACTTTCTTAGCCGAAAGAAACAGCGGTAAGCAAGAGTTATTCTGTGTGTGTTAAGAGCCTAAGTTGACGAAGTCTTTGACTATTTCAAAGTTACGTCTGTCGATGGTGACATTTTGAGTGAGGCATCTGTGTTGTATGTCCTTTATTGACAACAGCATGTACTTTGTTTTGCCCTCAATAACCATTAAATCAAATTTTTCCGCCTCTGGCTTAATACTCAATTCTTTCAAGTATCATGTTAAGAAAATCGCATGACAGCGGCCTCACCTTGTCTAAGACCTTTTTTGATATCGAAAGGTTCTGTTAAGTTGTTTTCAACCCTTATGGAGCAGCGTGAATTCTCCATGGTCATCCTGCACAAACGGACAACTTTGCCAGGGATGCCAAAACTAGACAAGGCTCGTCCCTGTGGATGCTGACATATTAGGCCTTAAAATCGATGAAAAGATGGTGGGTTTCGATTTGATGTTCTTCGGTTTTTTCCAGGATCGGCCATAATGTGAATATTTCATCAACTGTAAACTTTCCTGGTCTTAAAACCACATTGATAAGGAACTATCAAGTTGTTGACGATATGCTTTATAGACATTCACATATTACGGTAGAGAAGAATTTGTAAGCGATGTTAAGTAGACTGGTGCATTATCATAACCAACTTATCTCCAGCTGCTCGGCATTCAAGCTATCTGATTCAACGGATTTGTTAGACTTCAGCTTGGATCTGGAAATCTTAACTTCGTCTAAATCGGGAGGACGGGATTGTTGGCTTTCATAGTCTATTTTGAATGGATAATCCTACCTGACAGCGGAATTCGGTTCGTCGTCGCCGTTATACAGTCTGCAGAAGTGGTCCTTCCATATCCTCAGCATTGACTGCGGTTTCACTATGATCTTTCTACTTTCATCTTTTCAGGCTTCGGTTCTGGGTTTATGTACTTGTGAATTTCGTTTCACCTTTTTATGAAACTTTCGAACTTCATTCCTGCTTTTAAACCTCTCAACATCTTCGACCATCTCATGCTCTCTCTTTTTTCTTCTGAGAAGTCGGCGTTTCCCCTACCTCTTCTGCTCATAGAGCTCGTAAGCAGCTTAAGTACTTCCATATGCAGCTGCATTTTGCGTGCCTGTTGTTTGGCTGCATTTGCCTACCGACATTCCTCATCAAACCAGGGGTTCCTTGTTGGTGATTTGCTTGAAACCCAGCACGTCAGAGGCAGCTTCTCTGATTGCATCTTGGCAATGTTGCCACTGATTTTCGATACATTGTGATGCAGCAGAGAACGTCGAGAGAGGTTACTTGTAACTCGGTTGGAGAAGGATTTAGCGGTCTCTTGCGATTGTAGCGGTTCGACGTTGTATATTCTCCCAGCACCTCCCTGTTTTGCCTTGGGTCTGGAAACTCGAAGTGCTACATTCGCTACAACAAAGTAGTGGTCCAAGTTGATGTTAGCTCCTCGGAAAGTTCGGACATCCACGATGTAGGAAGCGTTGATTGCAATATGATCAATCTAGTTGACGGTAGATTGATCTGAAGAATTCAAAGTTAATTTGTGGATTTTGAGGTGCGGAAAACGCGTACTGTCTAAAATGACATTTCACACCGCAGCAAAATCTATGAGCCTGAATCCGTTGTCGGAAATGTTGTCGTGCAAGCTGTTTTTCCCAATTATTCCAAGAAAGATGTTTTCCCTTCCTAGCTTGGTACAATAATCGCCCAGGGCAATTTTAATATCGTAGCTAGGACACTGCTCATATGTTTTGTCTAAGAGCTCGAAGAACATATCTTTGGTTTTGTGGTCATTCTCTTATTTAGTTAAGTTTTAGTTTGGGGGGCATGTGCGCATATTAGGCTAATGTTGAGGCACTCGTTGATGCACCTATAGCTAAAGGCTTGTTTTCTAAGTCTGGATCCAATGACATGCCTACATCCAAATAAGCTCTGTTGGTTTTCTCGGTAGCAGTCACCATAGTAAACATAGCAGTTCTTCATCCTCTTTTTTTTTGATTAGTCCATCCCATATTCCCATCGTATTTCCTGGATAGCAGTGATGTCTGCTTTATAGCAGTCTAAGGCCTCCGCTAATTCTTTGGCTGCACGTGGTCTGTTTAGGGACCTTTCATTCCACGTTCATATCCAAAGTTCGTTGCCCGCATGTACCTATATAATATCCAGATTTCAGTTTTTTGGACTTTTTGCTTCTTCGATTCATAACTCTTAAGAACCTGTCTTATTAAAATCATAAGTGTGAGTTGTCCTAAAAAGCATTTAAATGCCGTTTAAAAAAGGTCTTCAAATGGTTTCTAATACGTACACGTACACAAAGTTAGAAAGATTTAAATAATATGAATTCTACTGCTTTTTAGTGGTTTTTGATATTAATATCATGAAGAAAAAATATTTAATAAAAGATAACGCTTGCTAATCGAAACAAGTTGCTTTGTCATAATCTTATTTAGACCAACCGAGAGCTGAGGGCGAAACGTTCGTCTGTCGGCACGTAGTGGCGTTTCTGAGAAAAAGTGCCTACGCCTACGACTTCTTGATATAAAAATGGTTTCTACAGGCGTGGTGTAGATGGCTACGTTGGTCTTGCAGAGTTCGGCGCTTTTTTGTGGAGTTTTTGGATTTTTGATAAACTACTTGAAATTGGTCTCGTCTGGAAGCCCTCAACTTCCTGATTGCGAATATGTACATGACAGACTTGACTCCATTCTTTAGACACACGCTCTTAAAACCAAAGGTTTTCAAGCAGATCTTTAGATAAGAGACGTAATTATATTTGCACAAACATTGAACAGCTGGGGAGAGCTTTTCCTTAAGAACTGCGAAACATTTTCTAATCTTTGTTGAAAATCATTCAAATTTCATTAAGTTAAAGTCACAGCGAAGAACCAATAAATCCAATGCAATTTGTATGACAATTAGGAAAACGCGAAGTTTAAACTGATTTAGTAGCACTTACCAAAAATCTAGTTGCATTGAAACTCGAAGGCATTTTAGGTTTTTTGAATCGTCTCATTGATTTCTATGACAAAAAAAAAGCTTAGCTGTTCAAAAAAACCAAATGATACCTAAGCTAAATCCTGCATCCATAATGCCAAATACCAAAAACCTTTCGATTTCTAAAAACAAAAAAAAGTTTCCAATCTTTAATGGTGGTCCAACCTGTCATTTTTTATCTTATCCAACTCTTCAACTCTGCACTTCATCCAGATGTTGTTAACAGACAAAATTTTGAAACGATTATATTGATCTTGTTACCATCGGAAAGCGGATAATGTCATGTCTGTTTTGACTTAAAGCTAAAATGCATTTCAATACATATTAAAAACAAAAAAACAAAATTAAATCCCTTGGATTCTCAAAACATACAAGAGAATCGAGGCCCTGGCCATAACATTCTGTGTCATTCCAACCAAAAAGCTATGTATAACTATACTCCTATATAAGCCCAGAAATAAACATAAACACGCAACACGTAATCAGACCCATTTAATGCCACATATCTCATTTAGCAACAAAAAATAAAAGGAAACCCCTCGAAACTTTGCAGACTTCAAAAAAAAGAAGAAGAACAGCGAATTCAAAATTGGTTTCTTGTTAAAAGATCCCCACAATTCCACATACGTTCTTATAAACGTAGATATATGTGGGAATTGGCTTTTTATTTTTGAGTGTTTGAAAACCAAAACATACCCTCGCGCTTCGCCATTTGCCACTCCTCCTCTCATCCTTTCAACACTTCTTCAATGCATATGGTTTATTCGCTAGTTTCAGGGTGATTTATTTGACTAGACCTACCAATATATTCCTGGCACAGTCTATGAAGGCTGAAACTTTTCCACCCACACTCACCACAGCTATAGCTATACCAAGCCGTCGAAATTTTGGCGATTTGCCGCTTTATGTATGGACGCTTTTTCTGTCGAAAACTGTCTAGAAGACCAACCTTTACTTCTTCGTCGAACTATAGTAAAACATCAAGGGGCTTATAGGTCTGTTCGATTAGAAACTTCTTACTGACATGAAATCTCAAAACACCACATATGTCCAATTCCACATTCTGGGCTTCAACCCAGGAGAACGAATGTAATATTGAAGTACATCCCGAAGAAGAAAAAGTGGATTAAGTCCCCCATCAACAAACCTTTGCTGAAAACGGAGGAAAGGAGGAAGAAACACAATAACAGGAACTGCTGAGATGCCCTTTCTCTGATAAGCCAAAAGAATTTTAACCTTTTTTTTGTTGGCAGTGAATCTTGTGGTTGTGAAGGCTAAAGGATTTTTGTGTCAGTTTTTGTGTGTCCTTTTTTTCGGTGGATTTTGCGGATTAGGTTGAACTGGTTTTATTTTTCAGCTTGTCCTGCTTCTACTCCTGTTCCTGCTCCTAACTCCTGGATGGTAGCACAAACAATATTTGCATGTTAAACTTGTATGGAGATAGGATAGCTCTGTCTCTGAGTTCTGTGTTCTGATATTTGGGTAGGGCCCTCATCGCTTTGGATATAGGATAAGGAAGATGGGGAAAGAGGTCGAGAGCCCAGCGAACTACGTCAATCGCCTTCGTCTGCGGTTTTTCGAGAAATCTTTTGTTTTTTTTTTCTTTGGTTCACTTTTTGGTTGAAGCTCCATACAAACTGCTTCACTTCGTCTCCCTGATGTTGATTAATTCGCGATGATAAAGCCTTTAAAAAAGGGATTCTCTTGTGTTTGATTACTGTAATAACAACAGGCAGACACGACCTTAGACAAATAATCTGATTAATGTTTATTTGAGTTTTATATTGTTGTTGAATTCACCAACAAAGACAACGTAACAACGACGACGGACGCCAGCCGCTGTGCCGCCAACGAAAGGATTAGTCGAAAATCTGGAAATAATTCAGAATTAACTCTGAAATGCGATGGTGACGGTGAAGGCGACCGACGACGGTGATTTCGACGCTACGAAGGCATTATTATACATACATCGAAATCACAGTAGGTACATAATATGATGGTAAATTAATTATGGAAGTCGTTAAGAAAAATGTAGAATATGCAATTAAACATTTTTTCTCAGCACAAAATCCATTAATTTTAAAAAAGATGGAATCAAATCTTTGATAGCTAAAGGGTGTTTTTTTTTTGTAGAGGCAAGGAACTTTAAAATGGAATAAAACAGAGATTGCTTTTTTTAAATTGACATTGTTTCTGGAATATGGTCGCCATGGATGGTTTGGACGTAGTCTAAGCTGAAGGTCTAATTTTATATTGCAAAAGGCAGTAACGCGGCGAATTTCGTCCTCCAAGTTTTCAATCTTTTCAGAATTATCGACGTAGACTTTCGACTTCACATATCACTATAAAAAAAAGTCAAGAGTTTTTATTTACTGCCTTATCCATTTAACCAAAAGTGAGTTAACCGTAAGATGGACGTAATACGCGATACGTATTTCGAACAAAACCATGATTTCCAAATTTAATTTCCAAAATTTGGAAGCTTTGTTCAGGCCTGTGTAGTTTATTCATGTTAAAATGTCAAATTTAAATAAATAACTTGACAGCTGTCACAATGGTTACCGGTTAAAAAAATATTGCAAGTTTAAAGTTCTATACGTCTACAACAAAAACACCCTTTTATATGTTTGGAGATATAAGACACTTGACTAAAGGCTTAAATCCAAAAGTGACACGCTGAGGCTCAAATCCTATCTATACTATATTCATATCTAATGGATAAATGTTAATACTGAATATTATACTGGTTTTATGAACATACAAATGTATGGATGTATCTATAAGATACATAGATAATAATTGGCAACTATCGATTAGATTGATGAACGATGAGTAGATGATTGATGATGATGATGAATAAACTTAAGTGGATATGCGATAGAAATTCCGGTTAACACATCAAAAGCAGCAAATGTGAATAAGGAGACATGCTTATGCATTGATTTATAAAGTGAATAATAATTTATAACGAAGAAGAAATTTCTTTGACAGATTTCAATTTGCAATATTTTGTTAAAAACAAAACAAAAAATAAAATTGAATACAAAGTTGTTTTGATTTAAAAAATATTTGTTTCCTTTATAGAGTCTTGAATGCTTTTAAATTGTTTATAAATGGGAAACAAATCACGTAACTGTGGGCATTAAAAAGCATTCCCAGAATTTTATATTTGACAGTAGGTGATTTTTTGAATGTGTTGTGATTCTTATGTAATTTTCCATATTTTTCTGTGATTTTCTGTGATTTAACAAATCGTGATTGATTCGTGATTTCCTCAATTTCGGTATTTAATTGTAGTCATCTGTTTTTTAACATATTTGTCCATGATCAATTTTCTGTTTTATTTCATAATATACATATGTATTGACAGTCTTTGATTTGCAGTGAGAGTTTGTGATTGTCAAAATAAGTCTGTGATTTTCTGGACTCCGCGTTGGTTTGCTAAACTGATCCGTGATTCGTCTGTAGGGTTTATCCGTAATTTGTCGGAAACGCCGGTGATTTGCCAAATTCTTCTTTATCAGTCGCATTCTTCCTTTTTTGTGATTTTGAGAAAACGCCTATGATTTTCGTTATCACCTGTGATTTTCCAGCCTCTTTCGTGATTTACCGAATTTTTCCGTAATTTGCTAAATTTTTTCGATGAAAAGATCAATTTCAGCAGTTTGCCAAATTCGTCTATGATCTTCTAGATTTATATGAAATTTCAAAGACCCGTTTATAATTTGCAAGATTTGTCAGTAATTTTACTTGAGCATTTCATGATTTGTCTTTTTAATTTGTGATTATTCAAATTCGTCTAAGTTTTTTATATTCGTAGTTAATTTGTCGGATCGATCCGTGATTTGCCAGATTCGTCTGTAGGAGTTTTCCGTAAATTGCCAGAATCGCCAGTGATTTGGGTTTTAGAGAATACGCCTATGATTTTCCAGTATCTTTCATGATTGTCCTGATCTTTTCCGTAATTTGCCAAACTTTTTCCAGGATCGTTCTTGATGTTTCGGTGAAAATATCAATTAATTTCATATTTTATCAGCAGTTTGCCAAATTCATCTTTGATCTTCTAGATCTATATGATAATTCAAGGACTCGATTTGCAAGATTTGTCCATAATTTATATTTGGACCTTCCGTGATTTATTTTATTAATTTTTGTTGTGTGAAGTTAATTTGTCGGATAGGTCCGTGATTTGCCAGATTTAACAGTAGGATTGTTTCGTATTTTGCCGGTCATCAGTGATTTGCCAAATTCGTTTTTTATTTGTCATATTCATCTGTAAGTTGTCATGTTCTATGAAAATGAGGCTATGATTTCCGATTTATCACTTGTGATTTTATAGACTCTTTTGTGATGTACCGAATTTTAACGTGATTTTGTCGGATTTGTTGGTCATTTGTAAGATTCACCTTTGATATGCCGGATTTTTCTGTGATTTTCACAATACACTCCAGATTTGTCAGATTTTGTTGAGATTTGTCAAACGCCATCGTAAATTATCAGATTCTGCTTTACTTTGCCGGTTTTTTCCGTGATTTGTTGTTGTTTTGCCGGATTCATAATTGATTTGCATGATGTTTTAGTGATAAGATTATTTTGTTGTATTCGTCACCAGTTTGTCAACTTCGTCAGATATGAGATTTGCAAGAAACAGCTAAAGGGTTTTTTATGGCGGCCATTTAGTTTTTTGATGACATCTGTCAAATCTTTTGTTTATTATTCAGTAGTTTATGCCAAATCATTATGGCAGGTTACACGATTGAACAGAACGTTCAAATGATAAAACTTTATTATCAAATTGATTGTTTGTTAACACAATCGTTGTGCGCATTTCACCAATTCTACGGTAGACGTGATGGAGTCAACTCCTCACTGTTTGGTGGCCAAATTTGAGACTGCCGATTCAGTAAACAATCAGCCAACATGCAGGAATGCAAGATCTGCCGATATCAACGACGTACAGCAGAACCTGAGGCAGTCTTTTCCTCGCCGTACACTAGAACTGGGCTTTTCGCAGACTTTAGATTGGCGAATTTTGGATCAGGACTTGTTCCTACACCCTTTTAAGATCCAACTGACTTAGTTGTTCAAAGTTCATGACCATAGAAAACGCCGTTTGTTCGCTGAATGGTCTTCGAATCGTTTGGAAGAGGACCCCAAATTTGACTAGTAATCATCTTTAGTGACGAGGCTCATTTTTGGATGAATGGCTGTGTTAACAAGATTAATTGCGTAAATTGCGACGACACCAACCAACGCGAGGTTCCCAGGTGATAATGCATCCTCAAAAAGTTACCGTTTGGTGTGGATTTCGGTCCGGAGGTGTAACTTTCATCGTCAACTGCGAGCGCCAAATAACAATGATAACTAATTTCTTATGTGGTTCCAACAGGACGGGCGCGGCGCTACAATCGACATTATATAATTATTTGGCAGATTTTTTCTTAATTAAGTCCGTAGTTTTTCAGTGTTAGTCTGTGATGGGTCGGTTTACGATTTTTCGTTATAAGTTTAGGGCTTTCATTTTCAGGATTCATATGTGATTTTTGTATTCGTCTGAGATTTTTTTTTTTGTTAATTTGGTTCATTTGTGATTCACTAATTCCTTTCTTGATTTTCTAGATCTTTGCAATACATCCCCAATTTTCTAGGTTTTGCCGTGTTTTTCCAAAATATTGTGATTTACCGAATTTATCCGTTTCTTCGCGAACTGTCCGTGGTTTTCTTAATGCTCACATGGTTTGGCGTTACCAAATGTTTCCAAATGTATCCGTAATTTGACGGATTCTGTGATTTTTGCCAGCTTCATCCGTTATTTCCAGTATCGTTCGTAATTTCCGAAGCTTGTGTATACATTTTTTGTATTTATCCAGAATTTTTCTTAGTTTTTTGAATTCATCACTGTATTGTTGCACTGTTCCGTGAATTATCAGTTCTTCTGTTATTTGCTGAATTTGTGTCTTAATTGACGAATTCGTCTGTAATTTGATAGATTCATCGGTTATTTGCTGAATTCATCATTGATTACCAGAATTTGGAAATATCTACTGAAAACAGTAGACTGGAGACCGTTTTCCGGGCCTCTAAAAACGTAAGTATTATTTGTCTTGAAAGACATATTCAATACATTGTCTAAAGTTTCAAAAAAGTTCTAATTCAAAAATAATACTCTCCCAAATTATTTTACTGATTTTGTCACAAAAATATAACATGAAATTATTTCTGGGATTTTGCATTTAAAAAAAAAAACTGTCAAAATCAATCAAACAAAAATTGACATGAGTGACTGCACCTGGGATGACATTTATTTTGAGTTTTTAAAATCACAACAAAAGTCCAAATAAATTTACTTCAAAAATGTTAACATGCAAAATTTAATATCTGCTATAAGTAGGTGCTCAATGAGTGCGGCGGCGGCGCCATAATTCCCCATAAAAAAACCTTACCCCAAAAGTCATCTTTCTCAAGAAACAGACCATATCAAAAAAGGAATCAAAAACATACAACTCTTAAGACAAACTTCCAGAAGACCGTTTAAAATGATTTTCATAGAAAAACAAACAACAAAATTCAGACAAAAATTAAAATCATATAAGTTTCATATTTCACCAGACATGAATGAAATGTAATCCAAGTTCAAAGACGAAAATCACATTAAATATGGAACGTTGTATCATTTTTAACTAAGGTATTGCCATACCCATAGAAGACCACATAAAATATATAGGATGTGCGTTCAATCCTTTAATGCTCCTGATTATACGCTTGATCCGCTTCCTACCTGGTATATAACTACTTTAGAATAATGCATCCAATTTAGCTTCTGTCATGTCTTTTTTTTACGTTACGTTTTGAGTGTTGCCAATTTTGTATGTAAGACAATGATGTCGTATAAGGTATGTGTGTTTTTGTTTGTTCCACTTTTGACAGATGATATGATTTATGCAAATTGAGGAAAATGTCATTTCTTCTAAACATTCGAGAAGCAAAGAAATACAAAATAAAAGTCAAAAAAACATGAATTAAGACATTTATAGCACTTAAACAAAATGTCAAAAGAACGACTGCAAATAAACTGTCAAAACTCAAAAGCTTTAAGTGGAAGTTAAGTAGTCTAATTTAGGTAAAAGAATCTGACGTACTTCAAAATTTTAAGTCAATCGGTTCAAAATTGTCTTGAAAATGAGTCCGGCCAACTTAAAAAACGCATTATTGAAATAGAAACGTTTAAAGCTTTGATTAGTAGCAACTCAGGAGTAATTTTTCAATACCTTTAATATTTAAATTCAAAAGCCGAGTGCTTCAAAGTTATTCACAATACAGAATACTTCACGACACCATGAAGGAAATATCAGTACTTCAAAAAAGTTTGGGCGTCCATACCCCTTATACAGAAGAGTATCCCACATTCCTTAAAGTCAGACGACAGCACTGTTTTGAAAAGTCCAAAGATCGATAACAATTCCTTTTTCTTAAGAAGGCAAAAATCTTATGTGTATTAATTTCAAATTGTGTTACTTCCATTTCTTCGAACGACAGTTTTAAAAAAATGTAAAACATGGAAAACTCTTGTTTTCGATACAAAGTTATTCTTTTTCCAGTTATAAGAGTGAAGAAATTCGATATGTCCAGTTCAGTTCATTGAAAAAGAATATTTATTGCTTTGTTAAGCGTGAACGCACTTAATTATTGGGAAGTCGTGTTTGAAAGACTGAGAAGGAGAAAGAATAGAATAGAACCTTTAAAGTCAAGAAGCCAAGAATCGATAGATGTAGGTAAGGTTTGAAAACAAGAGTGTAAAGGCAAGGTACAAGATATTGGTGTAGAGGAAGCCTTGGTTGTTTTTTCTTTCTTTTACAAATCTTTTAGATTTTCTTCTTTTTCTTCAATCACAGTATATGACACCCAGTTTTAAACTTCCCTAAGTACCTTGTCCTTCCTCAGCTGTTGTATACATTTTAATCCTTTTAAACAAATATTTAATTTAGCTTTTCTTTATTTTTCCGTTTCGCATGATACTCCACTCCGCTTCCATGATGAAGACATAACTGCATTTTCAATTCAAGAAAAAGAGCTGTATTTTTATTCCAAAGAGTCTCGAGGTAGGTTAGGTACCTTGACTATACTTTGTAGTGCGCTTATAATCAAATACTCCAAAATGTCGACACCATGCTTAACTTTTTTTTTACCGCCTACAATGTTTACATTTTTAAAGACTCGAGCCATTATACATAAACTAAATACAGTGTCTGTTTACCAAATCAGTCGAATAGGAGATTAAAATAGCACTGCAAGCATTAGTGTCTCCTCCCAGGTCTCAGGACCAGACCAGGCCAGAACCATTAAAGAGCTAGCTCCAAATCCGTTCGCTCTCCACTCAGGCACTAACTAACCCAATTCAAGCTCAATTGCAATTGCAATTAATCGCATCAAAACGGTTACCCACATTATCTGCATCACAATGTGTTATCAATTATCGTGGCTTAAGATTGTTTCCGCACCTTGGCAACTTGGCACCTATATCGGATAGCTCAACTCAACACAAAGGCTGCAAATCCGCTTCGTTGGCATACTCCGAGAACGTAATCTTAGAGCTTAGATTCTACATAAGCAACATTTTAGCTGCACCCGCCCGCTCTTTCTTAGTCGTTGTCGACGTCGTCGTAGTCTTTGTAGAGTCGCGTCGTCGTTGTAGTCATCGTTATTACCGCCCGTTATACTCTTTGACTTAAGCTGACACGTAAAGCGATTAATGTTTCTGCTTCGCGAACACTCTTTATTTCTCGCGGCAGCAGCATCAGCATTCAATATTCACCAGCGCAGCGCAGCGTCAGCGGACCAAGTTGAACCTTCGTCGAAGTCATCATCATCGCCATCGTCGTGCGTCGTCTTTGGATTTCTGGTTGATTCTTTTGTCGAATGTTGGAGGAGCTATAGCATATGGCATGACATGCTAAAGAAGGTGTGCATTCAAATCCGATACCCACTAAAACTGTCTTCACGTTGATTAATACACTGTGAGAAATGATGTAGGATTTCCCGGATGCTGCTGTCCAATAGAAAACAAAACAAAATCTTAACACGAACAAATTTGCTGTCAAAATCCATTTACACGTTAAGAAAATCAATTATTTTAACCCTCGCCTAAATTGGTTGGTTTTGTTTCAGTGTAGACCTTCAAAGTGAATGGAAAATGTTCAAATATTTTATTTGACAGGAGGAAGAGACAACAATAGCGTTTTGTGTTACTGTCAAAACTTTATTTTAGAATGTTTGATGCCATTGACAGGGTGATCATTTAATTCCATTGAAACAGGTGGCCTAATTTTTTATCAAAAGTATTGTAGTTAGGTGACTTGAAAGGCGATATTATGGTATTTGAAAAGATTTGTTCGGTTTGAATGTCATTTAACAAAAAATGACGGAACCATAAAAGTCAAATGTATGATGACTAGAAAAATTTAGACATCAGATTTGAGATTGATTTAGGAGTGAGCTTGAAGATAAAAAAAAGTTTTAACAAAAGAATATTTTGCTCAACAACATTTTAACCTAATTTTGAAAGACAAAACTAAATTTGAAGCAATTGAAAAACCACTTCCGCTAATGGTAGAAGTGAAAGCACAAGAAGCACTTTTCATAACGTCAAATAAACATTTAAAAATTTACATCGTTTGTATACAAAAATTTTAGCTTAGCATTTATTAAGACACAAGTGTTTTTCTCATCACTATTAAATGCTTTTAAAAACCGTCAGTGGAACGTAACATATGGCTGAATCACAAACACGCTTCAGCTTTGGCTTCACCTGACGTTTACGAGTTCAGCCATAGAAATTCAATGCATGCCATCACAAATGCTCTTCGACCTCCCGTTTCGTTTGACAATCTTAAGGAAAAGAACGTAATGTGACTCCAAAGGGAAGCTCTAAATGAATTATCTGAACATATTCTTTGTCTGAGAGCTCAACAGCTGTACACAAAAAGTCAACAAACAAAATGTTTACTCTTTGGACGGATGAAATAATAGAAATGTCATTCGAAGCAACCTCGAAGCAGGCCAACCGTAAAGCAGACAAAGCCGAGACTGAAGCGTGTTTGTGATTCAGCCAATAACGTCTCAAAAATACGTTCAAAACGTCACTGCAAAATCATTTTATGGCATTTAGCGATATGACATAAGTTAGCTAGAAAATGTCAATAATAGTACTAATGGAGGCAGTACCTGTGGCGTGATGGTTAGTGTATTGGACTGTCATGCCAGAGGTCTTGAGTTTAATCCCTGCCTAAGCCATATAAAGTTTTTTTCACGGGTACTGCCTCTTGCGAGGAATTTACAAATTCTCCAAAGTAATTAATGTTATGAAAAGTGCTTTCTCAAACAAGCCGTTCGGATTTGGCTTAAAATTGAAGGTTCTCTCTATTCCTGACAACATTTCTATTACACAGGAATGGTTAAAGGTCGTAAATCACTAATCCCTGGTTCTGAATAATGTGATTATTTTATTTTATTACTTATTCAAAATAAAAAAAATCTCAAGAAGACTAAAAACGCCATCGCAAATAAAAAGTCGGAAGTGTTTAAAAACAAAGCCGGTTGCGTTTTATGAAACACCAGCCCCAAGTTTCAAGAAATTTACTACAAATTTTCATTGGATTAGGATAGGTAGGATTTAGAAGAAAGTTAATTTATATTTAACTTAGGTATGTCCCCTTGAACAATCCTGATTCTTGGAAAGATTTCAGAATGTCTTTAAATGACTACGACTAACCGTTCGTGGCATGAGTCGTTCATAGAGTTTGACTTGCCGGTGAAGCGTAGAAATTGACAAGAGCCCAATGGTATGCAATAAAGACAACACTGAAATAGTTGAATTCACGATAGATACGTGAAAGAATACGATTGTTACACGAAAAATTCCATTTTTGAAAAGCGAAAAACACTAGTGGAATGTGGCTGAGTAAAAGTATCTGATACTTGGAATAAAATATAATTAGGCTTCAGTTTAATTTTTATAACCATAGTGGAACGTAAAAATACTTCAACGAAAAGTGTGAAAAAATATGTGGATTGTGAGAAAACGCCAATACCTACTTTACTTAGGTCCTCGGACCTCTTAGACCTGTTCATATTACGGGACATGAAGTCTCCACTTTTCCTACGAGAAATTGTGTACGATTTTTAGAAATTATCTCACCTTTTTTCAGCTCTATCCCAGTCATGCTAATCTCTGTTTGAACGTTCTTGGTCAAGTAGTTACAGGCCAGCCTACTTGTCTGCCCACGTGTGAGAACCAGTTTTTCCACATCGTTTGGCTCACAATGTTTTTTTTAGAAGCAAATAGTCAATTTATTTCCACTTCGTCGTAGTATAATAGAATCTTTCGGTTCCTGGTCCATTCTTGCATGAAGATATGGTTGGCCCAAAAAGTCCTTAAGATATTTTGAAGAAATCTCTTAAAGAACCTCTTCACCTTTCCTTATGAAAGTGCCTCTGACTTTCTAAGTGCTGCATCCATAAAGTAGCACACAATTTAAAATTGGAGGAAAAAAGTAGTAGTTTGGCATTTAAGCTATAATAGTTGTTTCTCCAAACTTTGGACAGTATTCCAAATACAGCGTTTGATTTTTTGGTACGGCTGTTTACGCCCACTTAAGTTCCGATAAATCTTCTACCGCGTCTATACCAATTTTCCGGAAATATTGACCTTGTTGATAGGGAAATTCCAATTATAATCCCACTGTATCTGCTTGTCCCTTCACCCTTGTTGTAATTCTATAGAGATCAATGGTTCTTTAATAAGGTGATATTGTAAGGTCTATTATGTATCACGAAGAATGCTAACCTCCGTAACATATCCTAGCAATCAATAGTTTTCTTTTTGGTTTGCTTTAGGCACTAAGAATGCTAACCTTTGTAACCTATCCTATTAACGAGGCCTTTTTACACTTAAAATTTTGGTGTATTCATGAATATTCAAAACTAGTTTTACGGGAACCACCACTAGGAGGTGAAATAAGCTTTTTACAGTGACTTTTCGTTGCTCTTTACTGACTTAGCTCAATAGTTTACCGATCAATGCAAGTCAGTCCAACGGTATAAAGAAAATAACTAGTGTATTTTTGCGGTAAAATGTTGCTAAGGAATAATTTGCATACTTGTGATTTAGTAACAGTTTCTTGCCGTTCATTAGAAAATTGAAATATTGAGAGTAAATGTTAAATTGTTTTTATAATGATTTCTTTCAAAGGCTTACCTTAATTTAAGACGTTTTCGACACAAAAATCTACTTTAAAGCTGGTTAAAATTTTTCTTAAAGTGTACTTAGAAGACTCACTGATAATGAGTACTTTTTCATTGAAGCTCTTTTTCGGAAAAAAAAATGGATGAAATGCATCAGCAATCTTTTCAGTTCCTTTTTTTGTTCTACAATCTTTTTGCGAAGAAGTTCCATAATGCATTTGTAAATCCTATCATTTACTCCTATAGATTTTCGATTAACCTCAAGTTTTAGGTAAACTGAAGCGGAAAACTATTGCCATCGTCAATTAACCCCACTAATTTGTACCTACCGTCACGTCTCGGTAGTCGATTGATAGCTGCAAATATGTTCAGATTCATCTTCTGTGGTGATCCTTCAAGTTTATCCTCAAATCAAGGAGTTTGAGTTGAATTATCCTTTTTAAGTCACCCAAAATAAATTTCGAGTGGATATTGCAAAATGTTGGAATTTGAATACCTTCGTCATAATACTTCTGATGGCTGCCAATGCAGCATGTTTCTGCTGGGGCACGAATATATTGATGAATTATATGGTTCATTGTTCCGTAGCCCATGTTCGAGTACGTCGAAGGTGAAGGTATGTAGGATAGGGATTGTAGATTCATCACAAATTGAGATGAAGGTACACATAAGGCCTTGGAAGGAAGGATAGTTATTGAATTCTCAGTTCATTACTAATGGCACTGATGGTGTTGCGCCCTCTGTATGTGGAATGTATAGAAGGTGAAATTCCAAATTTGAAATGTGACACAAAAGAGGCCTCTCTCTAGCTTTCTAACAAACAACCAAGAATTATGATGAACCTTCTTTACATCCCTCTGAGTGATGGCGGTGCATGATGGAACGAGGATATACATCAAGTCTAACCTAGGCAAGGCATAACTCATTGCTAAAGCTTGCCTATGATGTTTTGATGGGGGAATCCACTTAGACGTCAAAATTACGCCTATCATAATAAAGTACACATATAGAATTGAAGTGAAGTCGGTGCTGTTATATAGTTTGGATTCATCCATAGTTCTTATACCTGTACTAAAAACGAATAGATACCTGATGCGCAGCTTGAAGGGAAACGTATGGCGGGCGTTATTAAAGCTCAAGAGGATGATGATGATGATGAGTGCTTATATATATATGTGGAATAAAAGAACCTGTATTACGTTCCGGGTGTCATTATTGTACAGGGAAATGACTTCTAAGAACGAGAGGGGTTTATAATTTTTTCCACTTTTAAATGAAATGTGAAAGTGGAAATTTGCTGCTTCAACAATTGGAAATGTATGCACAAATGCATTTTAAATGCATGCATATTGCATATATACCACACCAGGTTATATTCTATCAAAGAACTTTTCTAATGAAGGACATTCAAAGAGAAAAAGGGACCTCGATGATGCGACGTCTTAAGTGTGCTGCAGATAACACATAATTATGATGCAACCGTTTGGCTCATTACGGATGTAATTTCTTTCTATTTTCGTAATGTTTGCAGGGTTAAAGCTTCGTGCAATATTATTTCAAAACATACAATTATCAAATTTTAAAGGGAGATATGACTTTCAACATATTCGAAATTAACCGCACATTTTTATTTGCAAATTATATGAACTATAAGGCAAGTATTGTAATTGTAAGACATTTTTAACTTACGATTGTAAAGAAGTCGAAAAAGTGAATCAACGTCAAAAATTTCAGATATCTCAAAACGGCCTGATAGCTTATTATGAAATGCTCCCAAAAATTTCTTAACTTGGCTTCTTTAAATAAAGAAACTGTGTTTTTGTGAAGCTCCAAAAGGATACACCAAGAACCGTTTTTATATTCTCTCAGAAACAAACGTGCCGATTAAAGTAAATTTACTGAATAAGATTGTCTAAATAATATTAGATGGTTAAAGATGTCTTATGTTTGTTTTTAACAGGCATTGGTTTTGTGACTCAATTACCGCTGGAAAGCTCCATTTTGAAACCATAAGCTCATAAGATCTGTGGATGAGGAACGATATAGGATTTATAAAATGATATCACAGCGAATCAACGCTAGAGCCATTTGCTCAAGTTCAGAAAAGAGTTCAGCTAGCTTTTTTTTATGTTGGCCTCGGCAATTACGTAATTAATAATATATAAGGCCTCCATCCTTTGAGCCGTCATAAAAGATTTTAGAATCCTTCCAATCTTTTTGTGTAGAAACAATGACTTTAAAAGTTAGCCTGTGTTTGTTTTGAAAATTTCTGAAGGGATCAGTTCAGAAATATTGGTCTGGACAAGTAAAAGTTTGATTCTTCAAAAGCACCTTACTAAATATTTAATGTGCAAGTCAAGTAGCAGACAGGGTTGTATTCTGTCGCCAATATTGTTTTTGTTGATGATAAGCGATGTACTGAGCGCAGTTTTGTCACGTAGCGGAGGGATCCAATACACTTTACATCATATTTAAAGCACTTGGATTACTCTGAAGACGTTTGCTCACTCTCTCATATAGGATCATGGATCTCCATCAAATGAGAAAAAGTGTGGAGAGAGAAGCAGAAGTCGTGGGGATGAAAATTAATTCCAGTAAAAAAAATGATCAGCCTCGGAACCCGATTATCCTTTTGAATAAATATTTCCTCGCAAACGGTGGAAAAAGTGGAGAGCTTTTAATACCTTGGAAATATCGTCTCCATCGAACGCAGAACTGAAAAAACTAGTCACCTGCTAAATTGACAAAGCAAAAGCGGCGTTCGATATGCTTGCGAAAACTTGGAGGAATAACTCTATTAGCTCAAGAACAAAGCTACGACTGTTTCGCACATATGTCGAATCTATGTGTCTTAATGGGTGCAGTACCTGGAAATTTACTTCAGCCATTAGAAGAAAGCTGCAAATCTTCGTGAATAGATGTCTTCGCAACATTCTAAGGATTTTCTGGCCAATCGAATATAAAATCTCGGTTGTTCAGCTCTTCTTCCGTCTGTGTGAGCTGATTCCACTGCATTGCTTGCCAATCCATTGGCTCTTAGGCCTTCGCATAATAGAGTCTATAGGAAAAGGTAACGACTGCATTGCATGCCAAGCAATGCAGTGGAATCCACTCACACAAGGAGGAAGAAGAGCTTGACAACCGAGAAGGACATGGGGCAGCAAAGTCAAGGAGGAATCAGCGTCACTAGGCAAGAGTTGTTAGGTAAGGGAGACTTAACAGGTCTGAGGACCTAAGTAAGTAAGAGAATCAAGAGGTACGAGGTGCAGAATTAAATTCGTTGGGGTATAAGTTCGAGATGAATAACAGGATGGTAAAATTTTAAGGGCCGATGTTGAATGGAGACCACACTGAAATGTAATTTTTTTTCTGCAATTCGTTTGACATATCTCAATTTCAGTCTTATTCAACTTGAACCATGAAAAAATTTACAACCGAGCAGTGCGTTAAAGTTATTCAGGCTTATTTTGAAATCACTTGTGATTTTTTCGGTTAATTTAATCGTTTAATTAATTAAAATTTGAGCAAACCGGGTCTCGCAGATAGTGTAATTGAAGAACCATCCACCTCAATAACTTCACGTCTCATGCTCGTCGTTAATGAACATTATGCGTTTAAAAAGGCATTCAAGTGCACGGAGACTGTTTGGTGTGGTTTATGATCTAGCGGCATCATCGGCCTGTATTTTTTCCAAAATAAATCCCCTCAGTCATTTACTGTGAATGGTGTTGGCTATCTTAAGATGATAATAAACTTTGTTATGACCTGAATGGAAAGATATGGATGCAGATAATATGTGGTTTCCACAGGACTGTGACACTTGAAAAAGAAGAAAAGGTGTATTTCGATAAGCTAGCAACAATTAAAGAATTGACGGATGAGATATTTTTGCACATTAGCGGCATAGAACCTCAATTATACCTCAGCGCCATGATAATTTTGACCATCGGATGCAGGTATGCAGCCAAAGTCGCCTTTAAGCCAATATAATATTCCACATACATAGTTGTACCTTACCGATATTATCGTAATACAAATAAGTGACAATAATTTCCTAAATAATTTGTGTTTTATTCAAAATCTACATCGGCCCTTAAAATTTAACCTCCCTTTATAACTGTGACCAGCCCTACCCACTTTTAAAATAAAAGCTTATTTAACCTGCTTCAATGGCTCGGGAATAATAATGAGAAAGAGGCATCTTATAAAAATCTTCGCTTTTATTTTTAAACAGACTCTTTGGATACAGGATCAGCTTCGTGCGACCTATTCGTGCATTTAATCAATGATCTATTCTCCAATCCACATGATGTCCTGGAAACATGTGTCATCTTCAAAATACTTAAATTTGATTACATTTGAATTGAACATATTCTACATCTGCATACGAGATAGTTCTGACTTAAATTTTATGTCTTTTTCCTCGCTTCAAAGTGAGACTAAAATTATTTTTGGTCGTAAATTGAAAATTTTAATAGCTCCTCATAAACTAAAATGGACAAATTGAATGGCAAATGGACAAAGAGTCACTTCTATCCACACTTGTAAAACTTCATAATGAAGAGAGTCCGAGTTCTTTTAATTATGTTTTATTTATAATCTTTATTTTATTCGAAATGGGTATAATTTTCCTCTCTGTATCAAAATAGAGTGTTTAGTTTTTCTTCTTTATTTTTTGTAACAATCCAAATGTCAAATTTAATGAGTTATAACCTTAAATGCGTGTTTGCTAGTTTTTATTTGTTTCTATTTTATAGTTGGAAAAAATAATGTATAATTATATTTATGTTTTAACTGCTTTGGATTTGATTTTTATTGTTATTGAGGTATTCAGAGTCATAAAAATTTGTTGGTTTTCGTGGGTCATCTACAAAATCTCTGGTTTTGTTTTATCGTCGAACCATCTTTATGGAGTGTGTTCGTTTTTATTAAATATGGAAGAGTTCTTTTTTTTAAGATTAGATTAGATTATTCATAAAGGAAATGGATACTTTATGGAAATTATTTTGTATGATTTATATTCAACTAAGGCTCATAAAATTTTATATAAATATCTATCCATTAATAGTATAAAAAAAAAGATCTCTAAATGTGGAAAGAGTTGTTTTATTTGTTGCTTTAATTTTTTCAAATATCACTAAAGGTGTATGATCTCATTAACATGCATAATACTCTTGAAAAAGCAAAGCTTTGAAAAACAATTGAATATGGGATAGGCAAAAAGATTAATGTTTTTGAGGGTTTTGAGTTATTTCTTGGAGATTTTATCTCTAAACATGCAATTAAGGAAATTTTAAAGAAATTAAGTTGTCAGAGGAAAAGATTTGTGATGTAGCAAAATGTTTGCGAATTATAAACATGTCAAATTAAATAAGGCTTATGTTTTGATTTATATGGAGGTCCAAGGCTTGAATCTATCTTAGTCTTCTAAAAATGATACCTTGCAGTGTTTATATTTCAAATAGGCTGTAAACAGGTATAGAAATCATTGTCAACGAATATAAATACAGTTCTGTCTTACGTCAAACATAAATTCTTTTATTTTTGAATATTGCACATCTACATTGCAGAAACAATTTACTTTTCTTTCAAAGAAAGTTGAAAATCTGACCAGCACTAACGGAAATAATAAAAATAAAATAAATAAAGACAAAACTCCTGATTAAGGAAGCAAAACAAAAACTTTAACCAAACGAAAAAACGATGATCATGTCGACAACAATTGTAATATATGCCATTTACCAAAGAAAGTTGCAACTTCCGTAATTAAAGTCTTTTCAATATCCCGTTCAGTTGCCAATTTTAACTCTAACAACAATCTACCTTCTCGTTATCTATTTCTTCTTTATCATTACCACTAATATCAACACCTTTTGTTTTAATCTCTCTCCATTTCCTTCAACGACACAACTGAATGTAGATTCTTCGACTTCTGCTATGTCGAATAACATATTTTTGCCAAAAATTAACAATGAAACTACTTTACTAACATCTACAATTCTATCCGGACTAAAGTCTGTTGAAGGGCAACACATTTTGTTTCTTTGTAAACCTGTACCGTCTACAAATGCACTTGACCTTAAAAAACCACTAGTCCGAAAAGCTGAATAGCCCATTTATCTTAAATGTTGAAAAAATTGTGCATCGTAACCGTACTAAGTATTCGTCCTTTAAAATATACGTGCACCTGATTCAATTTTCCATGTTTTAAATTCACCATCGTTTTGGCTTAAAGGAGTAATAGTTCATGAATT
This sequence comes from Eupeodes corollae, assembly GCF_945859685.1. Taxonomy (NCBI): domain Eukaryota; kingdom Metazoa; phylum Arthropoda; class Insecta; order Diptera; family Syrphidae; genus Eupeodes; species Eupeodes corollae. The sequence goes on along the minus strand of NC_079148.1, from coordinate 145,634,237 downwards.
TATGAATAAGTCAAACAACCCTTTTCGTCAGCATCGGACAACGTTGAAAGCAGCACCGTTAAAGCAGCAAAAAGGTATATATCTACTACCAAAACATAAATGGACTTCGGACAAAGACCAACATGGTTTACAAAAACAATAACAATCTTCTTGAGGATATCATAATATTGACGGAAACATGGCTCAACAACTCTATCTCGGACTCAGGGCTTTTTGACTCCTCTTTACGTGATCGTAATAACTCAGACGATTCACCGTTGGTAGCGAACTTCTTGACGCTATCAACATTACTTTCACTGGTTACCTGATTGACGACTTTCGGTCAGCAGACATCGAAATACTTTGGTTGAAAATTAAAACGGCAACAGCATATACATATACCTCCAAGCTCCAAGAACGAGGTTTATGAAAAACTATGAACAACTGTATAGAAAGTATTTATATATTTTTGGAACCTGAAGACAAAGTAATGGTTGTTGGTGATTTTAATTTACCCAATCTCAATTGGATTTAAATTGACGACGATAACTTCTACGTTCCAATTAACTCGTCATCTTCAATTGAACTTTTATTAACAAATGTTATGTCTTCAATCTTCATGTGCCTTAAGTCAACTCAACGGTGTGAAGAACCGTTTTGGCAAAAGCTGCTCTGAAGCACCTGTGATTTCTTCTGCTGTCAAAATTGTGGATGAAGATCACCATCATCCTGCATTAGACTATCTAATAACACCAAACTAGAATTCAACTTTAGTAGATGTAATTTTGAAAACCTTTTTAACTTATTATGTACGATCAATTTGGATCACTTATCTTGTAACTTTAATGTTGACGATATGTGCAACATTTTTTATTTAACTCTTTTTGACTGTTTCTACAAAATGATTCCATTTAAAAAGACTCGAAATAACTTGAGTGATCCACCATGGTTTGATTCTCAAAAAAACATGATTAAAGGACTGTTCTTAATAGTATCCTGCAACTTGACGAATGTTTTAGACCTGGTCCCGACGGTGCATCATCATCAATTTTAAAGAAATATGCTGCGTATTTAGCACACCCGTTATTTGTTCTTTTCAACGCGCCTTTAAGTATCTCATTGTTTTCTTTTATCTGGAAGAGCTCCTTCATAATAGAAGTACACAAAAAGGTCCTAAAAACAAAATAATGAACTACCGACCTATTGCTAAACTATCTGTTATACCTAAACTAATTCAATTAATCAATTAATAAAACATTACTTTTAAAACTATCACAGCAAGGTTTTAACTCCTATTTCATAAGCTGGATCTCCTCATAAACCTACGCAAGCCAATTAAGGACACTGAACTTCGGATAAGCAAGTGGAATGTTAGGTCCCTTAACAGACTACGTGCGGCCGAAGAATAAGCAGAGGCCCTAGACTGCTATAAAACAGACATCACCGCCATCCAGGAAATACGACGAGATGGGCCGGGAAAAAAGAGGATGAAAAACTGCAATATTTACTATGGTGACTGCTACCACGAAAACCAACAGCGCTTATTTGGATGCGGCTTCGTCATTGGAGCCAGACTAAGGCAAGAAGTCTTGAGCTATAGGCGCATCAATGAGCGCCTCATGACCATACGCATCAAGGCTAAATTCGGCAACATTAGTTTAATATGCTCGCACGCCCTCACAAGAGAGAAAGACGACAACACCAAAGATATGTTCTCTTAGACAAAACATATGCGCAGTATCCTAGCTACGATATTAAAATTGTCCTGGGCGATTTTAATGCCAAGCTAGAAAGGGAAGACATCTTTGGTGGAATAATCGAGGAGAACAGCCTGCACGACTACATTTTCGACAACGGATTCAGGCTCATAGATTTTGCTGCGGGGCGTAACGTCTTGGTAGCTAGCCAGTTCGCGTTTTCCACACCTAAACATCCACAAAGGAACTTGGACTTCTCCAGATCAATCTACCGTCAACCAGATGGACAATATTGCGATCGACGCAAGACACGCTTCCAGCATCATGGATGTACGAACTTTCCGAGGAGCTAACATCGACTCGGACCACTACCTAGTTGTAGCCAAGGTAGCACTTCGGATTTCCAGACCCAAGGCAAAACAGGGAGGTGCTGGGAGAAGGTACAACGTCAAATGGCTACAATCGCCAGAGATCGCAAAAACAAGTAAGTTCTCTGTCGCCAACACAATGTATCAAAAACCAGTGGGAACATTGCCAAGATGCAATCAGAGAATCCACCTCTGACCAGAATGTATAATGGCGACGGCGAACCGAATTCCGCTGTCAGGCAGGGTGATCCATTCAACATAGACGATGAAGCCAACAATCTAGTTCCCCCGGCTTAGACGAAGTAAAGATTGCCATATCCAAGCTGAAGTCTAACAAAGCCGTGAGCGGATGGCTTCAATGCCAAGCTCTTTGAAGCAGCTAGAGATAAGTTGGTTAGGAGTATGCACCATGCCCGATGAATGGAACCTTAGTATTGTTTGCCCGATTCTGGAGATCCTTTAAACTGCACCAACTATAGAGGAATCAGTCTTATTAACGTCGCTTGCAAAATATTCGTCAACAACCTAATAGATCAGTAAGGTTTTAGACCAGAAAAGTCCACAACCGATCAAATATTCATTTTACGGCAGATCCTGGAAAAAACCCAAGAACACCAAATCGACACCCAGCATCTTTTCATCGATGTCAAGGCCGCATATAACAGCATCTTAAAGGAGTTTTATCATCCCTGCTAAACTCGTGCGTTTGTGCAGTATAACCACGGAGAATTCACGCTGCTCCATAAAAGTTGGGACACAACTTAACAGAACCTTTCGGTGTCAAAAAAGGTTTAAGACAAGGTGATGCACTGCCATGCGATTTTTTTAACATCGTCCTTGAAAAAATAGTGCAGAGCTCACACGTCAACATTAGAGGTACTATCATTCAGAATTCTGATGACATTGACAATCTGAAGAACTCAGCGTGATGTCAATAGGTCTTTTGTGAGTATTTAGCCAGAGGCGGCAAAAATGTGTTTAATGGTTAACGAGGGCAAAACAAGATCATCAGAGAAGTGGGACAAAATCTACTTCTCTGCCTCAAGACACTTAAAAAATTTTTGTGATTCCTGTGGCCTTATGTAATTTAGGTTCTTAGTCATTGACCCATACCTCTTAAAATGTGCAATGGCTTTGATATACAGTATTCTGCACACTCATAAAACCATGGGCCATATTTTATGGGGATATGGTATGATACAAACATTTTTTAGTACTCAAACTGTCTCTAGAGTCAAAAGATCAACTCAAGTACCATAAAAACAGTCATTAAAAAATACTCACAAGTAAAATCGAAATCATTAAAGGCATAACTAGACGCATATCATGCGAAAAAAACGGTTCCAAGCTGCACTTTAAAAATCTTGTCGTATTCGTACAACAAACATTCACTCCTTTTTAATTATGACTTATAAAATATTCTCACAAGGTCAATATTATTAAACATTTATGCTCTTGATGCACTTTTCCATTCCCACAGACTTCATACGAGTATAACCTTCTTTTTGACATCATCAGCCACACCTCTTTTTGGATTTTCAAACAAAAATCATAATGTTAGCAGAGTTTTGCTCTTTGGTTGTTGATCAGAAAGTCTTATAAATCTTTAAACAGCCTTCATAAAAACAAGGCTCGTTCAACCCCTCTATCATCTCTGTGTGCATATAACATTCCGATGCAACAACTAGGCGGACTAACAATCTACCTCATTTGACAAGCGTGTGATCTGCCAAACAAGAACACAAAACACACACACTTCAACTACAGTTCCAGCGCTAGCGCTCATAATGCACCGCCGCCACTGCGTTGCCATTAAACCTCCAACAACTTTTACATGATGAGCAAAACTCACATAATTGGAATCGGATGCAGGAATATCACTGTCAGACCATAAAAGAGAAGGCGCAGCCCACCCAAAAGCTTCACCACACCACCACCGACCGGCTTCGAAGTCGTCATCGCAGCCGCAGTCGCACACACCAGCAATTACAATCCAATTTATTGTACCATCACCGCACATCAAACGCGCTGAGTATATTATGGAGGTACACTTCTGACAATGAGTAGGAACGTACGAGAGTATGATCTTAGATGCCCGTTGGCGATGTAGCGATGTGCGCCATCTCTCAAAGTCGAGTCTTTGGCAATCACTCCCAATGACATCTCCGCCACACTAATGATGACTGTTGAGACCAATTTGACATTCTCGATTCGACTCCAAAGTCGCGAACACACAGAGCACACATCACCACTCACCGAGAGAAGACGAGACGCGTTCCCGTCAACTTTTGTTGCCACAGATTTATTTGAATGCCACCAGATGCTAATGTCAGATATAATAATCCCGCAAGCTGAAGCCAGGCTAAAATAAACTAGTGAGCTGCTTAGAGCTCAGTGCTCAACTCAGCTTATGGCATAAATGAGCGAACGAATTAAATTGTTGGATCAGCAGACCATTAGTCGGTTCTATGCTCGTAGCTTCAACTGGAACCTTTAAATCGGGACGAGACGGGCCGGGCTGGGCTGGGCAGCCCACATGTCATTTCGCTCGCTCATAGGCATTCCACGGGCTTTTATACGATGAGATTTATGGAGCCGCTGAGTGATTATTTTGCAGTGTTTTATAGATACACCGTTGACAGAGAGCATGGAGACAATGTTTACCGTGAATTTTTGGCTTAATTGATTTTTGGACGGCTGCGACGACCGTTTTTGGACTGAGGCTGGGACTTGGGCTGGGTCAGGCTGGCCTGATGCCTACATGCCTGTAGCCATATATCTGCGCTGCTGTTTTAAGTTGCAACTGAAACTGTATTGGTGGCGAGTTAATTTTCCACCAGATAAGAAAGGGACCTTATAATCAAGATATGGAACTGACGTGATTTTACACCCATGTTTGATTCATGGGAATTAACGTGCAGCAATTGAAGGCCAAGACAAACCATTGATTGCCATCGAAATTGGAATTGGCCATTTGGTTTGGTCGATGACGACGAAAACGACCAACGACGACGACGATGACGACGAACGGTTGAGTGGGCGGAAGGCTGCCTATGGCTCAATTGCAAATTAAATTTATCAGAAGGTCATGCCATATTAATGGTGGTAAGGTGACGGTAGAAGGGGGTGAACGGCGCACGGCTGAAAGCGAGCGTTGCGATGCGGGACAGAACCGCCGCGGATAAGAATCAAACTTTCGATCATTTCAAGTAGAACGATCGAACCAATGTACAAAAATCGACGGTTATTGTTATTTTTATTTACTGTGAGAATATTTTATGAGTCTTTTGCAGCTGCTAGTGGCGCGGGCAATATTGGAGCTGAAGAAAATTGTTCAGTACTAAAAGCTAAAGAAGGAATTTCAGACGTTTTCTTAAACATACAACCTCTCTTCCTTGAATAAATCCATTATAGGGAATCAGTGAATGTTTAATGTGGAAATTTGTACGAATCATGAGTATTGGAAGTGCTTCAATGAGTTTATGCTCCCTATACACCTCACGTTTTGAGTGGTGAACAGTAAGCAGGCTGTTGCTTCAAAACATAATATTTTTTCTTGAACATTTATTTATTCGTCGGATTTCTGAAAATAAGTATTATTTTACGCAAAATCTTATCTGCATACAAGCACTTCATCTATAAGGGTTTATGTTTTGTTGTTTGTCCTCCAAAACAAAAACTTCTTATTGACTGTTTTCAAATCGCCTTAAAGGACACTTGTCAAATATTTAATCTGTAATCATTAGTTTTCCACTTCTAGTCCATATCCATGCGGCCAGCGGCTGTGGCTATAGGTCTACATATACATATACTCTTAGGTCCAACCAACCGCACAACCGATTAACTTTCTCTCAATGATGATGAGGAGAAGTCGTATATAAGACTGCAGGCACATCCAGATCCAGACTGACTTTTCAAGTAGGTCCATCAACCACTTTTCACTCCACCAAGTTGACATATCAATCAAGTGCACTTTTGTACACTTCCTGCCTTTTTTTTCTTATAGCGAGTCCTCTCGCATTCAATCGATAACCATCTGCCCATTGGGGGTATTTTGAATATGTTTTAAAATCCAAACCCGAAAAGCAAAGAACAAAAACCCAAATAAAAAAGAGTCCAAGAAATCTTAAGAAAGACGCACTACGTCTGCACATACAATTTATATCCCATTCACCAAATAAAGTGGTTAACCTGCGAGATCCAGGTTCCAGAGCAGATTATGTTATATTATATAGGTTATAGCTAGGTTCAGATTGGCCTGGGAACTTGCAATGGCAATTGCAGGAAACTGGCAGACGCAACGCAACGCAATGTAATCGCTTCTTTCAACAGACAGATTAGTTGCTCACAGGTGTAATTGGTACAACGGAGTCGTGCGATAGCCCACGGTGTGTCCAGGTTCAGGTCCAGCAATATACCAACCAACCAACCACTGACATCAAAGCCAAAAGATACAAATGGCCGATAAAAGGTGTGCAGAAGATTCAAAGGCTCCGTCATTTTGTACAAAAGACCCACGCACCCCGACCGATGAGTAACGATGACTACGACGACGATGACGACAATGAAAAAACGACGAGACGACTCACTTAATCCGAACGTACTTTTGTTCCCACACATCATCGCATTGGTTATGCGTTTGTTGAGATCCTTTCCCTCACAAACCTCTGGCCTAACCACCGCCGCGCCGCCACCCCTTAAGCTGATATAAAGAAAGTAACGATCACTTAAGGTGTGTCATTTACACACACAGAACTGAGCACTGGAGCATACGAGCAGGTGGAAGTCATCATTGTGTCTCCTGAAGGACACGGACTTCGGTTTCGACTTTGAATCCGACACATCATTGAGTCAAGGCATGGAGCAGCTGATCTCCGACCCAACCGCACTGAAAAATGTGCCAATCCAAGTGCCAGTTATTAATGTCGTCCGAAGAACTGCATCAGAACTGCATAACCGACAACAAGCTGGGTCCTTTTGTTGTCACACCGAATTAGTTCAACTCCTACTACTCGCCTCTACTACAACGATGACGACGACGACGGAGAATGGAGAACAGTGCGGTGGCGTCTCCGATGTGGCTGCCATTTATAATTAAGATTCCCGCGCATTGTGCATCGCGCTTATCCCCATAGCATATACCTATATTCAATTCAGCTCAGCGAGCCTCCACAAGACCGAAGAGACAAAGAAAAACGCCAGTTATGGTCATAAGCAGGGTACCTTCACGAATGAGTTACACTGGGAGAGAATTCTGTGCCATAAACCGAACAAAAGTGAAAGGCTCGCGATATCTGGAGGAGATCTGCTCTGATCTGTGCTGTGTGGTGTTTATATACAGACTGTCCCGACTTTTCTGTGTGGCGGTGGTGGAACGGCAGCGGCGGTGTAGAAAGACGACGCGCATGTGCTGTGCAGTGGCGCTGTGTGCGCACGGAAAATCGCATTAAAATTGATTTATCGTCGGCGATATTTGAATTCGAGAAACGATTAATGCCAAGTGCCGGAACATAACGACTCAATCGTTTCCGCTTGTTTTGAAATTTTTTATGTTTTAGATCGAAAAATGCTGATTAACTGTATATTATTGCAATGCAGTGGCCGGGTTAAGTTTTTTGTAGTTTTCAGTAGTTTTATGGCGATATGCTCTACGTTGCGCAGCTCAATGCACCTTCATTATTACGAGTATACCGTACATACTGGGTCATTGTGGAGCTGCTCTGATCAGACGTGAGTTAAGATTATGATATTAGACTTACAGAGAAAGAGACAGAGAGAGAGAGAGGTGAATTATGTTTTTTGATAGAGGGTCAAGAAATTACAATAATGCAGAAAAAGGCTATCTGTATGATTTGATCCCAAAAGTATGTTCTTTCTAATAGATACTTCAATTAAGCTTTTAATCGAAGGTTTTGATCTTAGAATTGATCTTTGCGAAAAAAAAGGAAGGAGTGTTTTTACTTTTAAGTGGAACATTACAATTTTTGTTAAGCTTTACGTCAAGGTTCAAATATGCGGCTCATGTAGGTCATGTAACAGTATTTATATGGATTAAAAAAATAACATGAAATTGAGAATTTTATCAGATAATATTACAAATATTGAATTATAAACTCATTGCTAGTTTAAATTGGTTATTGCAGGCTATAGACTTCAACTTATTGAAGTCAAGGAGTTAATTTAGTAATAACTAATGATTTCTGTTGCATTTTTAAAAATTCAATTTGTTGTATTTAATTAATTTTAGCATCCTTTTAAAATAAAAACTAACAAAATAGAATTGATGAATAAAACAATTGAGAAAACGAAAGAGTTGATCTTCGAACTCGATCTTGTTTTAAATATACATATACCTAATAATATGTTTTTTGTACATTAATTTATTGTTTAATTCGTATTAATTATTATTAATAATAATTCTAACACATTAAAAACACCTCTTCTTCAAAAATGCATTGTGGAAAGAAGCTAGGGAAAAGTCATTATGAAAAGAAAAAGGAAAAGGGTAAAATGTATATAAAATTATTGTTCTTTCGAATACAAAATAGATTTTTACCTTTTAAGAAGTTCAACGAAAAGAAAACCATACATTTTACTCGACATCCTGATACCAAACTAAGAAATTACATCAAAACATTAACACTTTTCTATAATGAAAGTCTCAACCTAAAATTCAACAATCCGCTATTTTTGGAAATACGTTTAAGAAAATTGTCAAAATGGGTAAATGGCTATAACTTTTAAAAGTAAACATTCAAACTTGAGTCGAAATAAATCTATTCTTTGAAATAACAATTAAAACAAAATACATTATTGCTCTTAACTTATTAGGTTTTATACTAAGGACAGAGCTTATAGCACGACAGTGTCACAGGTGACAGTGTGGATTCCAAAGATGACTTAAATTTATAATAAATTTAATACCTTACATACAACTAATTTTAATAAATCGTTTACTATGATGACAAAATAAAAATAGAAAATATACATAAAAGTTAGTGAATCAAAATTTCTACCTATATATAAGGGTTATCCATTTTGCAGTTTCAAAAGTTAACGTAAATAAAACACATATAAAATATTTGTTTTCATGTTATTGACTTTTTATTATAAAGTGTGAACGTTGACATTATGTGTAAAACACTACATCATCTAAATGACCACCACGTGAATTGATGCAAGCATTGATTCTTTTGAAGTAATATTCGACCACTTTTTGACACAAAATGACGGTATCTCAAATATAACCTGACGAGTGTTGGTTTTTAAGTGAACAAGAATTAAAAATTTACCTGCACAAATAAGGTTTTTCGCGTAGCCCCAAAACAAAAAAGTCGAGCAGTGTTAAATTCCATGATCTTGGTTGATATCGCAGGAACGAGAAATTACACACACAGGAAATGTCTCTTGCTATGTTCGCTCGAGTTGTGTGACCCCAATGTTTTCAATAAGACCATGCTCCACCAAATTGATGGTGTCAATTAGTTCCATCGACGTTTTCTACGAAGAACGGTCCAATCCCACCTCCCGACCAAAGAACATACCAAACAGTGACTTTTTGCGACTGTAATAACTTTTCTGCAATTACTTGAGGATTATAAGAACCACAAATACGACAATTTTGTTATTAACGTATCCACCGAGTAAGAACCGTTGCTGAAGAAAATTTTGCTCGAAAAATCGCCGTCCACCGCCTCGCCTTTTTATCAAGTACCCGTTTGACGTATCTATGATGTTTTGAATGGTCATCTAGCTTCAGTTGTTGTGTGAGCTGGACTTTATATGGATTCAGGTGTAGATCGAAATGCAAAATATTCCATAATGTGCCTTAAGACTGTCCTAATTCCTGTGAACGACGAGGAATCGACACATTCGAGTCTTCTGTCACATTTTCACTTACAGCAGCGACATTTTTAGTGGTATGAGCGAAACGATGATGCCAGATCTTACAATATCTGTAATAAATCAAGTCTCTTCAAGTTTCTTCACAATATTTGCAAATTGTGTATACCATAGTCTCATCTTAAGGAACTATGTGTGTTAGTAGGTCCTAAATTTCAGACTTTCAACTGAAAAAAAAAAGATTTAACAACTTAGTTTGACAGATGTCGAATTCCAGACCTATGCTATTAAAACCACAAAGTAGATTACCCTAAAAATGTGAACTTAATTTTTGTCGGTCTTTATTTTAATCATTTTTTTTATAATTAAAAGTGGTATTTGTATGTTCATTCAGGGCTGAAAAACAATTAATTTTCTTTAATATTTTCAATAAATTGCATTGCGGTTTAAAGCTCAACATTTAAATAATCTAAAATTAACCACTTTAATTCAGTAACATTTGTGAATATTCGTACACACTAACAAATGCAAGCACTTAAATATAAACGTGTATATTGGCATTCATTTGTTTAACTTTAAATTTAAAACAAAGACAATTTTAAATTTATAAAGATCATCTTCTTTTGACCGAATATGAATCTACTGGGAGCTTTATGATCATATTAATCACAAAAATAGAAAAAACCTAGATTTAAACGAACTATAATCAAATATTAAGTAGTACCCGTGGCATGAGTCCAGTATGTATATTTCTATTTTCAAATTTAGTGAAATTAGGAACACTTAGAATACCCAACTCGTAATGCTCCGTCTTTTTGAATAACAACTTTACAAAGTTTAAACACGTTTTATACAAACTGTCTCTAGATAATACCACTTTAACTGAAAATGTTTATCGGATCTCATCAATGTTCAAAGAGATGTTATCATCTTCAAGCTTTTCATAAGATTGAGCGCCAGAGATTTCCTCTACAAAAACAACTTTTTCATCTTAATACTATGTTAGATTCTACATAACCAAACAAAAGTTAAAATAAAAAAAAAAACAAACGTAACTGCACTACATTCAAATAAACTTCAACTTCCATCTGTTTTGAAAAAAAAAAAACAATTTTGAAATCCAGTTCAAACCAATTTTCAGTGCAATGAAAAGTAAAAAACAACCATGGAACTGCGTTCACTAGACATATCCGGCAAGCTTTAGCACAAGACCAAAAAATTGGTCACTTAAGCCACGAGGAGGGATAAACCTACATTCAAATGCGTTCAAGGAATTTTATATTTTGATTTTGATAGTAATTTTTCTTTAAAAAACTTCGAGCCCAGTTGGCTCTTGCAATATCTTGGCTATATGCTATAGAAATAGCTACAATCTACAGTTGTGAATATTTGCACTGCGGGTTATTTTCAGCTGTGGAAATAGTGCCATAGAATATAGTGGTATGGTGTTGATAGTGGTGACTTTGGCTGCCAAACTATCGAGTGCCGCTACCTTGGCTCTATAAAAGTTATCTAAAATCAAATTGACATCTAACCACAGGAATTGTGATGGCAGCATTGTCGTCGCAGTCGATTGGCGACGGCAGAGATCCAGTCGGAGGCACGGTCGATGGTGGTTATGGCGGCGCTAGACGATAATTTAATTACACGGGTCTTTTTCGAGTCTGACTTAATTAATGCCAAAGTATTTTTGGATATAATTTTTAGATTTTTTTTTCGCTTTTCTAAAAATTTTATAATTTTTAAACTTAATTACTTCTTTTTTTTTTGGTTGAGGTTAAAATAGTTGTGCGTGATTGTAAACTCTTAAAAATCTATGTTGGCTTTGCAATAACTCCAGTCTAGTTTCTGGGGCATTTGTAAGCTTTTTCTTTGATCTAAATTTTTCACTTTGCAAGTTGTGTACGTAACTTGTAGGTACAAGTAGGCATACCGATACCTATTCTCCAGCCATAAATAGAGAAGTGGATTTTAGATTTGACTTCTTTTTGCAAGCAAACATTCGCCAGTCGACCTTGATTGACCGTAACATTATGCTTATGATAATGACAGACAACATAAACTCGATATGTTCTTATTGGTGATTATAGTACTACACATTATTATACATATATATTGGATTGGTTGCAAAAGATGAAGCTGTTCGCATTTGTTAAAGGTTTTACCTCACTGCTGGCTGGTGAGAGAGCTACAAAAACAAACCAGCAACATCAACATCAACAACAACATAAAAGATTGTCCTTTCACTTAAGAAACAAGTTTTGATAAATTCGATTTTGATTTTGTTCTAGGTCGAATTTATAGAAAATAACAACAACAACAAGGTATAGACAACAAAAAAAAACGAATATATTTTTCTGAATGAAAAATTACCCGTGGAGCTTTAGGATATTACAAAGCTTAATTGCCCTAGATTTTGACTTTGACAATAAATTTTACAAGTGTAAAGGAAAATAACCACCGTAACTCATTGTAAATGGTAATTGGAGAAAAAGAAGTAGCATAACACAATTTAATGGAAAAATACAGAATGGTTGTTTTTAAGGCCAAATGTTCTATTGGTCTTTTGGCGTATTAAAATAGTAAAAAGATTTTCTTACAAATTTCTTAGTCATTTAAAGAATGGAGACTGGTCATTGTAAGTCAAAACTGCACGAACTAAATATATTAAGTATTTTTCTTACATCTCCAATTTTCTATGTTCGAAGTAGCATATTTTACATTTTTCCTTAAGCTCTGGATAACTAGTTTCAGCATCTTCGGAAAAAGTAAACTTAATACTTAGGCAGTGTAAAAAGATGTTCTAAATACTGTTTCTTGAAGTAATATATGTATGAGAAGTTTCAAGGGATGTTGCCTATGGTTTGACAGTTGATTCCGTCAAACAAACACTGACATTTCTGTTTAGCAAGGTTTTGCAATTCATTATGAATCCTTTAACGGCTTTCAATTTGCAAAAATTTACTTTGAAACAAATAAATCCGTTCACTTCGTTCGACAAATTTTATTTAATGATGCTGCTCATTTCTGCAATGGTTTAGTAAATAAGCAATAAGATTAAGAATAGAAGAAACTCATTACATCATCATAGGTCTTTATTTCTTCTGACATGAGGAAACAGCGTTGATTTTTTGTCCCATCAATTAACAAGACGGCGCGAATTCGTTTTACCATCTATTTGTTGAAAAATCCATTTGCTAAAATCTTTATTTAGAAAAATTGTCCTGTTTACTGAAACCCTGGTTAATACGACTTAACGCTTCTTAGTGGGACTATGCGGTTGATTCATTGATGTATGTTGAAAAACCATTAGCTCTTGTTTTCCAGATACCATTGATGCCATACGACAAGATTTATTAAACCAAGCAGTACAAGTTGGAATGATTGAATGGACTATGTAACTTGTAGCTGTTGATGTAAATAATATTTAAAAATACAGAACTTCCATGAAATTATCCACCAAGATTATAACTCTTAAAAAAAACTTATTCTGTTTTATTTTACTATTTAAAGCAGCCGATACCTGAATAATCTGTAATGGTCGGAGAAAGTATTTTGACAAACAAAATGATTGTTCATTGATTTTAAAAATCTGAAAAAAACATTAAGTAATATATTTGAGAGTTAAGAAAATATTGAATATTTCACATATCATTAATGCTACCTTAAAAAGTCTGATGAGAAAAAAGACCCTAAAGTTAAGGCATAACTTGATAGAAAATATAATTTCCCTTGGTATTGATTACTTTTTGAAATCCTGGCTTGGTATTGTTTTCATTAAATTTTTGAGAGTTTGCAGAGAAATTTTTTAAAAGGTTTTGATCACAGGTTTGGTGTCTTCACATGATCTTATCAAAAATGGACTTTTGTTTCACTTGAAATATATCGATCCTTTTTTTCATTATTTTAAGCTTTGAGCATTGAGTTGGCCATTCTAATGCGTCTTAAAAATCGGTTAATAGTTTGAATCTTTGACAAGGTGTGTTTTCTTCTTGAAAAATAAATTACTGTCCAATCAATCTATCACCTGAACGAGTGTCACTTTGATTTTTCATTTCTCTAAAAAATTGTGCACAAAATTTAAATTTTTCAAGAATGGTACTGAAAGGATTTTTGGAAGATTAAGAGAAATCAATGGAACAAATTTTAAAATTGGTACAAGCGTATCTTCTGAAGACTTTGACACACACACGTTGGTACTATATGAATTTTCTAAGAATGCAACTCATCCTTTCTATAATAGCCTACTTACACTCTATAACAACATTTTTTTCCAAAACATGAGTTCAATCCTTTTTTATAAAGTCTTTTGTTGAAAATTAGAGCGGAATATCATTTATGAATATCATTGCAAAAAATATTCCATAAAGTCTGGATAAAGATTGGAAATATGAGATAAAGAGAAAAATCTACTTATCGACAAGCAAGCAAATTTTAGGAGGAATTATTCAATCGTAGATCAGATATTGACATTAGCATCAATTTCTAAAGCATTCCAAGTCTGGGGTTAAAGGGTGTATTTCTTCTTTGTTGACTTCACTGCCGAGTTTTAATTAGGAATGCCCTCTTCTATGAACTTTCACAATTTGGAATATCTTCGAAACTCATAAAGGTGACCAAAGAAGTGTACACATATACCTAAAAATACAGCAGTTTTAAATGGTTCATCATAAAGACTGCAGAATGAGTTCATTGTGGTTTTTTTAATTTATAAACGATGTAGTAGATGATTGATATCCAGGAGGAGTAAGAATCAATGTTTTTATTTAAATGAGAATGATCTTAAAGCTTTTTGAATCTCCGAAAAATATGCAAATGATAATCAATCGTTTATCTTGCTATTAGAAAAGTTATGGTGATAATCACTACTGATAAGTCGAATACATCAAGAAAGACACTAGAAATTTAATGACCCCTGGAAAAAGTTAAGGAGACTACATATTTGTAGATTAAACACCGAATCTTAAGAAATCAAAATCTTACAGAAAATTCAGAAAGATCTCAATGTTTACTTAATCCTTCGTGGAATTAAATATTTTCTAATAGGAGATTCGTTCTTTCTGCAAATTAATGGATTATCAATTTAACGGTTTCAAAAGTATAGGTCTCGAATTCGACATCTGACAAACTATGTTTTGAAACCAATTTATTTTTCAAGTGAAATTCAGACATTTACGAAAATGGATCTCGTAACTATGGCACAACTATACAAATGGTGATTCTGCCACAGCCACATATCGTGCTTTAAGAGGAGCTTATGGTTTATATAATCGTCCAACTACGCAATCAACTCGCAAAATTGTGAAAAAATTTAAAGAGAATTGATTGGTTACGCTCGTACCAGTAAAAATATCGCTGGTCTAAGTAAAAATGTGACCAAAAACCCAAATGTTTTCACGAATTAGGACTGTCTTTTGTCTGGTGTATTTTGTATTTGAATCTCAACCTACATACATATAAATTGGCCATTCACAACGTTGTAGACATGTCGAATGGGTGTTGAACAACAGCCGGTGGACGGTGATTTTATGAATAAAATTTTCTTCAGCTACGAAACAAAATTGTCGTATTTGGAGTTCTGTTTGCACTGTTTGGTGCGTGTTTTGGTCTGGAGGTGTGATTGGACCGTACTTCTAAGAAAACAACAATGGAACGACTGTCTCCGTCAATTCTAAGTGTTATGGTCCTATGATAACCGAATTTTATTTGCTTGCTATTAAAGAATACGACTCAGAGAATATATGGTTTCAACAAGACGGGGCCACATACCACACAACTCGAACGAGTATGGTGTTTTTGCAAGAGACAATTCCTGGCCGCGTAACTTCTCGACATGCTGATATCATCAAGGCAAGGGACCTGTGTGCCTACACCCTCCTCCCTCTTTCTCTGCTTCCTATTCCACTACTGGTGTTTTTGCAAGAGACATTTCCTGGCTGCGTAACTTCTCGACATGCTGATATCAACTGGCCACCAAGATCGTATTTATGCACCTTAAACTCTTGAGCACTTAAAAAACTACTTCCATCATGTTATGGCTGAGATACCGCTCAATAACCGTCAAAGTCGTCGAAAATTATCTCAATAGAATCGAAGCCTGCAACAGTTCTTGTGGTAGTCATTTTAATAATTTAAAGTTTTATTTTTTTGTATGCTATAATGGAAAATTATGATATGAAGGTATCTGGATTTTTTTTTTAAATGAGTCGAAAAGTCATGAAACTTCTAAATCACCGTCGTCGGAAAAGAGACTCTGTCATCCTTCATAAATACTTCATAATTATATTGACACCAATTTCCTTGTCAATCAAAAATAATTCGAAATGTGCACATATTGCTAAACATATTCTTAATATACCAGAATACTGTTCGTACCCTGTCGAGATTCATTCCAACAAAACACATGAACTCATAGTAATTCCCTCTTCTGTCTTCACTATGAAAAAAAAGGAAAAAGATTATCCCTTCTCATGCCTAAAAACATATGGACATCCTTTTTACAATTACTATCTGTTCAATCAGGTGCCAGGTTGTGAGGTCAAGCACCTAAATCATTTTGTTTCAAATCAAAAGAATAACACAATTTTGATTCTTTTTTTATTTTTATTTTGCTTCTACAGAAATATCTCATCAACTATCGAACATAGAACCGATGAATAGGGAGTGGAACCCAGATAAAATAAAACAAAAGAAAAAAAACATACATCCGGAGAACCCTGCGCAACAATGCATTCAAATGATGATGATGAGTCCTTATAGCATATTCGTAGATATGTATATTCCCTATCACTACCTATCATATGTATGAGAGGGTCATTGCGCCGGCAACACCATTTCATCCTCTCGTGAAAATATCCACATCATAGCAGGAGATTTCATTAGACGATATCTTCTATTCCCTGCGATGCGATGATGATGATGGTGTGGTACTACACTACCTCGATATACCTGCCCTATGATGATGATGATGATGGTGGGGGAGCAGATGAAGCGTGAAGGTACATCAAGGCAAGGGACCTGTGTGCCTACACCCTCTCTCTTTCTCTGCTTGCTATTCCACTACTCCCTGAACACTGATTATGGTCAAGTCAGGCGCGACTATCAATGTTAGTAAATTGATCACGTATAGGACACCGCCCGGGAGACGATGCGATGGCTGACTATCCTTTCAATCAATTCTTACTGTTTAGGATGTTTTACCACCGTACAGAGTAGGTACTAGCGCAGCACACTATACCTATACCATACCAACTAACATGACCATCAGGAGGACCAAACCAACCAACAGTCCGTCGTCGTCGTAGTCGTTGTTGACTATGTGAAGGCGATATGGCGACTACAAAACGATGACGGTGACGACGACAACACGATTCCCTCGGAGGATGAGATTTGAATTGCTTAGTATTTTGAAAACGACAACGAGAAGTCCCTGCGTGAATTTTCCATCCGTTTTGGATTTAACTTTTGTCTGTTTTTGATTGTTTTCTTTTTTTGTGTGTTGGTAAATTTTCGTGTATAATTTAATTCCCATGCGTCTTTAAGTTGTTTTGTTTTGTTTTATTATTTGAACCTAATCAGGTGCATCTTTAGGACATAAGGACTGATGCAGCTTACAAATGCGCAACAGCAGCAGTAAATTCAGTCAGTTGTTTTCGTATGGCCAAATGTTTTGGAATTGAATTTAGTCGTCGTGCATGTGTGAGTACAAAAATAAATGAATTATAAATAGAATCAATAGTTGAGGTAATGCCAATGTTTTAGGACAAGAAATTGAATGGAAATGTTAAATATTTCTTTAGGAGTAGACACCTTTACAATAAAAGGGGAGAGGGGGGTTAGTGAGAATTGCTGACTAAATAAGTTAAGTTGATTAGAATTTTAATAGTGAAGATCGAACAAATGACTACTAGGACTTGGAAACCCATCAAATTACATAAGAGTTTTGATACCTTTTGTTGAAAAATATAAAGTTCTTGTAGTAAATACCACATTTTTACATTTGTTTTTGAACATTTCAATTCAAATTCTCAAATATTTTAATTTTTTTTTAATATTTCTTTAGAAATAAATCGGTAATTGATCGAAAAATGCAAGATCGGGTTCGGAGATCAGCTCTTTTGTTTTTTGTTTCCTTTTTTTGATTGTACTCTATTTAATTTTGTATTTTCGAATGATAATTAAACTTTTGAAGTATTAGCCACAAATTGACATTCTTATCAAAATTACCGAAATACGATAATTTAGAAATCCCGGATTCTATTATAATTTTTCTTTAAGCTGCGCAACGACTTTCATTGAGATGTAGATTTTTAAGGAGTAAACTTATTTGTGTCGACTTTCGACCTTTTGACAAACAAAATAATAATGGTGGTTTGCGACTTATTCGCATACCTCTGAATGAAAAAAGTCCTACAAGAAAAAGTGGAAAAGAGGTCAAATCACACGATTTTGGTGGCCAATGTACGTCGCCTCAGTGCGACCCGAACAACCATGCCATAAAACCGATCACACGCAATATCGATTGTGTTTAATCTATGTGGCGAAGCGCCATCCTGTCAAAACTATACGTTTACGGTATCAATATAATCCAATTAAGAAGAAGTAAATGATCATCGACCTATAGTACGGACGCCTCCAGCCCAAAACCTACACTTAAAAGTGACTTAATTTGAATGCATTTCGCACTTCATAAATCTAGTGGGTATTGGTGTAGTCCCAAACCTGTCAATTTTGCCTTTTCACGTACCCAACCATCCAAAAATAGGTGTTGATGACTTTTTGACTAAAATAAGGATATAACTGTTCCAAAATGCAACACGATGCTACTTATGGTCATTTGATATCAGCCACTAAATCAGTGGAATTTTTTTAAGGTGCAGGCAAATCACAACGCGAAATTGGCCATTGTTTTTTATAATTTACAGGCACTCACGGGGTTATTAGGGATGAATTTAAAAGGAGATACCGACATTGGTCTTAAAGTTCTGAACATCAAAATGGGAGGGAAAAACAGAGTTGGCCAAAGCATTCCACATTCTCGATGTGCGATTTAAGAAAAAATCTCTATACGGAAATTGAACTCAATGGTAAACTGATGAGCATTTCTGGAAGTACGAGTATTACGGCTGAATCGTTTAAGGAGAGGAGTGCAACTGGCTAATTCAACAGAACATTGTTTGTTAAAATATCGATAAGACAACGAAAGGCATGAGACATTGCGACGGTGTTCTAGCGATGTAAATATTTCAATTATAGTTCTATCGCCTATCATTTTTAAAGACCTTTTTTGAATTCTATCCAAAAAAAAATATGAGAATTGTATTCAAGCTTTTAACGGATGAAGGCTTTGTAAATTACAGCCAGATCAGAAGAGTTACAAAATTTCTTGCATCGTCGGTCGGAGAAATCCTAAGCACCTGGCAGAATTTTTGGCAATATCAAATAGTGAGTTTTCGAAGCATTAAATTCTACACTTTTTTTGATTCCCCATTGAACAATGCTGTCAAAGTATGAGAAACTGAATGTACTGTCATCGGCGAGACAGTTCAATGGATTAAAAGTGGAAGACAAAAGATTATTTATGAATATAGGGAAGAGAGTCGGAGACAAAACGGAGCCCTGGGGGACACCAGCATTTATTTTATGAGTTTCAGACTTGAAACCATCCAATACAACTTGTATTGAACGGTTAGAAAGGTAATTTTTAATTCAAACGAAGAAGAGAATCATCAATACCAAAAACACTCATTTTCGATAAGAGAGCTAGATGCCAAAGTCTATCAAATGCCTTTGGAATATAAAGAGCAATAATCTTACTATCTCTAGGCAATGTAAAGATTTGTTAAACTGTTCGGTGAGATAAACCATGAGATCACAAGTGGACCTATTGCTACGAAAGCCATACTGTCGGTCATTAAGAAGCATCCGTTCTTTAAGACATTTCTTAAGCTGATAATTTATCAACGTTTTCATGACCTTAGAAAGAAGGGACGTGAGTGCTATTGAACGATAGTTGGAAGGAGAGGAGGATTCGCCTTTTTAGGGACAGGCTGGACAAATGCTATTTTAAATTCGCTCGGATGATAGTAGGAAAGATGAAAACGTTTCCGTAGTGAACACCTCTTCAGAACAATTGGGAAGATACTATCCGGGCCAGCGGATGTGTGAATGTCAAGGTTTTTCAGTACTCTTTCAACTGCACGAGTGCGAAAGAAGATTCGTTCCATAGAATCGTTTACTCTCTCATGAAGAGGAAGACTCATGACACTTTCCGATAGCGTCGAATTAACAGCAAACTGTTCTCCAAGCAAATTGGCTTTATTGATTGAGCTCACATAGGGAGTGTCATTGTGGACGAGCGTTGGAACCGAGAATGACGTGGTGTTTCGTACGTTTCTTACAAATGACCAGAAATGTTTGCTACCTTTGGAACATTGTAGTATTTTTTGCCTTAATTTCTGATCATGCATGATTTTGTTCGTCGAATATGACCATTAGAGGTCTTTCTAG
This sequence comes from Eupeodes corollae, assembly GCF_945859685.1. NCBI lineage: Eukaryota > Metazoa > Arthropoda > Insecta > Diptera > Syrphidae > Eupeodes > Eupeodes corollae. The sequence goes on along the minus strand of NC_079148.1, from coordinate 145,613,842 downwards.
CTTTTTTGAACTTATTCCGGTTTTCTTCAGTCGGGTTGACTTACATCTCAGAACCTAATAACTTCTTTACAGCTCGAATCAAACCAAGAGTTTTCTTTGGGCTTGAAAAATTTCGTCATATTCGGGATAAAAATTTTCATTCCACAAAGAACTATCGAGGAAGCATAGTGACCAGTTAAAGTTCCTGAAAATTCATTTTCATATTGCTAAACGGTTCTTATAGGAGTTTTTTCCTTAACTAAGTTTCTTAGACATGAGAATTTTGCAGATACGATACAATGATCTGATGTGCCTAGAGGCGGTAATACAGTGATTGTGTATTTATTAAGGTCAGAGGTAAGAAACAAGTATATGGTGTTGGCGGATTGAACTGTAACGTCAGGGATTCGAATTGGCTCATCGACAAGCTGAGTTTATTGATTTAGCTCAGCAAAGACCTCAACACACCTTCTTTCGGGTGTTGACTGGCCAAAATAGCGAAGAATTGTGTACATTGAAATCGCCCGCAATAACGATTTCAGTGTGAGGATAATGGACAACTATTCTTTGAATGGAGTCAGGCAGAGCATCAAATTCGTTAAAAGTTGAATTTCTGTCCTGATTTTGACTTCGATATAAAAAACATGCGTAGATGATACGCTTGAATGACCGTGAATATTAACCACATGAAGTAAAGTCTGTGTTAGAGCACAACCCATATTGTGGCTAAAGTTGGTATGCAACATCATTCCTTATATATACACGGCTAATCCATGATGAGGAAAAAATAATGGTACAACGTTATACCAATTTAGATTGAATTCCGAATGATCGAAATATTCACCTATTTGACTTTCACTCAATACCAAAACAGCTGGCCTGTGTGATACAGTGTGGACATATGTGGCATAGCAGTTCTTTCTTAAACCACGAATGTTACTTAAGTCCACCTGAATTCACAAAACATTCTTATGAACAAAACTCGTAAGACACAAGTTCGGACAATTACCTATTTAAGACATGGCAAGTTCTTTTGTGCGACACGTTATTTACTGCTGCACACAAATTTTCCACAGATCTTGAGTTTTGTTGACGTACAGGCGTTGGCAGGTGGACTTAAAGTTGACCTCCAATCGTTGAATAGTCGACTTGGAAGAAAGTACCCCATAGAAAGCAGCGAACACGCGCATTGTTGAACGCCCATTTAAATATCGAAATAAAGTTTTATTTTATCATTTGCACGTGTTGCTTAGTGCTGTTACTTGTCATGAGGATTTATCTTTAGTGACTGATTTAGACTCGATATTTTTACAGAGAGTAAATGAAACAACATGGCCGTCCCGAGATGTCAAAATTTACCAGTCCCTATGGGAAAACCCTTTTTTTTTAAGATTATTGCTATTTAACCATAATTTATCCACCAAAGAACTATAATGTCTTATAAGCTGTTTTAATAAGTTTATCTGGTTTTAAGTTCACTTTCGAGGGAACCTTAAATAAACGTCTTCAATACTTAAATTACTAAAATCAGAATTTAACTTAAATTAAATTTTTTGATAACATTTCACAATATTGTGTATTTTTAGACACTGCAACAAAAATTCAGCTCAGCAACAGGAGCTTCTGTCTCGACAGGATTTTTCTCCAACTATACAAACACCCTTTCACTCATGCGTTGTCTCTTTTGTATATTCTTTCCATCATAGACATATACACCTCTTTATAAGTCGACTGATGTTTTTCATGAAATAAATCGTATTTTTACATCCATTTTAATATCTCACATCACAGGATCAGTTTTTGGTTTAAAAATAAAATGAAAAAAAAGAGAAAAACATATTCACTTTGTAAGGATACACATAAGCATCATCACAAGAAAAATTATGCACGCCAGACCCAACTAAACCCCAAATGATGTTGAACACATGTAGCAGAGTCATATAGATGTGACGATGAACGCCACTATACAGATCCTTATCCTTCTATATACATTTTTACAAAATATGGAAAGAAAAAAAAACAAAGAAAATATATAGAATCCTTCAACAAAACACAATGTTGACTACTACGATGACGACTACGACGAGAGGGTCCTTTGTGTGAAGTTGCAAATTTCCAAAGGAGTGCACACATTATTATAATATTTTTTCGCAATTTTTATGGAGCCATAGAAAAAGAGAAACCAAAGGATGTATCTATATACTGAGAAAATTGCTCCCACTGCTGCTGCATAATCTAGCTCCCAAAACATAGTCAACTTCCACAGAAGGATTCATCACAATGTCCTGATGGTTGCAACACACAACAACAACAAATAGAAAAAAAAATAATAAACATCTCATCATAGCAGCAAACATGATGGAGAATTATTATTATAATAACGATATCCTTCATCCTGTCTGTCGCCAATGTCTGTATGTGACATTTGTGTGATGTGTAGCTGATGGATGAACCACGTACCTATCACTTGCACATTCCTTCCCTACACTGCGCTTTTACGTTAAAAAAAAAGGATTCATATAACGCGCTTTAGGAATTCCCCCGCGTGTCGTCGTTGTCGTTGCCGTCGTCATCATCATTTACAAGGATTTTTCTCAAAGATTTTTTTTTTCAATTTTGTGTTGTCTTTATTTTCACTCTCATATGTTTTCAACCATCACCCAGTCTCAAACTCTTTGGGTTCTTTTGGGGATTATAATCCACTCACTCTGATGTTCTATTTTTATTTTTTAAACATGGTCGTCTCGTTAAGACAACATCGTAAGTTTTTCATTAATTCCAAGCCTAACCTAACCGAGGTACTAGGATATATGAGTACCTATATGGATATGAATATTTTTGAGGAATTTATAAATCCCAGCCATCAGGTATCAACTGAGAACGGGACATGTTCAATGTGTTCGCGGGCATCATCAGCATCACCACTTGCTCCGCAAGGACCCTTAGAATGTCACGTTTTTCTGTTAATTAACGAGGTGCAAAAGGTAAGTACTCCCCGACTCCTGATGGATTGAGGCTTCTTTTACCCTTTTAACATACACCACTCCTTTCTTTTAACCCTTAGACATCATCATCGTGCGTCGCGTCGTAGTCACCGTCGTCGTCGCGACATCAGTGTGGTGATGGATGGTGTGGGTGGTTTACCAGCGTTTTGTTTTTGTTTTCGTCATCGTCATCGTCCTCGCTTCTTTTGAAGGATCACACTTGGTATTTATTTAAATAATAATAAATTGTGGAAAAAAACGACAAGAGTTTGTGGATGATACAACGCGTAGCCAGGTAAAGCGAGAGTTACACCACACGTGTGCTCATACTACGGATTTAACGTCGTCGTCTACGTCGCTATCATCATCATCCTTATTTGATGTGAAGCGGAGCAGTGTTGTGGTGTCGTTGTCTTAATAATTATGATATTGCGCGGGATTTACATCGAGACACGATTTCATATATTCCCCGAGGGACAGGATATTGCTATTACTTAGGCTGCTTTCAAGTGTTAGCTCAAAACGGCAATGTGGTAAATCAATATTGACAAATTCTCTTTCCTCAGATTAATACATTTTTATTTTCATTGAAATTGATGTTTATACAAAAATGTGGATTACGATGTGGATGATACTATGATGGGGGGATGCTCCTATAGATAGCTTTAGGATGGGGATGATGATAACTTGGAATGACACAGAAATATTTTTTTTTGTAAATATTGAAATGATACTGTTTTCAAATAGGTTTAATGGCGATGAATATACATACTCGTACATCTGAGTTTTCAAATTTTTCCAAGTGGATAAAATGTATTTTTGAAAGGGTTAAAAAATAAAAATTAATAAGAAAACTCCAATTCAAAAAAGGGACTCAAATGCGACCCATACTAATTGCTTTCCAATGGGAGTGTGGAAAAATCTCAACTGATATCTGATATGTATTCATATATTTCAAGCTCTTATTTTTGTATTTTTTTTAAATTTTTGATGAGTTATTCGTAATTACATTTTCTGACCTCGAGTGTTGAAAGCAACATTACTACAAATCTTAAAAATATTCATCAAATAATGAATTGGTTTTCGGCATTTATAAATAGGTTAAACATGTTTGAATTTTTTTTTATAGCAGTGATAAATTCATTCATCACTAAAATGAATAATTTTCAATTTTGTCAAATAGTCATATTGATCGATATGATCGTTTTCTTAAGCGATATGATGCACACATTTTCTTCAATATTATGACTAGATTCGTCATATTGATGATCGCATTCATAAATATGAGGGATGTTTCATCGTATTATGTTGAGCGAATTCGATAAAATAATAAGCTACCAGTCATAAATATGAGGAATACATTCGTCAATATGATGATTAAATTATAGTACATATGATAATTATACTTTAACATTTTACTTATGCATTCGTCAATTTGATGAAGCTGTATGTGATGAAATGTCTTGTACACTTTTTTAAGTTTTATAGATGTGAAAAAAAAAACAGTTATCAATATGATGAACGATAAAATAAATATAAGTCAAATGATGATAATTGTTTTTATCTTTATAAGGAATTTCATAAATTCGAAGAAATCACGTCATTACGATGAAAAATCATCAAATACTTGGGTTCATCCTATGAATGAAAACTTTTTTGAACCTCCTCCAATATTTGTTTGAAGTTAGTGGTTAAAAAGTGGATGAAATGAGATTCTTAATATTGAGGAAGAGTTCACCAGTAAGATGGAAAGCACATCCATATGATAATAAATCTCATTCATAAATATTTTGATGGTTATTTTTCTTCGGAGTTACTAACTTTGAATTCAGACTAATATTATGTACAGCTTAGGGTTTCCTTAAAAATGATCTTAAATGTAACCAAAAGTATTAAAAAAATGTATGGTACAATACCAACAACAGTATATTCACCATAAAATGTGCCATAACACGAGAGTATTGCACCAAAAGATATAATACATTTTGCAGTCTTTATTTATGTGTGTATTTTTTATAAAAGTGAGTTTATATACACAAAAAATATTGGATAGAAACGGCCAACAACTTCAATATTCTGAAACAACTTCTTTTAAAAACCGAAAGAACAATTTGTTTCGAGATCTAATTCTGAATTTATTGTACTACTCAAAATCTCAAACTAAGAAACAAAGCAAACATTGATTTTTTTTTAAATTTAATGTTTTCAAATTTGTAAAGGGTGATTTTTTTGAGGTTAGGATTTTCATGCAGATCAGATTTGACAGATCACGCGGGATTTCAGACATGGTGTCAAAGAGAAAGATGCTCAGTATGCTTTGACATTTCATCATGAATAGACTTACTAACGAACAACGCTTGCAAATCATTGAATTTTATTACCAAAATCAGTGTTCGGTTCGAAATGTGTTTCGCGCTTTACGTCCGATTTATGGTCTACATAATCGACCAAGTGAGCAAACAATTAATGCGATTGTGACCAAGTTTCGCACTCAGTTTACTTTATTGGACATTAAACCAACCACAATATGCGTACAGTGCGTACAGAAGAGAATATTGCGTCTGTTTCTGAGAGTGTTGCTGAAGACCGTGAAATGTCGATTCGTCGCCGTTCGCAGCAATTGGGTTTGTGTTATTCGACCACATGGAAGATTTTACGCAAAGATCTTGGTGTAAAACCGTATAAAATACAGCTCGTGCAAGAACTGAAGCCGAACGATCTGCCACAACGTCGAATTTTCAGTGAATGGGCCCTAGAAAAGTTGGCAGAAAATCCGCTTTTTTATCGACAAATTTTGTTCAGCGATGAGGCTCATTTCTGGTTGAATGGCTACGTAAATAAGCAAAATTGCCGCATTTGGAGTGAAGAGCAACCAGAAGCCGTTCAAGAACTGCCCATGCATCCCGAAAAATGAACTGTTTGGTGTGGTTTGTACGCTGGTGGAATCATTGGACCGTATTATTTTTCAAAGATGCTGTTGGACGCAACGTTACGGTGAATGGCGATGGCTATCGTTCAATGCTAACAAACTTTTTGTTGCCAAAAATGGAAGAACTGAACTTGGTTGACATGTGCTTTGAACAAGATGGCGCTACATGCCACGTTGGCCACCAAGATCATGCGATTTGACGCTTTTAGACTATTTTTTGTGGGGCTACGTCAAGTCTAAAGTCTACACAAATAAGCCAGCAACTATTCCAGCTTTGGAAGACAACATTTCCGAAGAAATTCGGGCTATTCCGGCCGAAATGCTCGAAAAAGTTACCCAAAATTGGACTTTCCGAATGGACCACCTAAGACGCAGCCGCGGTCAACATTTAAATGAAATTATCTTCAAAAAGTAAATGTCATGGACCAATCTAACGTTTCAAATAAAGAATCGATGAAATTTTGCAAATTGTATGCGTTTTTTTTTAAAAAAAAGTTCTCAAGCTCTTAAAAAATCACCGTTTACATTTTTTACTAATACTTTTGTTTTTCTCGTTCAATGGCCTTATCAGTTTTTAATAACATTCAATAAATTAAATATAAAAACTTATTTAAGTTTTTGGTGATTTGGAAACAACCAAATCGAACATAATATTTTATAATAAAGTAGCCTTACGCCAAGGCAGCAAAAAAAAATTTAGTAGAAACAATTTCAGAATCGATCTTTAAACTTAAACTGTCCAAAAATAGTTGTAACAGCTAAAAGCCCTCGTTCTTATCATATGTTGGCTATTTGCACCACAAGTACGCTTTATGATTTTAAACTTTCTTAATTGTCTTCAATCTGAGCTCATAACCGAATTGTGTGCTAAATATACTTTCTCAGTTCCCAATAAAATGGAACATTCATAAAAGTTTCTACTTTCAGTCTATAAAGTCACTATAAATAGCGTATTTTTAAGAAGTAATTGACTTTTTGTTTGCGATATTTCTTAAACTAAACTAAAAAATCTTAACAGATGATTGTAGACTTAAACTTTAAATTTGAACTCATTGAGGAAAGTTATGTTCAAAAGACTAGTCCATCAGTTTAAAAATCTGTAAACAAAAGAGTAAGCTTTGCGACGGATTAACGAACGGTCTAATGTACTATATATATATATAATTACTGAACAATATTTGCGTTAAATCAAAAAAGACTGGAATCGAAGTTTCAAAACGATCAAAACAAATTTTAAATATTTTTTGTAGTACCTTTATTTTGTTTTTGTAAAAAAATACTGCCGCCTAACATGTTCAACCAAAAAAATTACAAAAAATAATTAAAAGTTTTTAAGCTAAGAAAAAAATATGATGTTCTTTTTTATAAAAAAATTGTAATCTTGTTTGTTTAATTGTTATAAAATCTGTACAATGTTATAAAATATATGCAAAGGTTTTTCCAATAAGGACTCTTAAACTTCTTCAATCAATTCTCAATTCTTAACTCAACTTAATCTAAACTAAGATTCATGGTCTGAAAGATATCCTATTCTTGAGAACACCAAATTAACTGATTTGGTTTGCTTGGCAGAGATATTTTCGATACTTCGACCAACCCAACATTTGACGAAGCAATCGACCAAATTTGTTAACTAAACATATTATTGGCTGTGGGTGAGAATTGCGATCAACATTTGGAATTAAAGCTCCTACATTTTTAGCATTTACAGACGTTTTGCGTCTGAATAAATTGACATTGACACGTCGGTTATTAGTGATGGGTTCACAAATTAACTTTAAAGTTATCAAGCCCTTATTAGAAAATTAAAAATCCATTTTTTTTTGTTTTGCGTACACTTAAGGGAATATTACTACCGTTATTATGTAAACCCAATTAACAATTTGTAACCTGAGTTTCAAAATTACCGCGGTAATAATATTACTTTCAATAACTTTGGTCATAAAGTGGTTTGTAATTGGTTAATTTATGAACTGTAGTTGTTTACCAGTAAAAACAAGTCTTAATTTCAACTTTAAGTTTAATTCAGGTAAGAATTTATCCCTAAAACCTGGTTATTTGTGAGCTTCAGTTAGATTTTCGTTATAAAAAAACTTTTTTGGACAGCGTCGTTCAAATTTAGATTATTTTTAACCGCAATGTAACTTTTGAAGAGTTTTCGGTTAAACAATAACCAGTTTAAGTGGTTAAAAACAAACCACGTTAGAAATTTGTTCCAAAATAACTTATTTTTTTAGTTGCAAAATAACCAGATCTGTTCTTTTGACAGCGTGGTTCTAATTTAGATTATTTTTTAACCGCAATGTAACTTTTAATTAATTTTCGGTTAAACAACAACCATGTTTAAGTGGTTAAAAATAAACCACGTTAGTTTGGTTTCAAAATAACGTATTTTCTTTGTTCTCAGTTTCCATATTCATCGAAAATCAGTATTGCCACAAGTTTCATTTTGAATAAGCCCCAAATGCTTCTAAAATTCGCTACTTTTTGGGTTCAATGTATAATTTGTAAAGTCAAAAGTAGCTAAACAAATTTATGATTATAATTATTCTTCAATTTAAAATGTGCATTTTAACACACTTCGTAAATTTACATTCGCCAAAATAATTTTTTAAGCAAATCTTGCAACAAACACCAAACGTTTTGAATATTAACAAACACACCAAAATGTCCGAAATGGCAAACTCGTAGTATATGTGAAAATCCGTGAGAGAATATGTGTAAATCTGTCTCCAAAAAGAGATTTCAGAAAAATCAATTCGTCCTGTAAAACATTCAATAATTTTCCCAATGTAATTCATTATTAAAGGGAAAACAAAAATTGCGACACATCCGTGAAGAATTAATTTCTTTTCTCAATGTAAAATCCCATTAAACATACAAAGATCCAAATACAAACATTTCATTTGCAGTGGTAACACTGATCGCGATTGTTATTTTTGTTTCTCTCCTTTCATATTTTTTGGGTTTTTCATTACCCGATTAACCAGTTTCATTTTAGTTCAGTCTTGCAGATTGCAGTTGAGTTGATGAAGTTGAGTGCGTTGCTTGTCGGTCGTGTATTGATTTAATATCGTTTTCTATAGTGTGATTTGTGGCGTATAGTGTAATAAAATAAATAATTATATAAATTGGAGAAAAAGGTAAGCAAATAATTATTTTTTCAATTATATTCATTTTATTTACTTATTTGTTCATATAGTAGGTAGCAAAAGTAGAAAAATAACCACAGCCGTGTTGTTTGGGTTATTTTTTTACTTGCATTCATATGGAATGAGTAGCAAAATAACGTGAACTGCCTTTTTTCAGTTATTTTCTTACTTTTGTTCATAGGATGCAAGTAGAAAAATAACCACAGCCGTGTTGTTTGGGTTATTTTTTTACTTGCATTCATATGGAATGAGTAGTAAAATAACGTGAACTGCCTTTTTCAGTTATTTTCTTACTTTTGTTCATATGACGAGCGATTGTTTTTTACTTGCTTTGTTGGCCCATATTTAGTTTTTAGTTCAGTTTGTGCTCTTCTATCGTTCGCTCGTGTCCTTTGATAATAAAAACAACAATTTAGTATTCTTTGAGCTATATATCTAACTCGCCTTGTATCTTTCAATATAAAAAATCTTTCGTTGGTGTCCTTTATAATAAAAACAACAATTTAATATTCCTTGAGCTATATTTAACTCGCCTTGTATCTTTCAATATAAAAAAATCTTTCGTTCGTTTCCTTAATAATAAAAACAACAATTTAATATTCCTTGAGCTCGCCTTGCATCCTTCAAAATGAATTCAATTATAAAACATAAAGTTTGTAGCCGGTCAACATTTAAAAGAAAAATTAAAAAAGTCCTAGTTAATATGCGTAGTGTGGAAAGTAATCCAATAAAACTTTCTGAAAACTTTGGTTGTGAAATCTCTAGTGTTGAAAACCTTCAGCTCATCTTATCTGAACATGAAGATGAAAATGACATTTCTGATAGCTTCGAAGTTTCTACCAATTTAATAAACCAAAATTGTGAAAATATAGCAAAAGAACTTAAAAACTGGGCAATACAATATAATATACCCCATATTTGTTTGCGTGATTTACTTAATATTTTAAAAGTAAATCATCCTTATTTACCAGCAGACGCTCGAACACTTTTAAATACGTCCTGTTCGGTTGGACAGGAATTTATTGACGTTCCACCTGGCAAATATTGGCATTTTGGTTTGGTGCGCGCTTTAACAAAAGTTGTTACAACCTTCGAGAATTGTCCAACAGAAACATGCTTAGACTTTAACATTGATGGTATTCCTGTCAGCAAAAGTTCAAAAGGTCAATTTTGGCCCATTTTGTGTTCACTAGAAGGTTTGGTTTTGCAGCCTCTTGTTATAGGAGTTTATTACGGAACAGCAAAGCCTGCAAATGTTCATGAATTTCTTAACGTATTCCTTGAAGAGGCTAAAACTGTTGCGAATTTAACTATCGGTTCAAAAACTTTTAATTTTAAAATAAGAAACTTTATATGTGATGCTCCCGCCCGTTCTTATTTAAAAGGTATAAAAGGACATAATGGTTATTTTGCTTGCGAAAGGTGCAACGTAGAGGGAGATTACAACTATAACACTCATCAAATGTGCTTCCCAAGTTTATCAAAGGCAATAAGAACTAATTCATCCTTCCGGTCTAGGACTCATGAAGATCATCATATCCTTCCGTCACCTTTAGAAACTCTTCCAATCAACATGATAGAAAATTTTCCTTTAGACTATATGCATTTAATATGTTTAGGTGTTATGAAAAAGTTATTGCTTATCTGGATAAAAAACAGGTCTCTTAAAACAAAACTTTCTTCGAAAAATATTGAAACAATTTCGGAATCCTTACTTTCAATGCGAAAATATACTCCATGTGAATTTAACCGAACTGCTCGGGGGCTTGATGTAATCAGTTTTTGGAAGGCCACGGAGTTTAGAACGTTTTTACTATACCTAGGTCCTGTTGTTTTGAAAAATTCTATTGATGAAAAAGTATACGAACATTTCATGCTCTTACACTGCGCTGTTACAATATGTCTAAGTCAAAATAATATGAAGTTTATCGGAATCGCAAATTCACTGTTCACAACATTCATACAAGGTTTTTCTAAACTATATGGAAGAGAAAACATAAGTTACAACGTTCATAATTTGTATCATATTGTAGATGATTGCAAACTCTATGGTTCTTTGGATAATATAAGTGCTTTCAAATACGAAAATCGCTTACAGTATTTGAAACGAAGAATTAGATCCGGAAATAGGCCACTTGAACAAATAGCAAACCGAATCTTAGAAGATTTTGAAAATTTACAAAGCCCTGTACAAGCAAACAGGTTTCCAATTTTGTATGATGCAGATAAAAATAGAAAAATTAAAGGATGTAAAGGAATTTTTAAAGCTATTAAACTTAAAGAGTTTGTTCTGAAGTCTTGCGAAGCCAATTGTTTCTTTTTAACAAAATCCAATCATATTGTTCGAATGGAATTTGCAACATTTAAAAATGACATTCCCGTTATTTTTGGTAAAAGTTTACAGGAAAAAACAAATTTCTACGAACAGCCATTTCGTTCTGATTTTTTAAATGTTTTCACGTCGAAAGAAGAAATGGATGAGGCTCGGTTTTGGTCCATTGACATCATTATGTTTAAGATGTTTAAGCTTACACTTAATTCAGAATCCGTTTTCTATCCTTTAGTCCATGCAACAAGCGAGAATGTTTCAAGTGGTGGAAACTGTGGAGGGCAACGATAAGTTTGTGACAGCCGTTCCAAAGAGCTGGGTCATCAATGGCTCCATTTTGCTGTGGCCGTTAAGGAGAAGGGATATGTTAAATGGTCGCAAGAACTGCATCAACCCAGAGGACGACTGGAACCAAATTAAATGCCGCTTGATCTTTGATGGAATTGGTAAGAATACATTTTAGTAAATTTGGTAGGTAGGACTTAAAATTTTGCCAGCTAATTTTTATATAACAATTTTTAAAATATTAAATACTAAGTTTTTCAACTTATAAATATATATATTAATATAATAATTATATTAATTAATATAATATAATATAAATATTTTTTTTAAGATACGTGGGAGCAAGCCATACAAAAAGAAAAAACAGCGGAATTGTTGTCCTCTGACGAGAACGATTTTGAACAGTCCCCACAGTTCTGTGATTCTGTGATCATTTCTGACCTCAACACACTCATGTCAGAGATAATAACAGATGGCAAACTCCTTGACGGCCCAGTTGAAGCAGTTGAAAGTTTACCACATGCAAGTGGAAAATCTTCCCAAAATACATTGGCCATGGAGGCCAATTTCCAAAGGCTGACCGAAAACCAAAATCAAATTAAAGCCTCGCTCGATTCTCTTCACAAAGAATCCTCCGCAATGAAGCAGATGCTTACCGAATTTTTTGCAAAAACCGAAGTAACGATGAATATAATCATCGATAAGTTGTGCGTGAATATGGAGCGCAAAGAAAAAATTGATGTTTTTCCCGAAAATTTGTTGCCCATATCCACGCAAGAAGCGTTGGAGGAAGTGGAGGAGAGGATTGGGGCCGACCCTTCGTTTAAACGATTAGTCGTAAGATTCTTTTTTTATTATAATTGAACACTTAAAGAAATGTAATTGTTTTGCAACATTTTCTAAAAGCTTATATTTTTCTTTTCATTTAAACAGATTCGAAAATTGGGCACATTCGGTGGAATGAATGCCAATAAAACTATAAGAACCATCGCCAAGCTGTTCTTCCACGACAAGCTGTTGTCCGAATTTTCCTGGCTGGGAACATCCAACAAAAAGAAGTTTGTTGGATATAAAAACGTCTTCGCAGCAGTAGTTGAGGCGGTAAGAGACCGCTACCCAAACTACTCCGACATCGATGCTGCTAATTTCTTTAAAACTTATTTGAAGCAGGCTCGTTTTCGGATGAAACTTTTGTAAGTACATTTGTACAAAACTCATAAAAGTATATTATATATTTCTTATTATGAGGCGTTTGTCTTTATACCGTTTGATTTGTTTTACTATATTCTTTACCAAATTTTTGTTTTATTTAAATTATTAAAGTTACGTACTTGCATATTTTAATAAAAACATACATTTTTCTTCTTTTCCACAGGAATGAAAATGAGAGACCAACAAACGTAAAAACAACAACAACAACAACAACAACAGCAACAGCAACAGCAACAGCAGCAGCAGCAGCAACAACAACAACAACAACAACAACACCATCAACAACAACAGCATCAATAGCAATAGCAACAGCAGGACCAACAACTACACCAACACCAACAACTACACCAACACCAGTATTTATGTAATATAATTATTATTAATATTTAGTTTTTAATTAAATTTAAGATTTCTAGTTTTAAGTTAAGTTAAGAAAAAGTTATATTTAAACTAAAATATATATTTACACAAAAGTAATTTTGAAACCATATTTCTTTTATTTACAAGGCTATTTACTTTCAGCTGGAAAACGGTTATTTATAAACCAGTTTTGGAACCAAATACAGGGTTTTTTCCAAACCCAGTAAAAACCCTACTTTAAAATTATATTGGTTATTAAAAAACCTAAAATATAGGTTTCAAGGAAACCAAAATAAAACGGTTATTAAAAAGCTGCAAAATAACGCTCGGAAAAAAACGTTTTAGAAGCGTTAAATGCGTACCATATAAAAACGGTTAGTTTTTAACTCCAAAAAGTAGTTTTAAACTAACTGCTTTTAACCGGCTTTGAAATAACCACTACAGAACTCAGGTTACAAAGTTACTGCCCAAATCGGGTAATGGGAACGTCTCTGGAACGTTTCTGAGACGTCTTTCGAACCGATTTCAAACTTTTACGGTAAATAACCTAGGGTTATAATCCGGTTTATAAACCGTTTTTTAACCAAAAATTGTTTATTGGGAAGACACAGTGTGAGTACTAGGAAGAGAAGAGAGAAGTTGAAAGGAGGTGTCGGAGCACATTGGTTTTGAATTCCTGAATATTTCAATGGCTGAAAAAAAACTGAGTGTGGTAGGGCATTCCACATTCGCGTAGTACGCCTAAAGAACGAATCTCTGTTCTCGACAGTACGACTGAAGCTGGGCTCAAGGAGATACTGATGAGCATTCCTAGAAGGGCGAGTATTACGGTGGAACTGTTTAAGGGGAGGAATGCAACTGGCTATTTCTCTTGTGCAAAAACCTTAAAATAACGGTAAGAGAGCGTGAGACGAGAAACTTTACGACGATGTTTAAGCGAAGTAAATGATCCTATGATCCAATCAATTTAAATGCTCTACGTTCAATGCTGTCCAAGAGGCTTAAGTAGGTTGCAGGTGCACCAGCCCAGATATGGAAGTTATACTCAAGCTTTGGACGTAAGTCTTGTAGATTACAGCCAGATCAGAAGGGAAGATAAACTTCGTGCATCGTTTTTTTTAAAACCCAAAAACCTTGCGGCATTTTTGGCGACATCGCGTATGTGATCCTTCAAAAGGTGGTTGTGAATCACCGAGAACATCGAGATATTCAGTTTCCTCGATGCAAGTGCCATTTATGGATAATGGCAAGGGGAGTATATTTCGCTTTAACGATACAAGACAGCATTGTATTTAGTATTTTAGTATTTATTTTTGTTTAGGTCGGAATTTAATGAGCTTATCATATTTTGTCGTTGCAGTTCCACATCCGATGAAGAGGCGTGTGAAACCGAAAACGCGAAAACGAATATGAAAAGCTAAGAGGACTATCGTCAGCGAAACAATGTATTGGATTAGAAGTTGCAGACAGGAGATCATTAATAAAAATAAGAAAGAGTGTTGGTTATAGAACAGAGCCCTGGGGGACACCAGCATTTATTGTGTGGTTTTCAGATTGGAACCGATCCAATGTTTCTTGTTTTGAACGACCGAAAGGTAATTACTAATCCAATGAAGCAGGCATTCGTGAAAACCGAAAGCACGGTAAGAGGGCCTGATGCCAAGCCTTGTCAAATGCATATCAAGTGCAATAATCTTACTTTCTTCAAAACGATGTAAAGATTTGCTCCACTGTTTCCGGATATGAACCATGAGATCACCACTGGACCTACGAAAGCCCTACTGCCGGTCATTAAGAAGTTCTCGGTCTTCGAGATTTCTACTTTGACTGTGACAACACTAAAATAATAAGAACCATTTTTAAAACAAACAAAACATATAAAGAACATTGGTCTTAGGTACATCCCTGCAGAACACCATTTCCCAAACTTTAAAACTAATTTGACTTTTCTTACTCATTTGAATCGGTGAGATTATTTCATCTTAAAATTTTCCTGAAGTCATTCGCAAGTATCGTATCAGCGAGGTTTTACCTGTGTGATACATTTTCCAGGTACAATAGTATTAAGGACTTCCTGACATAAATGAAGAACAAGAAAACTATTTCTTCCATAATCGACGATGTTGACTTAGATTCTTATTTCGATGATTTATCACTTTATTTCATACTCAGGTTTATTGTTTTAAAAAGACATATCGATGTGTTGACGTGATGAAGTTTCAAATGTGTCGCATCTAAATAGCTCGAAGTGGACTGCACTTAGTATTTGGAAACAAATGCAAAGTAATTACACAGTGTTAATGTTTATAAAACAATTTTTTTTTTAATTTCTTACACTTTAACAGTTCAAAAAGAGAAGGGAAAGAACAAATCTGAACATTTTTTGTTCATTAAAATTATGGTCAGAAAGTTAAGCATTATTTGATAACAATTTTCGTAAAAACACTAAAATTTTATACCAATACAAATCTTGATGTGATTTTTAAATTCAATAAATCCAAGAAGACAATGACTAACTTTTAAAAACAGGCGTCTCAATTGGAATCAATCTGCCATCAATACCACTTTTCACTTTTTACGTTATTATACAAAAAGATCCTTCAAAAAATCAACCCTTCGACCCATATTTTATGTCAAACCAAAAATAACCCTGTTGCATCATCATTTCAAAAATTCAAATATTTAAATATTAAAATATTAAAAGATATAATTTAAATCTCTCAATTCCACAGCTCATTTACGAATTAAATCAAATCGCATATCAGCACACCTCAAAACAGCATAATATCCTCTGGGCGAATTCCCAATTTGGCATTTATACTATAAATATACGAAAACAAAAATAAATCCTCATTATACTCCAACTTACAAACATACATATATTGAGCAATCAAACTGAATTAACCAACTGTTTCAATTATATCAAATTAATAAATATCTCTCCACATTATTCAATTATTATTATTTCAAAAAAAAAAGAAGGTAAAAAGAGGAGGAACAAAATAAAACATTTATACAACTTATCAAAGCCACTAAGTGATAGTTATACAGGGTGTAATGTCATTATGCCGCAACATGCGGATCACACACTCAACATTGATTATAACACACGTTAATTCTAGATATAGGACGGTTGGTAAAGTCGGTAAGGTCGGTAAAGTCGGTTGGCAGCGACGACGCACGGTGGCAAAGTGGTGGGCAATTATAATCAGTTTTTGCAAATAATAACTCAATATTGACCACAATAAGTACACAAAACTCAACCGCAACAACATATGTGACCACCCATATAATGACCACACAATCTGATCTAGCCGCTCCCCCTCCTTCTCCATCCCTCCAAACCAACCAACTTTCAAACCTTTCATCATCATCATCGCATCATCATCCCTCACCGGATAAATAAACATTTAATTACAATCTGCATGCATAATTTTCAAAGCCAATATTGTTGAAATGAATTTAAATCACGTCCTCATCGACTACGACAACGACGTCGTAGTTGGTCGTAGCTCGTATATATACGTTACGTAGCTCCCATAGACGCGAACACACGTAGATTTTCAAATGGGATTGAGCGACGACGCAGAGGGACAGGAAAGGACCATCAGCGAAACATAATCTCATATTCAGCATTTAGCAAATAAAATTAACTCTCTCTCTCTCCCTGCAACCCCCAACGCAACGAGCTCAATGACGACTCCACCTCAATAAACTCCAACCCAACCTTTTTAAGGGGTCGTCCTCATCACGCGGTCTTTCGGTAACGTTGCCATATATTGCCACTGAAATAACCAACAAGCGTTTTCATTAAAGCAACCTAAGTGCAACACGTTGTTTGGCGATGCACATCACTAACTCGCCATAGCAGCGATAGCCAAACCTTTTTTAGCCACCAGGGTGTCCTGTGAGCAGGCGGGAATAATACCAAAGTGTGGGGCTTGTTAAAATGAATAGCCATAAGGCCATATCAGGATGTAGCTCTGTCTGTGTGAAGGGTATAGTGAAACGCAATTAACCCCCAAATTGGTGGTTATTAAATCTTTTCAAACTCAAAATAACTGGTGCGAATTTCACTAACAAAGTGTGTAGGTAACGTAGGTATGGTAGATGGCGCTGAAATACTTGATAATGAAGTTAAAACTCTCGCTTGGGTCCGTGTCCGTACTCCGTCGTCGTCGTCCGCTGCCATTTGGGTATAAATTTGGGTCCGGAACGAAAAGGTGGTGTTTTAAGTGTGGAGCTCCGCAAAAGTTTATTTTAAATATTTACACACAAGAACATTTGCAAAATGTCCTGGCCCCTTCCGTTCGTCCGTCATGGGTTAAAATACTACGACCAAACCAAAAAGTTGGAGCTTCTATATAGGGAACGCCAAATGTGAAATGTGGATTGTTCCCAAAGGAGCATACGGGTATAATACCTGAACTATTTTCTGTTTCCTGAATGTCCACACATTAACTGGTTTGTTGATGTCCGCATATCCCTAACTACTCCAACTACAGTGTCGCTCGCCACCGCCACTTCTACCTCCGCCGCCGCCGTTGCTGCCTTGAAGTGTGATGATTGTACCCGGACATAGGTAAAAGTTCGAAACTTTTTGAAAATAATTCCCTAAGTTGAAAATGTTCAACTGATGGTTATAAAGGTTGGTCTCCTGGTCATGGTTAAGGGGATGGGAGTGAATTTTCCATATATTATATAAAGTGCTTTAGTGCGGTGGCGATGGTGGCGGACCGTGTGTGTGCCGTTAGCCGTTCATCGTTAGCCGTGTGCCATGTTCCATATGTGCCGTTTGCAGTTTTCCCGGTCGTGATGCCAACTGATGTGACTGCTGCTTCCATTAAATAAAGTTTGAAGGATATCTTTCTATAGGGAAGCGATATGATGATGGTGCGCTACAACTTACTGTTTATAGAGGTGTGAAAGTTTAGAGCATATGGATGTTATCAGAATTTTGATTGTCCATGCGGTGAATTAGATGCGGTTAAAGGGTTGACCTCAGTTTGTAAAGTCCCGACAAGCAAATATATTTATATTCACTATTTTAGTATGAAAATTAGATAATAATAAAGCGGTCACAAAGTGGGTTAAGTATATAAGTATGTAGGTAAAGTAGCGTGTGAAGGCATGAAGCCAGGATAATCACACTTCGTGTTTTTGTTTGAATCTTCTTTTTTTGGGTTACGTAGTTAATTCGTAAATTAATGTGATGTAATTAGGGATTTAAACTTTGTTGGATGTTGATTTTGTTATTTTGTTTTGGGGTTTTTGGGGAAAATTAGAAGCACTGTTGCACTGCACATTAACAAGGAAAGTGAAAGGATTTAATAAAAGTAATTTTGAATTTTATTGGAGTTGAAATTTAAATTCGTAGCAGTTTATTGAAGAATTTATTGAGGGAACTGTGTTTTAAGTACAAATACAAATATTTTTGTAGAAATATCAGGAGTATTGCTTCAGAAATAATTAAATATTGGTTAAGGACTACTGCAAATATTTTTCAGTTATTCTCTGTTATGAATTAATTAATATAATTAATGATGAAAATTACTTTAAGGGTAGATAGAATGACTTCTTGTCCTATTCTGGAAAACCATGTTCAAATTGCTATAGCTCTTGTGGCGTAAAAGTTCGTGCCTAGTACTCTTATGTCAAAAATCTGGGTTAGTCCATATATTTCCCACCTCAAAATGTTGTATTTTTTCATTGATAATGCCTCTAGATAAGAATTGATAAAACTGACTCTCATGAAAAGTACTTTCTGAAGTTATAAAACTATTAATCCCCACTATTTCCCAAATTGCTCGCAAACAAGAATGTTTTTAAGTTACTATAAGCCCTGGTTCTTCAGGAGTTTGAAAGGAACTAATTGGTTTTACACTGAAGCTATAGAATTGTCTTTAAGCGTAGAAATTCTGATGATTCCTTAGTCTTCAAAGCAGGGCAGGAGTAGGAGAGGACAACCGGGGCCTCCACAAATGGGGGGACCCCACAATAGAAACTGCGGAAAATTTTTGTTTCAAATTCCAACTAATAAACACTAGTAAACATATTTTCCTTTGATATGTTTTTTTTTTGCTCTCTTACCTTTACCTACCTAGTCTACAGTACTTTGTACAATGTACAAACATGATTATTTAATTATATTAATCTTAAAAAGCAGAAATCATTGATCTATATTTGTTCACTCCAATTAGGCAATCAGTTTTTAGTCTCGAAAAAGCTCAGCTACACTCGTTGGTCTTGTCGAGCTGAAGCTACGAAAGCCTTAGTCAACAACTATTCGGAAATCGAAGAAGCTATAACCAGCATATCTTCCAAAAAAGAGCAAAACAACATCGTGATGAAAGAAAAAACGCACCTTCTACAGAAGATTAGTTGTCTCGAAACCGCTTAGTTTGCAACATTTTGCTTTGATATCTTGAAGCGATTCAACGCTGCAAACAAGAATGAATCGGCAATGCGTGTACTAGAGTCATTGGAATCATTGGAATCCGACTGAAATGGTTTTGATAAATACGAGGAAGCAGCCAAAAAAGATCCCATACTGATGAATATGTACAATCACGCACCCGCACCAGAACGTAAAATGTGAGGTTGAATCCGCTCGATAACGGGAAAACACAAGACGCAAATCTGTCACCCAAGGAAAAATACAAAGTATCTGCCTTCATCCCAGTGGTAAACCATTCCATTCTATCCGTTTCTCTTACTGAAAGATTGCATGCCTGTGAAGCTGTACGTTCGAGATTTGGATTCCTGAATCACATCGAGAAGATAGATGCTGAAAATTTACACGCTACAACAGAGACATAATTAAAAGTGTATCCGGGAGATTTAGAGTCTAGTTTTGGTAATGAGTTGGTTTAATTTGTGTCTTTGATTGACTCATACAAAAAATAAAAGAACTATGAAACGGATCAATCGCCGAAACTTTTTCAAATTCTCGAAAATAAAAATTTCAGAGCTACATTCCTAAGCCTCGAAATTCCATTGAAAGTGTATTTGGTTTTGATGTCAACAAATTGCACTAGAGAGCTGTAATTTTCAAAAATGAAACTTATAAAAATAAGCTTCGAACCACGGTGGGACAAAACCGTCTATCGAAGCTTTCTCTTCTGAACATTGAAATCGATTTACTCCGAGAACTGGATTTCAACGAAATCATCAATAATTTGTCGTCGAAAAAAGCTCGAAAGGTTCCGTTTTTTAACCCTAAATTAAATATTGGATAATTCTTCTTTTCGTTTATATTTATTTGTGTTTCTTCAATACTAAAGAGTTCTATTTCGTTACACAATAAATTATTTAATGAAAAACTCGAGTGTAAAAATAGTCAACTTTATTTTGAAAATTATTTGGAGCGAGGGGGCCCTCTTCTTTATTGCCCCGAGGCCTCTGGATCTCTAAATCCGGCCCTGCTTAAAAGTCATTGATTTTAAGCAACAAAATATAGAAAAATACTATAAAATACAGTGAACAATACTTTGACCAGAATTTTTAAGTTTCAATTCAAATTTCAAACTCATATACAAAATTACAAAAACTAAAACATTAACTTATTTCTAACATCTCGAAAAATGTTTAGGGTCATGGATCTACATCTCGATTTTTGAAGGATTCTAAAGTGAATTAGAATAAATAGAAAATTTTCAAAAAAAGTTAATTTAGAATAAATAGAAAACTCTCAGAAAATATTAATAATTAAAAAAAAAGTCCTTTAAATTTAATAAACCTTCAAGAATTTTGAAATCATTTTATGTACGAGGTCCTGCAAACAAACCTCCCGTATTTTTAGACGTTTATATTTAAAGCTATTTATAGATAAAATGGTATTCCGGGTTTAGATAGATAGAGGTCTACGTGCCGTTTTTGGGATTCATAACGACGTGGCCCTGATGTGACAGTTTGGTGTGCTGTCGCTGAATTTCGTGTGTTAGGTCCGTGTTTTTGTAGCGACATTTTTGTTGCTCTAAAGAGGGCTGCTACTGAAATTCAAAGATAAGCAGTTATCTTTATTCGATCTCAATCCAGAAAAACAAAGTCCTTAACTACCTCTTAATTCTGAACTACTGTCCATACAAAAAATATATTCTTCCATTTACTTTCTCAGACTTATTACGTCCGTAAAGTTCGTGAACTTCTCTTACATAGTATTGTGTACTTTTTCTGGAGATATACTTCAGCTCTCTCTAACTTTCTGTAGTCGTGTTGATTCCTATTCGAACTTTCTCTGTCACGTACTTCTAAGCTGTCCAACTTGCCAGCGAGTGCCACTGAACCCGTGATATTTTCAAAGCACCTGGTCGACCTACTGCCACTCTGATCTTCGTTTAATAGAGTCTACGGTTTGCAAAACTGTTCTCGCATGATGCTGAGCATTGGAGATACGGTTGCACCATAGGATCGTCAAGACGTTGCGAAGACATCTATTCTCGAATGATTGCAGCTTTCTTGCAACAGTATCTGTTGCTTTCTAAGTGTTGCATTTATAAAAGAGTACATTTTAAATTTTTGAGTGGAACAGTCGTAATTTAGTTTTTAAGCTTATATCACTCTTTCAGTTCTGCCACCCGTCGAGACAATACTTCGAAGACATTGGAAATCTTCTACCAACTCCACACATCCACAAATATTGACTTGGGTTGATTATGAAATTCTTTTTTTTTCTTTATTTCCATTGTTAATCTTTAGCCCAACGAATTTAGCATCTCTTTCAAACCTTGATTTGATGTGATAGAAATGCATGACCCTATAAAAGAAACTGAACATGCATTATACGCGTAGACCAAACGTTTGACATGAGATTGCGATTTCGAAGTGGAGTTGATTACGTAATATTGCGCATCTACCTGTTAACAAAAAATAAATGAAAACATCCTTATTTTTACCAAAAAAGAATGTTTAACCTCTCTCTAATATTATATGAATTTCGTCAGTTTCCTAATTAACTTTATCCTTTGTCTAGACCGATATAGAATTTAGACCAATAAAAATACCATCCTCAAAAATCTACCACCAAACATAAATGCCATAACCCATATCTAACTCCTCCTTTAATTTTCCAAAAAAAAAAGAAAGAAGAAAAGTGTATTTGAACATATATAGACACACATGTGTACAAACACAACACACTTGATATCCTTGTTTGCAATTTTGTGATTCGTGCAAAAAGAAGATATCCTTTTTCAAAAAAAAAGGAAGGCCATGTCAAACTCTAATAAAAGTTAACATAACAAATCAGAAAGCAGTAACATATACAACTTCATTCATACCTTCATATAAGATACCTTCAAGGATATGAAAAAAGAGACCCACTCATCCCAAAAATGAAAATATATACAAACATACACATTTTTTCCTTTTTAAAATGGGGTGTGTGTGTGTCTTTTGACACCGATGAATGTTAAGAAAACAATATACTCGTATGTCTAAGTGGTGCGGCGGCGAATCCTTACATAGTCCTTTATTCTAAACATTTTTGCCCTTCACATATAAAGACGCCTTATAAAGGACACATTTGGATTCGATTCGGATCAACGACCGAATAATTTTTTGTCGTCAAAGTGAAAGTGAAAAGATAGGTAAGGTATTTGGTTCGCGTATAATTTCATTAAGGACACACTCTAAAATAAACTGCTTGCATATGTGGACTTGTGGACAGTGTTTTACTTTTTTTTTCGTTTACATATATTTTTATTGATTTTAGTAGCGACATAGGATTGTTTTTAATTTTCTTGGTTTTCATTCGTAGGGGTGAATAAATAGTAGGTATATCCTGTCAAGTGAAAGTAAAAATGAAAATTCTTAGAATTTTAATACAGTCATTCTGGAATTAACACTATTCCGAGCTACTTGAAGTTACCAGGAAAATTTTAATGAAAATATCAAACTCGTATTTCCGAGTATTTTTGATACTTTGTTAGGTAGAAATCCAAAAAAAGGTAACATCAATCATTAAGGAATCTAAATAAAGTAGATCCTACCTATTTTGAAGTTGTATTGCTTCTAAACATGATTTTTAGACGATTCTATAAAATGTAAAAGCTATTAAAATAAGTTACTAAATTAAAAAAACAAAACTAGATAATTTTAGAAAATCTTAGCACACTAGCAACACAGATAATAAATTTTATTATCTGTGCTAGCAATTTACAGAGTTTTTAAACAGGGACGCTACAAAAGTAGTGCGACCGGGACAGCAAAGGACGCCATATTTCTTGCCGCTTTGTTGACACTTCCCTTCAGTAAGGTTTGCCATTTAACGATGAAAATATATACAGCCAACAACGTTAAGAACGCAACGTCCACTTTATGGCCATCTTAATCGTACTAGCAGAAAATTTGAATCCACAGACACGATACAAAATGTTAGTGTGCCAGTGAGATGAAGAAGTGCCGGTCGTGTCGAGAATATTGCTGCCTATGTGTCTTAAATTGCAGAAAGCAGAAATGTTTCTCTCACACGTCGTTGGATATCTCCGTAACGTCGTTGTGGCGAATTTTGCGAAAAGATCTTGCCCTACTTCCTTACAAGATTAGCCCAAGAACTGAAGCCGTTTGACCACCACAAGCGTTGAATGTTCGTGAATTGCGATGAGAAACAACATGAAAATGATTCGGATTTTCATCGAAAAATCATCTTCAGCGAAGAGACTTATTTCTGGCTGGATGACTTCATCAATAAAAAAAACACATACTTCATGAGTCAGCATTGCATCCCGAAAAAATGACGTTTTTGTATGGTTTATAGGCCAGCGGAGGCCGGCCGGTGTCATTTTGCCGTACTTCTTTCCTGATGATCAGGACCGGCACTAACTGTGAATAGAGTCGCTGCCGTTCAATGATAAAAGAACATTTTTGGCCCAGTTAAATGATATGGACTTGGAGGAAATATGGTTCTAACAGAACGGCGGCGGCGGCGCCACAAGCCACACAGCGAATGTCACAATCAGTTTATTGGAAACCAAGTTTGGAGAACGTGTTATCTCACGAAATAGTGCAGTAGCTTGACCTTCGTACGAATATCGAACCTGAAATTGCAGCAGTATCGACCGATTTATGCATGAAAACCGTCGAAAATTGGCTTTAGCATCTGGATTTCTGCAAGCAAGGTGACCATGCTAAAAAAGTCAAGTTGCATACATAATGGCATCGAACGTTCTTTCACAGGAATACAGAATTTCATTGACATCCGAAATCGTTTTTTTTTATTTAAAAAAAAACTTTTGTAGCGCTCTTATTCAAAACTCCGATACTTATGTTTTGAGTTTTAGTATTGTCTAAAATTTATATGACTAGAGTTTCTGACATTTTAAATAAGTAAACAGACCGTGGTTTGTTTATTTTGTTTACTGTCAATCTTTAGACATGTTTAAATGCACTGTTTGAATAGAAGGGAATTTACAATTTGTGAAAAATTGCTTAATTATTATAAGCCACTTAAAAAAAGTTCAAGTTTTTAAATAAATTATTTTCAGCACTGAAAATCGGAATATGATAAAAAACTATAAGATTTATAAAATAAATTATTTGGGGGTTCTGGTTATAAAAAATAAGTATTTTTAAGAGAAATTATGATTATGTTATGATTTCATTGTACAGAGAAAGGTAAGCATAGACAAATGATTTAAGCCAAATGGAAGCCATGGATACGACTTCACAAGCGTATCCTTTTCATAAAGTTTTACATCACCACATTACATATTTATAGCGTTTTGTCATAAAGAATGAAAAGGAATCGTGTATTTGGGGTTAAAGTTGATCATTGAAATCATGAAAAGTTGACAAGTGGAAATGCAAATAAAATAAAATGATTTCAATGATAAAAACCAGTGATAGCTAAAACTAACAACTACTTCGATTATGGAGCATTAACATACACCAAATGTTTTATGTGACCCCGAAAAAAAACTTGGATAGTTTTCAAGCCAAAAACAACCTAATATTACACTGGTGTGCCACAGGGCTCAGTCCTGTCTCTGAGACCCTTTCTCATTTGTACTTCTGGTCTGCTTTTTGAGAATTTAAGTCCACTTACCTGCTTTGCTGATGGCAGCTTTCTATACATTTTTTTAAATGGGGTTTAATTTAATTGCAATGTAATAATGGGGAAAAACAAAATCTAATAGAATTCACTGTGTTGAAAACACAAAGCCACCTAACACGTTGCGTGATAAACGTTGTTTTAGATATGTTTATTGCATTTTTGTTATCGCATTGCAATATAAGTTCTTGATTCCAATTAATTAGTCTCGCAAAACAAAGATTGAAGCCAAAGTGCTCCTTGAGATGTTGAGGCTAAGGCCATATACTCAGCCTCTGTAGTGGAGAGAGCGACATAAGGTTGTTTCTTTGCATTCCACTAAATAGGTCCTCCTTGGTATTTAAAGAGATAACCTGTAGTTGATTTTCTGTCATCTGAGTCACTAGCCCAGTCAGCATCCGAAAATCCTTCTAAACATCCTTCAATGTCTCGAAATTATTCTAACTTCTAATTTATTGTTCCTTTTATACAACAGAAAAGTCGTTTAACCGCTATCCAATGAGATTTTGAAGCATTATTATTAAATCTTGATAAAGCCCCCACTGCAAAGGATAAATCTGGGCGACTTATATGGAACGGTTTTCGTGTGCTTTGTTGTTGGGTTTCTTTAAAAGCTTTTGTTAATATCTAAGGATGTGGATACCGGATTACAATCCTCCATGTTGAATCGCTTGAGAATGTTCTTTAAGTATGTCCATTGGTCTATCCTTAACTTTCCCTTTTCTCGATCGCGAGTATAACAAGCACAAATTTAGCTTCTACAAAATCTTTCATCTCGAATGACTCAGCCAAAATGTCTTTGATAATTCTTTTTACATCTTTGTTGTTTGTAAAAATCAGTATGTCGTCTACGTAAACAGCGACGAAAGTTTTATCTATGCTGTTTGTCTTGAAATAAATAAATAAACGGTTCGGTTTTTGATTGTTAAAGTCCAAATTTTCTTTAAAGTTTCATCAAATTTCTTATTACAAACTCTGCTTGCTTGTTTGAGACCGTACAGTGATTTCTTGAGTTTACATACTTTATTTTGAACATTATCAAAACCTTCAGGGAGATTCATGTAAATTTCTTCGTTAAGTTCACTTTACAGGAAAGCAGTCACAGCTTCCATTTGATCGATATCCAAATCATATCGTACAGCCAAACTTAAAAGTACCCTTATGGACGTGTACCTTACGACGGGAGAAAATATTTCTTGATAATCGATCCCTTGATGTTGCGAATACCCCTTTACGACCGATCTCGCTTTATATTTTTTGACATTACCACTTGCATCTTTTTTCGTCTTAAATGTCCTTGCGGAATGTATGGATTTCTTTCCTTTTGGTAAATAAACTACTTCCCAGGTTCCATTTTTCAAAATGGCTGTATATTCATCGTTCATTGCTTTTTCCAATCAGATAAATATGTTCGCTCTTCATGGCCTCAGTGACTGTCTTTGGATCTTCATCATTGTTGCTGGCCACGCACGATAGATAACCGTATCTTTCAGGTGGATTTCTTATTCTGGTAAATTGTCTTATTCCTCTCTCAGATATGATTCTTTCTGAAGATTCTTCAACAACGAAATCATTTTGGGCATCCAAAACACTGATGGAATTTCGTCTTCATTCCCCACTGAATCATATCCTGTAAAAATATCACAATAAGATGTATCGTTTGTCTCACTATCTTTTGGAAAAATTTGCTCATGGAAAACTAAGTCTCGACTTATTATGACTTCTTTTTTCTTAACGTCATAGAAGCGATATGATTTTGAGTGTGTGTAGTATCCGATAAAAATTACTTCTTTTCCTTTGGCATCGAGTTTCTTCCGCTTTTCTTTTAGAATGTGAATAACTGCTTGACAACCGAAAACTTTAAGGTGCTACAGATTCACTCTTCTTCCACTCCATATTTCTTCAGGTGTTTTTTCTTTTGTACCTTGGCAAGGTGTTCTGTTCGTTAAATAAACTGCCGTATTTGCAGCTTCAGCCCAAAAACGTTTGTGTAAACCAGACTCGATGAGAAGACAACGGGCTTTTTCGATTATGGTTCTAATCATTCTTTCTGCCAACCCGTTTTGTTGTGGAGAATATGGAACCGTTGTTTGATGTTGAATGCCTGCATCTGCTAGAATCTTCTTCATCTTAAAATTGCAATATTCATTTCCATTGTCGCTTCTAATGGCCTTTATTTTGTTACCAGTCTGATTTTCTACAAAATTTTTGAACTCAAGGAACTCTTCCTCTACCTCATTCTTGCTTTTAATGGAAAACGCAAAGAATTTTCTTGAAAAATCATCAATGAAAAGAAGCACGTACTCTGAACCTAGAATTGGTTTTTGTTCAATCAGACTAGTACTAGTTCTAATATTGATTCTGCTGTAGTATCAATTGAGTTAAACGGCAGGCGTGCCATTTTAACTTTGATGCATGTGATGCTATAAACTATCGCAATCAATATTCTGTACCACTTTCGGACTGATAGTTTGTGTGGTTTCAATAGTAGGATGTCCAACACGCTTGTGCCAAAGTTTAAGGTGTGAAGCTACATTTTGTGTAACATATGCACTTTGATTGGGTGGTCTGTTGAGACGGAACATATTGTTCACCAAGCTTGCAGTTGCAACAACATTACCCCTTTAGTCTTTCACTAAACATCCATTCTTGGAAAAAATAATTGAAAACCCCTTCTGAACAATTTTCGAGACAGATAAAAGATTAATGCATAAGTCAGGAACGCGAAGGACTTCTAAAAATTCAACCTCACTTTCTTTGAATTTTCTAATAGATACCTTCATATCGACTTTACCTATACCTCAGACTTGCATTTTTGAATTATTTGCAACAATTAAGATTAAGAGTTAAGATTTTCTATCTTACTTGAAAAGCTGACGCTGCCGAGTCGAAATACCATTCTTCTTTGTCAAGAGCAGTGCTGTCGTTTTCGAAAAGTCCAAAGCAGTGCATTCTAAAAAAAATTGCATAATTTTTGGACAAATGCAATACGCATACAATTTTTTTTTTAATTCATATTTATTTTTCTTTATAACAAAAAATTAAGTAATGTATATACATATCTACTTTATATGTATATCTATAACCTTTTTAGTTCAATTTCTTAGTTTTTTTTACATTAATATTTGTATTTATCATTTTTTATTAAATAGGAACTTTCTAATAAAAATAAATATATAAAGCCATATAACTATTATACAAAAATAAATCAATAAAAATATAGCAGTTAATTTCAAATAATATTTGTGAATTTTTGAACAATTTTAATATGTAATTTTAGCACGAGAATATTTTTTTAAAAAGACTCAACACAAAATTATATTTTAAATTCAGGGAACTAGTAATAATTTTGTAAAGCAAACAATGTTTAATTAATTTGTATTTTGATAACATTTCTTTGGATGGAACCCACTGCTTTGCCTTATTAATTCCTCTTCCATTAAAATTGAATTGAATGTGGATGTCAGTAAAGAGCTTCTTTTTTATCTTTTACCAAAGCTACTTGCGAAAATATGCACTCTGCACTTGTACTGATGCGTTACAAGCATAAAATTGACCTAACAATTGTTTTTAAAAGGTGAAACATTGGAGTATTTAATGCGGTCCAATAGTCGTCGAATTTCAAATCTATACATATCATACTTTGATGTAAAAGAGCCATCCATTCATCGTTCTCTTTGAATTAAATTTAGAAACAATTGTATAAGCGGGGTAATTATTGGAGATTTATTTTTTGGATCAATTATTTGCAGGGCTTCTAAACTTTATCTTGGAATATATTCTCTTTCCTATTTGCGTACATAATTCGATGTACCTATAGTAATCTCTACAATTTTGTATATTTTGTTGTTAAGCCCCCAGATCAAACTAAAATGTTAGCTTGGAAGATTTCTTACAACAACGAATTTGAACAAATACTACAAATATCAATACAAAAATGAAAATGCAGTACAAAGTAAAAGTGTGCAGTACGGCAGTACGTCCTAAGCTAAAGCAATACAAATATTGCTTTTGCAGTACATTCGACAGCATTGGTCAAGAGCAGTGACGGAAAAACATCCTAACATCGCATTCTTCTTTTCTTGATAGTTCTTAATCTTTTTTGGACATTTAGCAGCAATATGGCCAAATTCGTTGCAGTTGTTACATTTAGGACCCTTAAAGTTCTTATTCCCAAAGTTTTTCTTGTTCTTGCTTACAAAAGCAGTATCTTGACTTACATCCAAATTAACGTCTTGAAGAAGTTTGGTTTTAATACTGTCTCCTGTATTAAGAATCCCAGAGCTTTGGATTCCCATTATCATTGGCTTGTATTCTTCGGCAAGACCAGCTTAAAGCATTGATCCTATCCATTCTTCATCTAGGTTAAGACTAACAGACCTGAGCTTGCACGATGTATTTAAAAAATCGTTAACGTACGCATCTACGGTAGAGAAATCTTTCAATTTTGTAGAACAAAACTTTTGGATCAGCCCAACTCTCCTCTCAAGACCAGAATCTTGAAAAATTTTCTAAAGAGAATCCCAAATCTCTTTAGCGCTTTTGCAATGTCTTATATGAGGATAAATGAATCTTTCAACAAGCAATATAAGCTCCGATTTTTTGTTTGCGTTTAAGAGCTTTGTTGCATCCTTCTCTATCTCACTATCATCAGAAACAGCCTTCCAAAGTCCTTTCATTTCCCCGAAGCTTTTCAATACTGAAAATACTGACAGCTGATCAAATAAGGGACTATTTTAAATGAATATGAAAATGAAAAACCCTAAGTTTTAGCTATTGTTTCCGAATTATTTTCATATTGACAAATATGTGACAAGTTTTCAAATATCTACTCGTGATTAAAATTTGGAAAGAATTGTCTTATTTGACACTAATCTGAAGAGGCGTCTGTTGACATTAAATATAAAACAAACAGTTCTAAATATCGCTTTGGTAGATTATATGCCCGTTTTAAGTAAATTGACTTTAAACAAAATTTTACTAGAATCGAATATTAACGTGAATTAGGAAAACGTCATACTTTTCGAAAAAAAAGTTCAGTAATACATTTACTAGCTCTTGGTCTAAAATGTCAACCTCCGTTTTCTTTTTTAAAATATTGTTTTTTCTTCTTTAATTTGACGTGAAAATTCAACCTTTTAAAAAACTTGAAAAAAAAATCTTTGATGTCAATTGAAATTGTCAACAAAAGCCATTCCCAGTTGACCTTTCTTTTCTTCAAAAATAGTAGGATTATAGTTTTTCTCAGTTCTGTGCATTTAATTGTCATGGTCACGATCCCTCTCTCCACTCTCCTGTCATACTGAATAGATGGTATTAATTAACGCATTACAACTTAC
Organism: Eupeodes corollae; assembly: GCF_945859685.1. Classification (NCBI taxonomy): domain Eukaryota; kingdom Metazoa; phylum Arthropoda; class Insecta; order Diptera; family Syrphidae; genus Eupeodes; species Eupeodes corollae. The sequence goes on along the minus strand of NC_079148.1, from coordinate 145,583,224 downwards.
CATTTGGAATTAATTCCCCATTGACACATAATTGACAGTAATAGTGGGACATTGGGACTGTTTAATTTATTTGACACATCTTATACTTAAGTATATCCAGTTCCAGACCAGACCAGAAGAGGTGCTCAATTCAAAATGCACTCTGACTGGAGATTTCTATATGGAGTGCCATACTCCTATGCGCGGTATTGAAGCTGGAGTTGGAGTTGGAATTGAAGTTGAAGTCATTCTATTGGAAAGTGATCTGCTGCAAATGGAGATGTAGTTGGACAATTTGATCACGATTGTTAGTTAGAGATCGTGTTGTCCTTAGGGGCACAACATTATTTGTTCGCTGTCTTGTATCTATATGGAGGTAGGTAAGGTAGACTAGGTAGGTGGAATAGAAGGTGCAGCACCTTTTTTTCTACTATAGGTATGGTGACAATAGTATCACTCTTTGTTGCGGGCTACAAAAGGATTTAGTCTTTGATAAGTTAGTATAGTTCGTTTGACAGTTATTGAGGCGAAGGTGTTACCATGTCATGGTTAGAAAAAAAAACGTCATTCCTTACACGTAGACCAATTAGAGGTGTGATATACCTCTGTTTAGTGTTCAATAGAAAGAAGGTCATTAGTGAGCTGTCAGTTTTAATGGCGCACTTTTAAAATCAAAAGAAAAAGACAAGTAAAAACCTTAAACTTGTTAAATTTTCGAATTCTTTTTTAAAATGAAGGGTATTTTTAGAGCTATAGAACTTTGAAATGGTATAAAATATAGATGTTTTTTAAATTAAAATATTCGTTCTACAATTTTTTGGTATTATAATTAAAATTGATTTCTGGCATATGACCGCTGCGCGTTCTTGAATGTATAGCTTAATTTTCAAAGTCTTATTTTGTCCAACATTTGGAACCTTATGTCAGGGACTTTATTCAATTCATGTTGAAATGATAAAATATCTTAAAAATACTTAACTTGACAGCTGACAATTTAACCTCCAGCTAAAATAGAGTTTCAAACTTAAACTTCTAAAGCTCTTCAAAAGAAAACACAGTCAGTTAGACGGGGAAGAACTTGAAACTTGTTAAGTCTTCGACTGTGTTATACAATAGGTGAATTTAATTGGAAAACTATGAGTCGTTACAACCTTCGAATGACCTCTAATTTTTTTTCCATGTAACCAAAACCAAACAAAAAATTAAAATCAAATTGGAATGTTTAAATGCCATTAAGTAGCTCCAAGGCAAAATAAAGAAAAGGAAGAAATAAAGACGAAAATAAAATTCCCTCATTAAAAGAAAAAGAAAAACAAACGGAAACATGATCTCATGGTATAAAACGATTCTTCATTACCCGAAAAAAGAACTCACTATAAAAACGCGAATCCTCGCGTAAATCCTTTTTTCTTGTTCTTTGCTTTTTATAATAACAACTGGTTCCAATCTAAGGATCAACGACTGATTACAACACGCCAGCCCCTAATTAATTGCTGTTAAGTGTTCACCTTGAAATTTATTACCTCCTCTCTTATATGGACATTGGACTGAACACTGGACAGGGACACACGACCGACCGCTTAAATTCCAAACTTGTAGGTACTTTTTTACTTTCAAATTTCGTCTCTCTCTCTCTCTCTCTTTCTCGGATTGGAGAAGGAGATGGAGAAAAAGTCCTCCTCCAATTAGTCATAATCAAGAAATAATTCATAACTCCTTAATTGAATTAATCGCAAAAATATTCGCCAACCCACACCCCCGTGTCGGAAGAAAAATACCTTAGCGTCCGGCTGCGTCCGGTTGGTGGTGCTAATTCAGCTAACCAACTTAACTCAACTCGACTCAACACAGCCAAAGACCCAAAGAACCAAACCGCCAACCGGTCAAATGTGGGCATAGGATTATGTATATACCAACCTACATAGCTCTTTATAGCTATTCCTAAATAAGGGGAGAAAATTTATTACATTAATAGAAGACCATGCCGTCGGTCGTGGTCCCTTTCGTGTCGGGAATCATTTGTCCGAGCCGTAAATACATTTGCGCTTATCCGAGTTTAAGTAAGGTGCAGTAACTTTTGTGCAGAGAGAGGGGTGAGGGGGTTAAGATGTGTGTAAGAGAGGTTACAAAAAAAACTCTGCGGGCTTATCCACCACGACGACTACGACGAACAAAAATGAGGAAAACCCGTCAGAGGTTCTTCTTCCTCCAGCTCCAGCTCCACCTCATCTTTCAAACATGGCGAGTCATAGTCGAACTCCCTGAGTCAGAGAGGGGTAAGCCAGGGAAGAGTTTAAGCGAAGAACCTGTCAAGATGTTTTAACATGCCAGTGGAGTCCCAGAGTCAGAGTCAAAGCAATAAGATGGCAATAGAAGAAAACTTAGGGAGGCTATATAACACGCAATCCAGTGCCGCCGCCGCCACGCAAGAAGAAAGAAATAAACTTTACGAGCAAAAGGATATAAAAGAATGAAAAACTTTCCAAATATCAGATTTTTTCTTCTTTAATTTCTCAACTCGCAACGAAACGGCTTCACAAAAGAATTCTTCTGTGAATATTGCTTTTTTTTTCAAATACACTCATATATTTTTACGGGTACGTACATATACTCAAAAAATAAGGAAGTCAACGGATAAAAAGACCACTTAAGGATGCAAATTTTCATTTTCGGAAAAAAGGAGGCCAATAAACCGTATGTGTGTTGTGTGTGCTTGCATGAGCAAAAGAAAACAATTTTTTTTTAAATAGAACAGGAAAGATTTTCTTTTTGTCGGGAAAAGTTTTTTATTTCAAAACATACTTGAGTCGTATATAGGATACTTTATGAAAAGATTTTTAAACGCTTTTATGGGAAAGTTTATAATTCGAATATAAAATTGAAAAAAAGAAAATAACTAACTTGTTATGAGCACCTTTTTCTTTTGTGATACTGATACCTTTTATACGAGTATTGAAATGAGCAAGTTAAAGTTTACTGTTGGAAAACTGGTGTTCAAGTACGCGTATCGTATGTAGGATGATTATTAAGTTGTTTATAAGTTTAATTTTCAAGGTGTTTTTTCTTTTTGGATTCGAGGGGATCTATTAAGGGTTCTTGATTGCAACTTACAACTTGTTAAAAGGCATCAAGTCTTCTTTTTCAAACTCTCACAGATTTAAAAAGTTAACATTTCTTATCAAAAAACTTGCATAAAGGTCTTAATTCATCTAGGAAGATAAATCAATTTGTTACCTAAAGTTTTATATAAAATTAATTTGGGAGAGCTGTTAAAATTAGATCAAAACTAATAAGGATTTTTTTTTTTATTGATTCAGGAATTTAATATGAATATGTATCACAAATAAGAAGCCATGGGATTCGACCCAAACTGATTACATATTGATATGAAAAACATTTTATGATATAAAAAAAGCTCTAAGTCAATATTTGTTCTTGTTCTCAAGATAGATTTTTCTATAAATGTCTTAAAATGCCAAAAACGTAAATTTTTAGTTTGTAGAACATTCGAGGTGACTAAAATTAATTTCTGAAACTCTTGGAAATGTTTGCCGGTTTTTAAGATATGGCAGACAACAAAAACCTACAGACGACTTTAAAGACCCTGAAACGACTAAAAATGTCAAAATTTTCAATTCGACAAAATTTGGGATGTTAAAATAAGTTAGTTCTGATTTATTACAAATTTAAAACAGATGCATATATTAAGATAAGTTAAGTTACAATTTCTCCTAACTTCAAAAAATTATGTTTTAACGTAATGTTATATTTAGTAATTTGGATTTTTCTTACTTTTTCATGACTATATCAAAAAAATATATTTCTTTTTAACTCACAGCTCATTACTTGGTTAATGTGCTCAAGTTAAGTACGAGTAAATGAGTAAAGCCAACTTAATTTATTGTTTACTAACATAAACTTAAAATTTAAATTGTTTACGAAAACAGCCACCAAACTTCTCAGAAATTTTCTTATCTGATCGTATATTTTCTAAAAGTGGTCGTATGTGATGAAAGCAATCAATTTTTTAAATTGAACCTTGCAAAGGATATCTTAAATTCCTATGATTCAATTCATGAACTTGGAACTATGTATGTCCTGGCTGCACAGAAACATTTTTCTAAGACTAAGTGCAGAAAGGGCTCTCCAGAAAATTGCGTTTGTGGATTTTTACCAAAGCAGTTTGAAAAAAGGTGAACATTTTTTGTTAACCTTAAATATCATACGAACCAAAAACGCTAAAGACTTGAATTAAATTTTACATAATAGATTGTAACGTGATATCAAAGAAGAATATTTTTAAAAAAAAATACATTTAATGGTTTTTTTTCTATAAATCAAAACAAACTAAAAAAAATTTGTCACCTCCAAAATTTTACGACTAAAATATGATTTCATTTCCAAAACAATTTTGTGTAACGAAAATTAATGTTTTTGAAATCTGATAAAATTTTGACAAAAATCAAATTGACTGTTTTCTTACAAAAAATAATTTATAAAAGTTGGTAAAAATTGATTTTCGACTCAATTATGTTTTCAAAAATATGGAATATTGGCTTCAAACTAATTTTATTGCATAAGAAATATTGTTTTCAACATTCGATAAAATTTTGAAAAAAATCGGATGGACAGTTTTTTTACAAAAAATAAAACTAGAAAAAACAATACTAAAACTTGATAAAAATTTACTTTCGATTCAAATTAAAAATATTTGCTTCAAACTTATTTTATTTCACAGACAATATTGTTTCGATAAAACTGTCCATCCGATTTTATATAAAAATCCAACAATCCGTTTTTTCAAAAAAATTTAATCTACAAAAAATAGTACGCAAATTTGGTAAAAATTGATACGAGTACATGTAGACAAACTTTTAAGCAAGACAAATCGACAGACGGGATGGGAAGTTATCAGTGTGGGTTGCACCCCAGCCTCTTTTTTTTAACATTTTGAAACATTAAGCGTAAGATTTCCAGCTGTCTTCAAACTTAAAACACCACAATGTTAGGATAAAGGAATGTTTTTTGTTTAAACCCATCTTCTTCGCTTCCGTCGTAATGCTCAAAAACGGTCCACTGACATAACGCTTTGATCTTCAAATTATATCAATATCATCTGCGTATCCGAGTAATTGGATAGATCTTTGGAAGATTCTGCCTCTAGTATTGACGGTTGAGTTTTACATAATTCTTTCCAGAACGATATTGAAGAAGTCATGACTGTGCATCGCCTTGTCTAAAACAATTTTTGAGCATCCCTATGGAAAGAAATCGGTAAAGAGATGGTGGGTATCGATTTGAAGCTCCTGGGTTTTTTCCAAGATATGCCGTTGTGTGAAAATTTGGTCGATAGTGGACTTTCCTGGTATGAAGCCACACAGATAAGGACCTATCAGGCTGACGAATGGCTTTAGACGTACACATAATACGGCAGAGAGGATCTTATATGCAATATTAAGAAGACTGATGCGTCTGTAGCTGGCCCTATTTAGAGGGTCTCCTTTTTTATGTATCGGACAAACTATGCTGAGATTCCACTCATCGGGCATGCTTTCTTCCGACCATATTTTGCAGATGAGATGGTGCATGCTCCTTACCAAGTCATCGCATGCTGCTTTTAATAATTCGGCAGCGATGCCGTCAGCCCCAGCAGCTTTGTTTGACTTCAGTTTAGATATAGCTATCTTCACTTTTGTCGAGGACGGTTAGGCGGAATTTTTAATCCGCTCCGTCTATGCTGAGTGGTTCTATATCGCTAACAGCGGAATTCGGTTCGTCATCGCGCCGTTATATAATTTGGAGAAGTGGTCTTTCCATATTCTCAACATAGACCGCAGTTCTACTACGATGTTCCCCTGATCCTCTTTACAGGCTTCGGTTCGTGGCTGGTACCCTTGGGAGCTTTTTTTTATCTTTTGATAAATGTACGAACCTTATTCCTGTTGTGTTTTCCTCGATCACGCACTTCTTGTGCTCTATTTTACCATCTAAGAACTCCTTTTCTGCTCGTAGAGCTTTCGAGGAGCTCTGGTCCCTCTGCCGTTTTGTATGCCTCTTGTTTCGGCTGCAAGGCAATGTTGACACTGGTTTTCAATGCTTAATGCAGGCAACATAGGACTCCTTAAGAGGTTACTAGAGACTCGATGGGAAAAGGATATGGCAGTCTCTTGCGTTTGACTTGGACCAGGATATCTAAATTAGTCTTAATAATATGCTGAATTTCCTTCAAAAAAGCTTTTATTTGGGAAGTGGTTTTGCCACCCAACTAATTGTCGATTTTAATTTTGAATAAAATACAACCTTTCGATTAAAATGTCTGCTATAGATTGAAATAATTTGTTGAAGAATATTTAAAGAAAAATCTTGGAAGTCTTCAAATAAAAGGAGTGTTCCTTCTTTAAACAAAATTAACTCTCAATTTTATTTGTCCAGAGTGTTTTCTGTGAAGGATGATAGAAGTCTCAAAAATTCATTACAGGAACTTATTTGACAATTTCTATAAAGTTACATCAGGATTAAATTCTTAGTTAGTTTGACTTTTGTTAGACTTTAAACGAAACACGACTTGATAAACAATTCAAAATTTTCAAAAATAATCTTTGAAAAATGTATAACACAATTTTTAAAACAAAAAAAAAAACAGTTGGAAAAGTCAAGTCAATTGTTAGCAAATTTTTGATGTATTTAAATGACTTTTGAATGATATTCTTATAACTCAACAGGACATAAGTTAATTGTAAATATGTACAACTGACTTTAAATTTTTAAAAAGCATCGATTTTATTTCAAATCGTATACATTCAAAAGATCTTCAATATGAAAAAAGAGACAATAACGTCTAAAATATCTTAGTTGACTTTTGTTGGTGTTGCGCCAAACTCTGCCAAAGCTATCGAGTTCTCTTTTTACATGAACCCCTGAACGTGGAGTTAAGCAAATAGTTTTAAAAACCAAGAAATATACGCAAACCGAAAATTTCAGATTTTAATTTGACATTTGAACTTTGAATAGTTAAGTTTGTAAAATTAAATCAATTCCAACCAAAAACTTCGATATCAAAAGTAAGTTTAAAATTTTCCTCCAAGTTGAACATTAAAAAAAAAATTAAAATATTGTTCCTTTTACTCAATTTTTGTGATTTTTAATTATCTTTTCAAGTATTTAGTTTTATTCAGTTTTTTAGCCAAACTATTCGTGTTCAATGTAGAAATATTTATTTTAATAGCATACAGTTTCTTGCATTTCGTTGAGAGCTTAATGTTTAAAAAACGTTGCTTCAATTTTAAAATGTAGCCATTTTTCCCAAAGGTTTTATCCTTTGGTTTACCATATATTTCTGGAATATACAAGTTTTCGAAAAAAACTGATAATTCCTCGATAAACGCGATCTAATGTGAAAACTCTATAAATTTATCATACTTATTAAACCTTAATTACCGAACTTCAAAAATCTTCTTACCCTGGTATCTGCTGTTATATGCACAAATACTAAAGCGGCTCATATTTGAACCTAAATTATAAAATGTAGCGAAAAAAACTGTCCTAAATATCAAACAAAAGTCATTGCCACTAAAGTATTTAATTGATGCTTTGATTTCACAAACTCTTTAAGACTTAAAGTTCGAAAGCATAACATCAACATCCCCACAAACACTTAACTTTTCCGACTTGTAAACTTGTAATACCCATAACTAAATTGCTCTTAATTGCAATTGACATTATTACATTTATCCACAAACAACTACAATTATGGGTTTTAAAAAATTACCATAACATTTTTGTTGTCGAAAGTAACAAATAGTTGTGTCGATTTTCTAACTCCAATCTCTTAGGTACACAAGAGCTAATTTTAATTACAGCTTAAAAATCCCCACAAAACACCATAATTTCCCTCCTTCAACCTTCTACCAACTTCTTGGACTTTAATAACAATATTGCTGCACAAAAAAAATAAACAAATTTGCCTAACCAAAAACACACCCTCAAAACACTGTAAACTCTAGAATGCAATAATTATTTAAATCACCCCAATTTACTGACCACTACTACCACTTGATATTGATTTTCTTCTCTCTACAATTATTACGTCATTTTTCAAGCAAGGACACCCAGATAATGATCAAAACAAATGCCAAGATAGACCAAGAAAAGGACGAAGACGACGAGCGACGTCAAAGTTGAAGTTGACACAGAAAAGGCAAAAATCCCAAACAAACAAATAAAATTCCAGAAAGAAAAAGAAAACGAATCTAAAGCAAAACAATGAGAATGAAAAATATTTAAAAAGGAAAAAATAAAAATTAAACTGACCTTCCTCAACTAATAAAGAGGACATCAGATGAAGACAGACGGACAAATAGACTAACTAACCCAGACAGAAGTCTTCGTCATTGTCGTCGTGGTTGTGCTCGCCGCCCGCCGCCGCCGCTTACTCTCATTTCATTCATATCCTTGGTCCGGCACAAGTTCATTGGGAAGATTTCTATCTGCTTTTGCACCACCCGCTCACCACCACCGCAAGGATAAAGAAGATGATAGCAGGACGAAGGACGACGGCACAGACAAAAAGTCTGGGAGAATCTCTAAAGAATTATCGCGACTTTAAATAAAATTAAATGAAAGGCAACACAGACAAAAAAAAACTGATGAAATTCCGACGAACCAGCAGCACACCGAGTTTGCAAGGACTTGTGGAATTAATTTCATTAAAGACGACAACCAACGACTACGACGTTAAGGACGATGATGATGACGACGTTTTATAGTTGGCTAAGAGAAAACTCGTGTTTTTGTTTGTGTTCGTGGTCGAAACTCGAACCAGAACCCGAACCCAAACCACCTCCAATGATGGAAAGAAAATGAAAGTTTTATTAATCGACAGAGCACAAGGACCTTCCAAGTCCTTTTTCCTCATCACTCCTCCTTGGCATCTAAAAAAGTTATCTTCCGATGTTCTGTTGGTTCTTAGAGTCCTTTTCTCATCATCCCCAGTGTTTATTGAACGCTTTAAAGTCTTTTTCATCTTGATCCTGTTGCAGGATGTGAATAGAATTTTCCTCAATGAATTTCAATTTCATTTATCCTTGGGTCGGGTCGGTCGGTCGGTCGGGTCGTTCACAGTACGAGAATAAGACTTAAATTAAATAAAATTAAAAAAAAAAGTTTAAGGACTTAAGGAGAGCAACAAATAACCATCTTTGGATGGAGAATCCCCTCGAGGTATAAGAAGAACATTTTCTTGTTCATTCGTTCGTTCGTCTTCCTTGGCCTTATTAATATTATCCCACCATCTTCCAGGAGTTCTTCTTTTCTGATTTGTGCAATCCTCAAGTTGGCGTTCGTTTGGGAGAACATCCGTCAACTCCAATCCAATGGCAGAAAGGTGACGCGTGTTTGAACTTCAAAGTTGGAAAATTGAACACGGAAGTGAAATCACATCTCGTTAGGATCAACGTGTTGATGGCGCGACAGAAAATCGGTTTTGACATTTTGGGTTTGAATTTGGGTGGCCATGTCCTGATGGAAATATTGACTGGCACAGGAAGAAAATGTGGAATGTCTTCTCAAATATTCAATTCAAAAACACAAATTCCTTAGTGGTTGAATTAATGCGTAACGTAAATAAGTGAAGTTTAGGGGAAAAGTTGTTGCAATCCAGCAAAGTCCCAGGAACAAAACGACGAAGGCAAAAGCTCTTATAGTCTGTTGATAAAGTTCATCATTGGAATATTGGACAAGATAAGCAAGCAAGGATTATTATGCAGAGGGTTTTTGTTATAGGTACTGTTCTGTGCATCTATACAAGTCGATAATCTTTTTGTCTATCGATTGAATGTTGGACAAATTTGGTAGGTTGAGTTTTTTAACATTATAAACTCCTATAAATTTATATTGAGACTTCTTCTTTTTCATTGTAAAAATTTGTCTGAATCCATGTCAATGCCATGCCATGCCATGCTTTTGAAGGGAACTGAAATAACAAGGATACGGATTTATTGGATAACATAATTTTGTTCTGTTTGCATGGAAGATTACATTCAATATTTTACTTGCTTTTAAAATTTTCAGTTTATGCAACGAGCGACGACGAGTAAGTATGGTATACAATAGGATGGATAGGTTAGCAAACATTGTTAAGGGCTTAGAGAGGAAGAAGAGTACTTGAGTACTTCAGAATATTATCAATAAGTTGATTTTTCTATCGGAAGATTTTAAGACAGAATTTACTTGATTTAACAAAAATGTAATAGAAAGGTATACAATCAAATCTGAGATATTCTTGTGAAATTAAGAATTTAATTCTTTAAAGGCTTTTGAGCATATTTCGAAAAAGTAAAAGAAGCTGCATTGGGATTGTTGTTTCTAAATTCTTAATCACTAAGAAAAATTATCACCTGCTTCATTCCCTAAAACGTTATTGTCTATTGTATATTGCTGATTTTCTTCTTTTCCCGGATAAGATGAACTTGTTGTGATCTCCGAAATAGATTGCCTCAGATTGTTCTATACACTTTCCCAGAACGTTCTAATAATTTCAGCTGATCCTATAGTTTTTCGGTGTTAAGGTTGATGGTTTTCAATTAGATTTTATTTAATATTCACTCTCTGAGACGCAGTAAATTGGACTTAACTATTCGGAACTTCCTATTGCAATACCTTTTACACCTAAATAATTTTTGGACATTTAAAAAACGTTGAACATTTTGGGCTTTTCTTTTTCGTAGCCAACAATGTAGTGTGCAGAAATTGTAATACTAACTACTACTAACCGAAACTTAACCGATGAAAAATCATCAATCAAATGGAAAAATTCAAATTTTTAGGGTTTTCCTGATATCATGAAATTAAGAATATTTGGTTGATGCAGTTGAACATTTCGAAACCTAAGACAATACTTTTAAGAATTATAGTTCTTTGGAGCGTTATATGTTTTCAAAATTCTTTAAAAAGTAAACAATATTTCTTTAAAATTCTTTAAATGGTTGATTTCTATATTCCCAGAAAATTGTACTTAAATATTTATATGGTTCTCCAACCTATAGAAGTAAAACATATATTATGTTGTTACTTCGAAGCGCATGCGGTTTTTTCAGAAATTTAATAGACCAACAGAAAAAAAACCATAAACTTCAAACGATTTATATACTCTTAACTGGAAACATATCAAAGGAACCAACCAGCCTATACGAAAGTTAAAAAAAAACATTACTCCATCCTTTTTTTGGAGCTTGTTCTCACCACGTGTGATGTGTATGTTATGTGGTTGCTTTCCTTGCATGATATTTTTGGGTTGGTCCTCTTCAGCACAGTCGTCGTCGTCGTTGTAGTCTCGCAACTCTCAATCCAATCGCTATTTCTTTGAGTATACAATCATTTATTTTTGTTACTAGGATGTCTGCAAGAAAAGCTCTAAGGACACTTGTAAGTGTTGCGTAGTCTTGTCGAAACAGTTGAACATTTTAAGGAAATAAGTTATTTGGACAGATTTAAACTATTAGATTCAAAACTTTTAAGACTCTTGCTGAAGTTACGTGTTGCAAACATATACATTTGAATATACAACTTAACATTTGGAGAGGTTAAAATTGCATTTTTCTCCTCAATTATTTAACAATATTAAGGGGAACAGCAAGTGACTAGCCACTGCAGAAAAGTAAACGAATAATAAACGTTTGATTTTAAATTTTAAGCATGTTCGCTTCTAAGCAACTTTAAAACTTTAAATCCCAAAATTTGTACACTTGTAAGTGTTGCATAGTCTTGTCGAAACAGTTGACAATTTTGAAGAAATAAGTTGTTTTTACAAATTTCAACTATTAGATTTGAAAATCTACAAACCCATGCAGAAATTTGGTGTATCGGAAATAAACATTTGAACATCCAACGAAACTGTTTAAGATGTTAAAATTATTTTTTTCTCCTGAATTAACCAATATTTGATAAAAAACTAACTTTGACAGCAGGTCTCTTATTATTTCAGAAAAGAGTGAATGATTTAACGTTTAATTTTTAGATGTAAGGGTATTCACTTATAATCAACTTTAAAACTTAAAATTCCAAGAGTTTGACACTTGCAAGTGTTGCGTAGTCTTGTCGAAACAGTTGAAAATTTTAAAGAAACACGTTATTTGGCAAATATCAACTACTAAATTTTAAACTCTTAGAACCCATGCAGAAGTTGGGTGCATCGGAAATAACAATTTGAATATCCAACTAAACATTTTAAGAGGTTTAAGTTACATGTTGTTCCTAAATTACTGAACAATATTTAAAGAAGAATTAACTTTGACAGCAAAGTGTCAAACGTTTAATTTAAAATGTAAGCATATTGATTTCTAATCAACTGTAAAACATAAAATCCCAACATTTTGATACTTATGAATTTTGCGTAGTCTTTTAGAAACAGATGAAAATTTTGAAGAAATAAGTTATTTGGAAAATTCCAACTATTAGATTTAAAACTCTATACACCTTTGCAGAAGTTGCGTGTTTTTGAAATAAACATTTGAATATCCGACTCAACATTTTTATAGGATGAAATTGCATTTTCCTCTTCTTTACTATTGAAAAATTTTCGAGCAAGGCCTAACTTTGAAAGCAAGTGACTAGCAATTGGAGAACAAAATCGAATATTAAACGTTTAATTTTAAGAGTATTCAGTTCTTAGCTGCTTTAAACATAATTATCCAAGTGTTTGAAACTTGTAAGTGTTTCGTAGTCATGTCGAAACAGATAAAAACTTTTAAAAAATAAGTTGTTTTTACAGATTTCAACTTTTAGATTTGAAACTCTATAGACAATTGAAGAAGTTAAGTGTATCAGAAACAAAAATGTGAATATCCAACCAAACATTTTAAGAGGTTGAAATTCCATGTTGCTCCTTAAATACTTATCAGTATTTTAAGAAAAACTAACGTGTACATCAAGTGTCTTACTATTTCATAAAAGAGTCAAATATTAAAAGTTCAATTTTTAAATTGAAGCATATTCACTTCTAAATAACTTTAAAACACAAAAACAGAAATCTTTTACACTGGTAAGTGTTGCGTAGTCTTGTCGAAGCAGTTGAAAATTTAAAAGAAATAAGTTATTTCAACAGATTTCCATTATTAATTTTGAAACTTAATAGACACTAGCAGAATGTGATGGCATCAGAAATAAACATTTGAACATCCAACTTAACATTTAAAGAGGTCAAAATTATTTGTTCGTTCTGTATTATTAGCCAATATTTAAAGAAAATCTTACCTTGTCAACAAGTGACTAAGCAAATACTAGAATATAAAATTTTAAAATTCAAATCTAAATCTTATTCACTTCTAAGCTACTTTAAAACTTGTCGTGGTAGTCTTGTCGAAACAGTTGAAAATTTTGAAAAAATAAGTCGTTTTTACAGATTTCAACTATTACAATTTAAACACTAAAGACAATTGCAGAAGTTGATTGCGTCAATAATAAACATTTGAACATCCAACTTAACATTCTAAGAGGTTTAAATTGTATGCTCCTTCTCAATTACTCGGCCATATTTAAAAAAACAATCTTAACAGGAAGTCGTTTAAATTAAAATTTTAAGGTTATTCACTTCTTAGAAACTTTTAAACCTCAAATCCCAAAAACCTTGACTTCTTAGAAACCTTTACCAACCCCTTAGAAAATTGTAAATGGAAACAAAAAAAGAACTAAACAAAATTGCGTCAGTCAGAAAATTGTTTTTTTTTTCTTGTAGGATGTTTTTCGTTTTTATTTTTTTACTCTCCATTATTCCAAATGTGTGTATCCTTGGAAAAAAAAGAAGGGAGCTCACATTACCAAACCATTATTGCACTTATCTTTTGCCTTCGAAATAAGGAAAGGCGTTTCCGGTACATTTTATTTATTTTTTTTTTCGGTACCTATTTCTTCCTTATTACTTTGTGTATAAGGGAGTTTGATTATTATTTTTCTGTGTGTGGTATAAGGAAAAAACAGAAAAAGAAGAAGAAAATGGAGGAAAATATTGTATAGAGTCCCATCATACGAAAACGAAAATGTTTGGGGGCCGGAAATATAAGTGTTGTTCGGTACTATGGACCCTTGAGAAAATCACAAAGTCCAACTCTTGAATTTAACTGTTATGATGATGCTTTTATGTTCTTTCTCGCATAATACATAAAAAGAAAAGTGTATCGACGTTACACAAAAAAAATCGCTTTTCGAAAAGAAATACACTTCGACATCAATAATGGTTTCTTATAAAAGTAATGTATATTTTCTTTTATTATTATTTTTTGAATTTTATTGAAATAGGAAGATATATTTGATGTAAAATGAGAAAATGCATTTATATAGTTTGTGAAAAGTCCAGGTCCATTAAATTTCTGTAATATACATAAGTGTCGAGTCTGTGGTCTTACAATTCCATTAAAAACCCAAAACCAATGAAGTAATTTGATTTGCCACTTAAATTGATATTTTTAAGTAATTGATGAGCCTCTAAACCATTATGTCCATAACAAATCTCTCAAAAGTCTTAAATAGAATAATCGCACTTAATTATGACAAACCTCAAATGATTCGATCATCATCATTATTATTTTTTAAAAATATATTTTTCATCCCACGTCAAGGCAAAAACGAACGGGTTTATTTTTATATTTTAACAAATTACTCGCTCATAAAATTTGTTATAATGCGATGACCAAGATAAAAGAACTTCATTGAAATGGAAACATTATGGAAAAGATCCATAATACCATACCTAACATCATAAAACTTAAATGGACTCCAATTACAACTCACCCATCATCACCATGACCAGACCAGACCATCATCATTTTCATCATCGTCATCATCATCAACAACATCATAAGCTTTTTTCCCCGAGAGTCAAGACCTTTTGTGTTTGTAAGTTCTCCCAAAATAGACAAAAGGCCAAGCTACTAAGCATGAGTAAAGTGAGTAGCGAGAATGGATGGCTTATGGCACGCTTCCTGGCTTCATCCAATAATGTTCAGGGCGCGTTGCTGAAATCAGAAACCATTATTGTGATCTCTATCAATGAGCTGAGCAGTGACTTTATGAGCTGTAAATTACACGCAACTACTTATAATATTAATGACAATGAATAATTATATTTTATAACTTACAAAAAATCACATACACGAGTAGCCAAAGGTATTAAAAAAGACTTTAGGTTTTGTTGCTATAATTTCGTTTATGGTAAACTTGTTATAAATTTGCATAAATTTAACATTTTAAACAAGCACGGCGGCAGGAGTTTTAAGACTTTCAAAGGTCGGTATATTCTTTTCCTCTTTTTTTTAACTTGGTCATAAAATACGACTTTTTAAAGTGCCTCAAGCTTATAAGAAATACAAAAAGTTACTAACTGCACTTTTAAATATTATATTATATTTTTATGCCATAACAGTTTTCTTAAACAAATTGCCAATTAGTAACAAATTTAGCTTCCAGTGAATGTCTATAAAAATATGGTAGTGATTTAAGTTGCCGCGGCTTTAAATATATCTTTGCCGTATTGTATGCACTTAGTCTTAACGGAGGTCATGTTGGATATTCACTTTTTCTTCTTTTTAAATAAAAAAGCAGGATTATTATTATTTAACATCAGATTACTCTTATTTATTTATTAAAAAAAAAAACATAAAAAAGTTAATCGATTTGTCAAATAAAATATTTTTAAATCAAAACAACTTTTACATTACTAACTTAAACAAACTTAAAATTACAAACCTTGTAATTTAAAACGTAAAGTCATTTAGACTTATTTAAATATTTAGGTCTCATAATTTTGCATCAATGATACAAATTTTATCAGGATCAAATAAAAATCGAAGGTAATTGGTTTTTGATGTAGATTTAGAAGTATAGAACTTTAAAATGGAATAAAACAAAATGTTTTTTTTTTTTAATTTAATTTAAATTTACTTTATTCGAATGATAATCTTCTAGGATTATTAACTTTTCATGAAAAGTTGTTGTAATGCATTTGTCGAATTGAAAATTTTGACATTTCTCGACGTTTCAAGCCTCTGAGAGTCGAAATAAAAGATTTATAGAAAGATGTCTGTGCTTGCGAGTGTACGTACGTCTGAACGTCGTCCCTACGTCCGTACGTTTGCGACGTTTCTTTCGTCGTCCATAGCTCAGAACCAGTAGAGATAAAGACTTCAAAGAAATTTAATTTTGTTATGCATATAATAACGCAGACATATGCAGAAAGGGCTCTCAAAAAAATTGCGTGAGTGGTTCTTTTTTACCATAGCAGTTTTAAAAAAAGTCAAAAAAAGAGATATTAGGGGATAACTAAATATCTCACGAACCAATGACGCTAGAGACTTGAACTACATTTTATATTATATATTTGAAAGTGATACCAAAAGAATGTATTTTTGGAAAAAAAAATCCAATTAAAGTTTTTTTATAAATGAAAAATCTGAACCAAATTTGTCACCTCGAAAACTTTACGAATAAAAAATGATTTTTTCTCCAAAACAATTTTGTATAACGAAAAATAACGTTTTTAACATCTAGTGAAATTTTGAGAAAAATCAAATTGTTTTTTTTTTTTTAAATATAAAAACCTAAAAAAAAACATAACTCAAAGTTGGTAAAAATTGAATTTCGACTGAAGTATATTTAAGAAAAATTGAGGTTATTGCTTCCAGCTTATTTTATCTTATAAGAAATATTGTTTTCAACATTTGGTAAAGTTTTCAGAAAAATAAAAATAATAGTTTTTTTTACAAAAATAAAAACTTAAGAGAAAATGTAACAAAAGTTAATAAAAAACATTGTAAAACTAACAAACCCGGACGCGAATAAAGGGTGTCCCAAAATTAACGCAAGATTTGAATTAAATAGAAAACGCCGTTTTTAGACTTTTGGTAGTTATATTTTTATTGACTCGTAAAGTACATAGGATAGGGATAGGAACACATCGGACAAATGGCCTCCATGGCTTTGCATGCACATGCGCACTCTTTTGTTCAAATTTTCCATGACCATTCTGCATAAATGTGGCTGAATTTCATTGATGCAGCAATGAATCTCCTCCTTTAATGCAAGGATGGTTGTGGGCTTGTTGACATAGACTTGTGATTTCAAATAACCCCATAAAAAGAAGTCTAATGGTGTTAAATCACACGATCTAGGAGGCCAATTTTGGTCACCGAAACGAGAGAGTACACGACCTGGAAATGTCTCATGCAGTAATTGAATTGTTTCACGGGCTGTATGACATGTGGCACCGTCTTGTTGAAACCACATATTGGACACATCAATATCATCCAATTTTGGCAGAAAGAACTGTGTAATCATGTCGCGATATCGAGCACCAGTAACAGTCACTGCTTGACCAGCATCATTTTCAAACAAATATGGCCCAATTATGCCTCCAGCCTAAAATCCACACCATACAGTCACGCGTTGTGGATGCATTTGTTTTTTGACAATCACATGTGGGTTCTCCGAACCCCAAATGCGGCAATTTTGGTGATTGACAAAGCCATCAAGATGAAAATGTGCTTCATCGCTTAGGATTATTTTGCTCGAAAAATCAGGGTCCAAGCTTTCACTATTTTTGAAATATTCTTTAATAATGAAGACACGTTGTTCTATCGTGTACCGCTCCATTTTTAATAACCCTATACTGTTAGCTGTCAAATTGGGTTGCCAACACTTCACTGCACAAATGGCGGCAAATTCAAATCTTGCGTTAATTTTGGGACACCCTTTACAGTAATAAAGGAAAAGATTTTGAATAATAATGGATAGGTAGCCGGGGCGCACGAGCGGATACTTAATTCTTATTGGAAACAATTATAAATATCAAATAACAAAAAGGGTTTCTTTGTTAATCTAACCACCGACAACAAAACAAGTGCTGTCACCCAGTAGCTCAGTTTGGGGTGGGTTTGGCAAAAGGTAGATTTTATTAATCGAACTCGATTAATAAAATAGCACGAGCAGTTCATCAATCTATTTTTTTTTAAACTAATTGTTTCAATTCACTTAAAATATATACTTAAATTAACTTTTGACTTAAAACGAAATTTGTTTTCAATTTGATATTAATACTTTAACTTTAATTTAAATGTAAAACTTAAAGTGTAAACTTGAATAAAACCTATTAAAATGTAAATAAAAAATCATTGCGAGTATAGCTTAAAATGTCAAGATTCTAAATTTGTACCAAAAGTTCTTAAACTTTCAAATTTGCCGCTACTAGAAATCATCGGCCATCTTTTAATGTAACAAAAATTGTACTAAATCTAAAAAAAAAATAAGAAAGACAAAGAGAAAGAAGAAAATAAAAAAAGGATCGGGCATTCAAGCACAGACCACCTTACCGAAAAGTTTAACTTTGTTTTTCTTGCGTGCTTTTTCTGGAATCCGCTCAACCGTTCGCTATTTTTTTTTTTTTGTCGAATTTTCCGAAGACTTTTTTAGTTTTGAAGTAAGTAGAATAATTTATTATCTGCGAAGATTTGCTAATCAGATCATTCGCGATTAAAATCTTAGCAGAGCGAGTGAAAAGAGCTTTGCTCGTACAAGATATGAATTATAAAATTAATAAAAGATACTACACAAGTGCGTAGCAAAAAATAATGAAAATGGGCGCCAGGAAGTATTATGGTACTTACCATCACCAATCAATAAAAATGATGAAAAAAGAGCTGAACTTTTCTTCCCAATTCAAGATTATTTTTTTTTTCACCTGAAAAGGTTTAGGTATTTTATTTTATATTTGGGAAACCTTTATAAATATAAGGAGAATTTTTCCAAAAAAAATCTGTACAATTTAAATTGATACAAAGAACAAAATAATGAGAGAGAACAATTGGTTATGCAACTAAGGACACAAAGAAAGATCACCTTGAAAAGAATTTTACGGTGGCGGGTCCCGCGATCTCGGGAGACAAATTAATCGACCGAAAGTCTATCGGGTTAAATTTTTTTGGCTCTTTATAGCTAACCACAAATTAAAAGCAAATATAATAAGCACAAAACTCACTCAACAAAAAAATACACTTAGCTTCCTTGCCTTGATCCTGCCTCTTCCTTATCCTCTCTTCTCAATAACAACTTCCCTACAAATTTTATGTTTTTTTATCAATTTTAGGGTGGTGTGCAAACTACAGAAAGGATGCACACTATCCGTTGAACATAGGTAAACTCTTCATGTTTTCTCCTTGTATTGACCACTTGTAACACACTCAATAAAGCCCACTGCGTGACTCATCCGTCACACAATTGTGTATTTTTTGACAGCCCTTCACAAATTTTAAAAGTAAATGAAAATTAGGACCTTCTGTCACACAACTCCTCATTACCACAGAAACCTATTTTGGTTGCTTTTCCAAAATACAATAAGAGCAGGACACTGAATGATGGAAAGCAGGATTCTACTGAACTCATCAAATATTTTGGAGCCGCAACGGCAAAAGAAAAAAGGATATGAGATAGGCTTGTTGTGGTAAATTTTACAGCAACAAAATGTTTTTCGACACAAATATCTTTTCAAAAATTTGAGACATTAGCTTTAAAATAATTTGTTTTTAAATATTGTTGTCAACAATTAGTAAAATTTTGAGAAAAATCAAATTGACAGTTTTTTTTACAAAAAATTAAAAACAAAAAAAAATGATCAAAAGTTGGTATAAAAATTGATTTTCTACTTAAATATCTTTTCAAAAATTTGGCATACTAGCTTTAAACTAACTTTACCTAATGAGCAATACTGTTTTCAACATTTAGTACAAATTTGCGAAAAACCGAATTGACAGTTTTTTTTTCAAAAAATAAAAACCGACAAAAAAATTATAAAATTTGGTAAAAATAGATTTTTGACTCAATTATCTTTTCAAAAACTAAAACTATTAGCTTCAAAATAATTGGAAAAATTTTGAGAAATATTGAATTGTTAGTTTTTTAACAAAAAATAAAATAAAATAATTTTCGACTCAAATATGTTTTTTAAAATTAAAAAAAAACTGGCTTCAAACTAATTTTACCTAACAGAAAATATAATTTTCAATATTCAGTACATTTTTATAAAAAATAAAACAGTAAGTGTGATTTTTATTTGGTAAAAAATTGATGTTCGGTTCTTGATGTGTCGTAAAATTAAAAGATATTGACTTCAAATTAATTTCATTCATCCAATTTGTGTTTGTTTATATAAGAAATGCTACTAAATTGAAATAAAACTATTTTATCATATTCAAAATATTGTTGGTTATTTTTTCTGAATAATTTAACTGAAAACTTTTTTAACACTACACGAAAACCTACAACAATTTTAAACAAGACAAATCAACAGACTGGATGGGAAGTTATCAGTGTTGGTTGCCTCCTAGCCTTTTTTACTTGCGGCATATAGGGACTATATGGCAAGTTTTGCATTAGTACAAAATTTCGAACGCGAGATTTTAAGCAAACATGATATTACGATGGTTGAGAAGTCGAAAAAGTGGGCCCTGCGATTCCGTCCGTCTGTCCTGTCTGTCTGTCAACGCTGCTACAGCCTAAACCATTGGGTCGATTGAGTTCAACCTGGAAGTAAAGGTTTTGAGCAGATTCGCGTTAGGCATTTTTTAATTTTTTTTTAAGATCAAAACTTACAGTGGCCCCCATACAATTTTTCTGGCCAAAAACGAAACGTCGAATTTTCTTAAAAACAAAGCGATATATTTTATTTTTTAACGTGGCTTCTTTTAGATAGAAGATATTTTTGTATTGCTCAGGAAAGGTACAGCTCATAGAACCGTTTTTTTGTTTTTTAATTTTCTCACCCACTTATTTCAATAATTATGTTTTCGAATAAGCTCTTATATTGCCTTAACAATATTTGATTATCAAAAGTTCAATTTTGTTTGTTTGGATTATTAAAAAAATATTGAATTTTTGTTTTAATCATCTCAAAAACGGATCAACAATTTTTACGAAATGCAAATGCAGAGTGTATATTTACATTCACGTAACAACTTCATACCAAAAATATTTTCAGAACAAAATTGAAAAATTTTATACATACAAAATTAATTTAAAAAAAAACCGCTCTAACGATTTGCGGAAAAAAAAACTTTGGAAAAACAAGGAGTTTTTGGTTAATAAAATTACATTTAAATTTTTGAAGACAAACTTATTTTTCAAGTGAAATTTTAAATCTTAAAATATTTTTTTTAAATTATTTTAACTTAATGTAACCCCCTCACATCTCACCAGATCAATTCGTGTGCATTGTCCCCGAAAGAGCACATTATTTTAACAACATTTTAATTACATTCCTATCTTTTATCCAAATTAATGCATTTGGTACATATTTATGTATTTTTATAACTATAACTATAAATACCAACGATGACCGTGTACCGCCACTGCATCGGATAAACGAATATGATATGCTTAATCAACAATCTATCTGCATAGAGCTGAGAAGGAGAACGCCAATAGGCGATCGCCTTACAATTCAAACATACATGTTTTTCCTCTTTCTTATCTTCACATAATTTATCTTCCATCCTGGCTCTTCTAATATGAATTTAAAATAAACCTATCAAAAGAAAAAAGCTTTAATCGAATTAGTTGAATACACAAACAATTGTTTTCGTTAAGTATGTTTACAAGTATTTTTCATTTCCGGGATGAGTTGTCCTAGGATAAGTTGTGTCTTGGGATGAAACTAACTTACCGACAAAAAATGGTGTGTATTCGATAAGTTCATTCAAATACACAAACCATTTTCCTTAACACAATATTTTTCAAGGATTTCATATTTTTATTATAATAAAAAGATAAGTTTTGTTCAAACAAATTATAAGTTAATGTTCAATTAAATACAATTCGCATAGTCTACGGACAATTCGCTTTGCTTTGACATTTAATTTGTTAAAATTAGTTCCGTATGAGAGCCATAAAGTGAGACATGCTAACGAAATAATATATATATAGTGATTCGTCCAGACTAAATTTCTATTAAATCACTAAACAATTGAATAACAAAAATAATTTTAAGAAAAAATTGAAAATTTATATATATAAAAAAATTAATTTAAATAAAACCGGTCTAACGATTTTCAAACAAACAAATTGAAAAACGAAGGTTTTTTTACCACCTTATTTTGCAGGTATATTTTTAAATCTTATAAGGGTACTTTTTTTAAATAGACGCTTTCCATAAAGAAGCGAGTTCGTGCGATCCAGAGATGCTTTAGAGTTGGTGAAACTGACAGTAAACTCCATAAAAAAAACAACCTTAACAGTTAATTGATACTTCAACAATCAAAATCGTCAAATTTAATTCAAGGGCGTTAGATTCATTGCAAAAAAGTCATTGGCGGCTGTGTCGATTTTCGCCTATCAAGCAATATTTTGAAGACGACCGAATGTTTACTTTGTTTGTTTAGACTTTTCATGAAGAAACCAGGTTTAGCACAAGTCTCTTTATTCAAAAAGGAAAGACCTTTGAAAAACATAAATTTTCGTAAAAATTGAACGATTTTCCGAAGTTAAGGAAAATGATATTTTTTGTTTTATTAAGGACATCATCAAAATACAGATTTATAAATAAATAGATTCCAATAGTATTATAGAAGCTTCAAGACTTTTTTTTTCTTGCTCTTTCCAATAATTTTATCGTTCATCCCCAAAGCAATTTCAAATCAGCTGAGCTGTGCTAAAAATATTCTTCTATTTCGAACATTTTCAAAATGTTTGAATCATTTATTTGAAAGACTCTTTCAAAATCCTCAAGTATTCAAAGCAATAAAGTGGAATATTATATTTCGTATCTACTATAGGTACCCATCCATTGTACTTGGTATAAACTTTTGTATATCACTTCTATTCCAAGGAACGCCTGAACTTCTTCTTTTTTTCATCCTATTCTTCGAGAAATAGATTTTTTTCTTCTTGCTACTTCGACGACGACGATTTCTGTTGTTATGAAGTGGTCCTTGTTCTTTGTGTCGTCACTTTCATCACTTTCCATCATGTGCATCACGCCAAGACTTTTTTTTTGTTCTAGGTGGTACCTATATATAGAAGTGGAAGAAACAACGACACATGCTGGTGGCACTGGCACACCCTGCCTTTATCAGAACACCAAGTTATCCATCTTTATAGGACTTTATAGGTATAGGTATCGACTTGTACGCGCCAAACGGAGGAGGACTTGTTTTTCACTTAGCTACACAAGAAAAATGAAATTCACCTCAAGCCACTTTTGCAAGCCCCAATTGTCTTGATTTTCAGATTTATTTTTTGTGTTTCAAGTAAAATAAGGACGAACAATCCTCTGGTGGTGGATGCTTGGAGCGGTTCAAGAGGATTGATACTCTTACCATCGACCGCCATCGCCCTCATCACTTTCCTATAATGCGCATCACAGAGTCAAGCCAAAGCCACCTCTTGTGCCCCCCCCCCCCAAACTTTCAATATCATATTCTTAAAGGGATGATGACGCTGCTTTTTATCACTGTAAAGCTGACTTATTTTCGCGCCATATTCCTAAGAGGTTTTGAAAAGGGAACTACAAGAGTCCCTTAACAAAAAAAAAGAATCGGGAGAAAAAGAAGGATCTCCCCGCCCCTTAGCCTTGAAAAAGAAATATTTCTAATTGCACTCACTCATGTGTGGGGCGGCTGGATAGATGGAAACTTTGGAGCTAGAGAATTATATAGGCAAAGGATGAGGAAGAGGAGAACTCTCCACAAGCCTCTTGTTTTAGTCCAATCTCCCATATGTTTCATCTTAATGGAATGTGCCAAGTCTCCTCTGGTGATGTACTTTGGGAATGGAATGCAAATACATACACCTTATAAATGCAGCTTCATCATTATCCTTGAAAAGTTGCTGTCAGGCTTTAAATACAAAAAATCTATGTGCAGTCTTTTACCTTTGTTTGGATGGATGTTGAAGACTTAGGTATAAAGTGTAGAAAAAAAAGAAGAAATATTTTGTCCTTCAAAATATCATAAATGTACATTATATGCATATATGTATGAGAAGTACATACATATATCTTAGGGTGTTGGGTGTGAGAGGACGCTTTAGAAGATGCACTTAAAAAGTCATCTCCTTAGCTTGATGGAAGCGTCGTCGTCTTCGTTGTCGTCGACGATAACATTGTCGTCATCCTCGTATAGTCATGCGTGGGTCGTCAAGTTGATGGGTGGTAAACTTGAAAATTGTTGTACCTCCCCAAAAGCTATATGCTAAAGGACAATTATAATGTTTTTTGTCACTAAAAAATATATTTTGTACAGTTTACTGCAAAACATGGTTTTTAGTTAATTTTTTATAACGTTAACGTTGGAGACGGAGTCAGTGCAACTCTAATTGAATATGCAACTGAAAATGGAAATTTGATGCATATTAATTTTGGAAACACGCAACTCAACATCTTGAATAAATATGAATAAAATGAAGACTATAATTAAACTAATTAAATCGTTTTCAATGTAATGATTTAGGGTTCTTCCAATAAGAGGTTTCATTTTGAATATTCCTTGTTTTGGGGAGCACAACACTTGTGAAAGTATCGTTTTTTGACATTTGATAAGTAAATCTCCGATATTATCTGAAATTAAATGACAATACACGCAAATTATTTGAACTCACATAAAGTAATAATGAAAAATATTTTGAATTTTTTCAAGGAGAGTATCCTGAACGTGTTATTTCTCGAAGATGTGATCACAATTAGTCACCGAGATATTGTGGCTTTTACTTCTGACGTATAAGAACGAGGCGAGGATTACATTCTTACAATACTACAACTTCAAGATTGTAGTCACACATGACATTAGGATGGCAGAGAACTCGAAAAAAGTGTGGTTACCGTTAAAATTCAAATTTTTTCAAAAACCGATTATTATGAAATTTTCTCTGAAAGATATTTTCTTAATTTGCTTGATTTCTATTTAAAAAAGAGGCTTTGATGCGACTCACACTGAGAACTTCCCATCCCGCCTGTAGATTTGTCTTGCTTTAGAGTTTGTAGGTTTTCGTGTTGGGTTAAAAAAGTTGACAGTTAAGTTATTTTTAAAAATTTTAAAATTACCAACAATATTTTTCTTATAAAGAAATAGTTTAGTTTGAAAATCTAGTTTTGTTTAATAGATTTTTAGTCGAAAACAAATGTTTAAATGTTTAGAAGCATTTCTTAAATTTTTACAAATAAAAAAATAAACAATATTTTTTACCAAGTTTAATATTTTTGTTTAGGGTTTCATTTTTTGTTAACAAACTTTCAATTGGATTTTTCTCAAAACAAAATGTTGAAAACAATAATTCTTATAAGATAAAATTAATTGGAAGCCATAATTTCAAATTTTTGAGAAGATATTTGAGTCGAAATTCAATTTTTACCAACTTTGAGTAATGTTTTTTTGTAGGTTTTTATTTTTTATATAAAACTGTCAATTCGATTTTTCTCAAAATCTTACTGAATGTTAACAACAATATTTTTCAAAAGATAAAAGTAGTTTTAAGCCAATATCTTAAATTTTTGAGTTGAAAATCAAATTTCAAAAACTTTTAGTAATTTTTTTGTTTACTTACTTACTTAAGGTGGCGCTACAGTCCGGGGTGGACCTGGGCCTCAACCAACAAGCGTCTCCAGCCACCTCGGTCCCTAGCTAGCTGTCTCCAGTTTCGCACGCCAAGTTGGTTGAGGTCCTCTCCCACCTGGGTGCGCCACCTGAGTCGCGGTCTTCCTCTAATGCGACGTCCCTCGGGATTGGATTCGAAGACCTTCCGGGCTGGAGCGTTGATGTCCGTTCGCTCTACATGACCTAGCCATCTAAGCCGTTGGACTTTAATTCTGCTAACTAGGTTGCAAGAATTATTCTTCGTTTGATTTCAGCGCTGGTGTCGTTGTCTGCATTAATAGCGGTGCCTAGGTAGACAAAGTCCTTAACTACCTCAAAGTTATAGCTGTCCATGGTGACGTTTTGTCCACGACGTCGTTGTTCAGTGTCCTTTTTGATGACAGCATATACTTGGTCTTGCCCTCATTGACCACTAAACCCATCTTCTTCGCTTCCGTCGCAATGCTCAAAAACGCTCCACTGACATCACGCTTTGATCTACCAATTATGTCAATATCATCTGCGTATCCAAGTAATTGGATGGACCTTTGGAAGATTGTGCCTCTAGTGTTGACGGTTGAGTTTTGCACAATTCATTCCAGAACGATGTTGAAGAAGTCGCATGAAAGTGCATCGCCTTGTCTAAAACCTTTTTTGACATCAAATGCATCGGTAAGATCTTTTCCAACCTTGATAGAGCAGCGTGCATTCTCCATCGTCATTCTGCACAAACGGATAAGTTTGACAGGGATGCCAAAACTAGACATTGCTCGGTAGGGTTTTAAAATCGATAAAGAGATGGTGGGTATCGATTTGGGTTTTTTCCAAGATCTGCCGTAGTGTGAATATTTGGACGATAGTGGACTTTCCTGGTCTAAGGCCACACTGATAAGGACCAATCAGGTTGTTGACGAATGGCTTCAGACGTTCACATAACAAGGCAGAGAGGATCTTATACGCAATGTTAAGGATACTGATGAATCTGTAGTTGGCGCAGTTTAGAGGGTCTACTTTCTTATGTATCGGGCACACTATGCTGAGATTCCACTCATCGGGCATGCTTTCTTCCGACCATATTTTGCAGATGAGTTGGTGCATGCTCCGTACCAAGTCATCGCTTGCTGCTTTGAATAGTTCGGCAGCGATGCCGTCAGCTCCAGCAGCTTTGTTTGACTTAAGTTTAGATATAGCTATCTTCACTTCATCAAGGTCGGGTAGGCGGAATTGTTGATCTGCGTTGCCGATCTCCCGTACAGCAGAATTCGGTTCATCATTGCCGTTATATAATTTGGAGAAGTGATCTTTCCATATTCTTAGCATCGACAGCGGTTCTACTACGATGTTCCCCTGATCGTCTTTACAGGCTTCGGTTCGTGGCTGGTACCCTTGGGCAGTTTAATTTACGAACCTCATTCCTGTTGTGACATCCCTCTTTCTCCTCGATCGCGCGCTTCTCATGCTCTCTTTTTTCCATCTAAGAAGCCGGTGTTCCTCTCTCCTCTTCTGCTTGTAGAGCTCGCGAGCAGTTTTAGTCCTTTTTTTCAGCGCTGTTTTGTATGCCTCTTGTTTCGCTGCGTGCGCTTGCCGGCATTCGTCGTCAAACCAGGGGTTTCGTTGTGGTGGCCGTGTGAAACCTAGCACTTCAGAGGCGGCAACTCTGATGGCTGCAGAGTCGTGCGTCGATCGCAATGTGGTCAATCTGGTTGACGGTTGATTGATCAGGAGATTTCCATGTCCCCTTGTGGATATTAAGATGCGTGAATTGCGTACGAGCTACCAGAACGTCTCGCCCCGCAGCGAAATCGACCAGCCTGAATCCGTTGGTTTGTTTAACAAAATTTATTTAAGTCGATGCCTCTACTGATTCTGGAGCTATGGGCGACGAAGAAAACGTCGCACTCACAGACATCTTTCTTAAAATCTTTTATTTCGACTCTAGGGACCTTGAAACGTCGCGAAATGTCAAAATTTGCAATTTGAATATAAGTAGGAAGTTAATAAAGGTATTTAAATGAAAGTCGGGCCTATTTTAAATTTTGATAACCTGGCCAGACAAAGCAGGCTACATTTGGCCATTGAAAGCTGCTTAAACCATATGTCTTAATCGAGCTAAAGTGATGGCCGTGATCCTGACCAAACAGTAACTTTATTTGGATGTTTGACACCCCGTAAGTCTAGCGTGGATTGGTGTCGTCCCAAATCCGACAATTATGCTTATTCACGTACCCTTCCTTCCAAAAATGGGCTTTATCGTCATCCTCTTAAAACTGCTCAGAAATTCATACACGACGCTGCGTATAGTCGTTTGGTTTCAGCTTAATTTTGAAATGGGCCTGATAGTTCTTGACTTTTTCCCCTTTTATTTCTATAGTAAGAAAATTACGTATACGCCCAAATGTCCAACTTTTACTTTGTACAACTATAGCATAACTTTTTAGTTACATTTAAAGACTAAATCGAATTTTTGTGAGAATATATATGAACTCGAAGGTAACTTTACAAACAGTCCATCAACAGTGACCTTCACAGCCAATTACCGCGTTTTTAGGTCACATTTATGGAAATTCTGCAACAACTTTGAAATAGTCATAAAAAAGCATAATAAAACTAAGTTAAGATCCTATTGCATATAATAAACCTGTGTGAGCCACAGACCTGCCTCAAGATCAGACGTTCAGTTTTTGACAGGCCCCTTATTAGTTTCATTAACATTTACTTATTTAAAAAGCCAATTGAATGCGGTTTACCATAATGTAAAAGACCTATTATTATTTTGTTCATATAATAATTACAATGTTCAGTTTTTATAAAATGTTAATCTAATATCTCAGATTGACCATAACTAATTGAAAAAAATACATCTCTCTCACTTACCTTGACTCAAACACCAAACAGCACTATCTGGCACTTTTGAATTATGATGTTCCTTCTTTAAATTCAGCTCAACTTCGTATCATCCCGCATTCAACATCAACAACTGAAAGTAACAGAAAATAAAAAATAAATAACAAATTATAAACAATTAACAGCTTCCATCCCATTTAATTACAATCTATGGTATAATTTGTATCTAAAACGACTTATCAATATCTGATGTGTGAGTTGCACTATCTGCGAATACAAATCTATGAATGATGAATTATATTTTCAAGGAGGATAGGCGACTACATCTTAAGCAACATTTTTTTTCATATCCAGAGGGCGTTTACCGCGATGGATCAAATTGATTGAACTTTATCTTGGTATTTAGTAAAACTATCTTCTTTTTTTTCTATCCATAAACTCACATTAAAATAGCCTGTGGGTGATTCAATCGGAATATCTATCTAAGCTGCGTGATTAAAATCTTATTAATTGCTGTTAAAATGCAGAAAAGTTTAAAAATATCTCACTGACACAATACATGGGTATGATGCAGTATGAGCTACTGCATAACGCCGCCGCTGTGCATTATCAGTAAGCATAAATCTCCATACGGTTTGGTCTCCTTGAAATGCTATCATATAGATACAAAAGAAGTATCTTTAAATCCGGCCCGCTGCGCCGTAAATTTATGAAAATATGATATCAGACAAAAAAGAAAAAAAATAACATAAACCCACTCATATCTTATGGGTTAGGTTTAGATACTCCCTGAGGTTAATTTATCATAAAGCCTATGTTAAGGTCCCACAAATTGTTGTTGAATATTAAATAATAAAATGAACAGCTGCATCGCACGTATTTACACTTGCTTGATAGTTGAAAAAAGTAAGACCGGTTAAAACAAGACTTTTAAAAATAGGACAATGCTAAACGATATTTAAACATTAGCAGAGTCCTTATTCCTTTTCTGCTGATCTTAAAGCTTGTTTGCTTTTTTCAAGCTTTTTGTTGATAAATGTCAAAAAACAATCACACAGAAACTCTATATTTAAATCACGTTTCATAAATTCTTAATTTAGAGAATTTCATGCAAGTGTTAATTATCAATTGAAAGTTGATAAATGTAAAAGTTTAACATTTAAAAAGTCGATTAACAATTATAATATTTCCAAAAACCAAAAAATTTAAAAGACAGAATAAACAGCATTCTTATTTCTTATAAGTGAAGTTATAAAAGGCTGAACTTCAATATTTATAAACTATCAGTTGATAAATCATCAAATACCAATTGACTTTTACTTACAAAGCAAAGGAACGTTATACATTCTTAAAGTTTCTGTCTAGAGATTTTATTAAAAAAAAAAACAAAACAGGAGACCTGATGAAGAGCAAAAACTGGAGAGGCTATCGAATTTTGTCTGTAGTCGCCCCGAAGCCTTGACGCTGGACAAGCTGGATTTCACACTGGATCCTCCTGCATTGATCATATCAATACCTTGCGGATCATTGCTTCATCAAGCAGTACTTTGAAAAATTCATCTACTGTTCATCGATTTTGAGAAGCCCTCAACAGGAAGTTTATGTGGCTTGCTTTATCTAGAAGGGGTCATTCATGATAAAGTCATCTCATTATATATGCGACTTAGGAGGAGTCAAAATTTCAAGTCTTAAATACAAATTGCAGTTAGACAGGGCTACACATTGTCTGCAATTCTTTTTTAACTGAAGATCAGCGAGGTGCTGCTTTGTGCAGTCTAGACAGAAAACGGAGGCATGTGTTCGCCTCTGACAACATTCCTGAAAATTTAGGATTAAGCAAATGCTATGGTATGTTTGCTTTCTTTTACTATGATGGAACACTTTAAAAAAACTAAGAAATTCAGCCTCAGAACCTTCCACTCCAAGTGACAAAGTTGATAGTTTCCAACACCTTGGTTGTACTATCTACTGAAGGCGAAACCAAACAAGATAACGTAAGCCGTATTATAAATCCAAAGCTGCGATTGCAATGTTGTTTAATATTTTGAGGAAGAACTCGAACAGCTTGAAGAAATAGTTTCCTGGAATAGCAACGATTACCATGAAACTGCAGACCTTTATTAATAGGTGTATAAGAAACATGGTAGACTGTTGTAGGATCTGGGGGCTTACGCTGCAACTTTTCCTACACATCAAGTGTTTACTTTACCTCCTCGTCGTAACTACAGGATACTGGTTATATCTTTAGATATAACTTGCGAAACTTGTAAGCGCGGGTAACAGATCGGGAAAAAAACACCTTATCAACGGCCCAACAAATTTGAAGGTTAATGCGAGGGGCTAACAACTCCTCCACAGTGAAAAACTTGAAAGTTATGAGAGAGATACCAGCCTCGGATAATGAACCCCCTCTTATGGTTATCAGACCCGGAACGACAAAGGACTTCGCATTGAGAGTATGTAATTGGAATGTAAGAACCCTCTACTCTCCATGTGCAACTCAGAAATTTAAATCTGTCGTCTCGCAGTATAAGGCAGATATTACTGAGATCCAGGAAATACGATGGATAGGATCAGGGATGATGAAGAGAAAGGATTGCGACATTTATTATAGCTGTCATCAAAGATTGCATATATTTGGATGCGGATTCGTCAAACCAATAAGTGATCGCCTGGCTGTGATCCGCATCAAGGCCACATTACAGACCATCAGTATAATATGTGCACACGCCCCTACCGATGATGCTGAGGAGTCTAGCAAGGAGGATTTCTACGAGCCTACGGAGCCTGTCCAGAGTACGACGTCAAAATCGTACTCGGAGATTTCAATGCAAAAATCGGGAAGGAAGACATCTTTGGCGGATTGGTTGGAAAGCACAGTCTCCACGAAGAAACAACAGATAACTAGGTTTCCAAGACGGAAGACCTACACAACAACCTGGCGATCTCCGGATGGTCGAACCACCAACCAAATCGACCATGTACTAATCGGCGCAAGGCAAGCATCCAACATCCTGAACGTGTGCACTTTTCGACGAGCAAATGTCGACTCTGCCACTTTCTGGTAGTGGCTAAGTTAAGAGCTCGAATATCAAACGAAAAAAAAAAACAAATACTACAGACGTCAACACATTGTGAAACCAATATCGCGAAATTAAAAAAATGGAGCCGAGACCACCATAAAAATGCACGTGTGCAGCAAGGGAAGAGTACCGCATGAAAGGGAGAAATGAGAAAAAGACCCTGCGAAGGAAGAAAAGAGCATCCACAGTTTCTCAGCTCAAAGATCTAGAGGAGTCTCGGCCCAAGAACAACACCCGACGTTTCTTTAAAAGGTAGAAGCTATTACCTTCTGGTTTCAGAACCAGGACATAAGCTCTTCGAAACAGTGAACGAAGCACAGGGAATTGTAGATGTTTTCAAGCAGCACTTCAAACAGCTGCTGAATACGCAAAATGTCTATCAAGATAATGACGAAAGAGAAGCAAGACCAGTCAATGAAGACCCCGGCCAGCCCCCATCAGTGAAGAGGTAGAAAAAGCCATCCAAAAGCTAAAAGATAACAAGTCCGCCGGGTCAGATGGCATACCCGCGGAACTCTTTAAACATGATGGAAGTTTTTTCATAAACCGCATGCACCATTTCATCACCAAAGTGTGGGAGGAAGAATGCATACCCACTGACTGTTCGATAAGCTCCATATGCCCCATCTACAAAAAAGGATGTTATGCAAAAATTACCGTAGCATATTCCTGCTTAATGTTGCATACAAAATCCTATCCAACGTACTGTGTGAGCCTTTCTGCAACACAAATATCGGCACGTACCAGTGTGGCTTTAGGCCAGGCAGAACAACGATAGACCAAATATTCACACTGAGGCAGATCCTGGAAAAGACCAACGAATTTCAAGTCGAACCCCACCATCTTTTCATCGACTTAAAAGCTGCTTATGATAGCATCCAACGCCAAGAGCTTATGATGGCGATGTCTGAATTCGGGATCCCGAACAAACTGATCCAGCTGCGCCGCATGACGCTAAACAATAGCAGTGTGCAAATGTGTAACAGCTCATCATTATATTCTACATTCGTGTAGTGCAGCTCAAAAAAGAATATCACATAACGACGTCAAAAAATACTACGTCAGTCTTCAAAAATTCACCCAACATTTTAAGATTACTCATCGGAATTCCTCTCTAAGAGACTTTAATGAGTTCTTGGGTCAACTTGTCAAATATGACATTTGTGTTCTAGTTTTAGATGAAAACAGGTTTATAGATTATACAGCCAAATAAAAAAGGGTAAACATTTCTCGCACTGTCGAAGAAAATTTAATCAGTTAGCAACATTTTTAACACTTTCAAATGGTAATGGTTCTATTAAAAGTGATACCCCTGGCTGGAATTGACAGCTGCTAAGTCTTTAAGATGCAAGTATCACCTATTATTGAAAGTATGTTAGCTATCAATTAAAATTCGACAATCTCAAGGTAAATGCATAGTTCCCTAAGGGAAACTAGGCAGAGCAATTGTAAATATTATCGCTTGATACTGCTCCTTAAAAGCTTAAGGACTTAAATATTAAATAAACAAAAATGTTTTGATAGTTGATAATTTTATCAGTAGATAGTCAGGAATTTATCAACTATCAATTGAATTTCAAAAATATAATGCATAGTTTCTAAGAAATAATTGACAGATTAATTGTCTAGCTGCATTATGGCAACCTAACATACAAAATTCCATTCCTTCTTTGACAAACATGCTTCATGGACTACGTTTTACCGTATTGACAAAATGCGTTCTGAATAAATGCTCTTTTTTTCCATGATCATGATTTTTTCATGCTTCCATATTTTGTCCTAAATTATTATGTACCAATATTGCCGAATGAATAATCCATATAAAAATTTAACTTGTTTTAATCGAGGGCTGTTATCAAAGGCGTTAAAAAATAATACCACACAAAATTATTCCACCAAAGACCAAACCATATGATAGTGAATTTAATTTTTTTTTATAGAAGAAATGATTTGAATCAAAATAAAAACGAATTACCGTGAATGGGTCGTAACTCAACAACGGTAAGTGGAAAATTTAATAAAGATTTTTCCAAACGATAGAAATCGCATTATTTAAGACTTATGATGTTGGTGCTCGGTTATAATACTTTTGCACCTGGAAAAAGCGGGTCAGGTGTTTTTATATTTTAAATATGCATGCATATATATGCACTGCACAGTGCACATGTACCTATAAAGGACCAGTTTCTTAATATAATATAAAATGAATATAAATTTCTACCAATATTTACACCTAGACAGATAGTATATGCTTTTAACTGTGCATGTTTTACACCTATCTTTAGTTATACTGAAATTGATTGAGTTTATTAATGAAAAGATCAAATACCTGATGGGATGAATATTTATGTTTGCTATTATGCATTTTTTTTTCTAAGGCTGTGTTCACACCTTAAAACAAAAACTGTTAATTTGATTATGATTATGATTTGAACTTGTTTCAACTTTTTACTATGATATTGTTTATAGTCTTGCCTGTAAGAGGATATAAATTTGATGTGATTTTCTTGGACTTGTAAAAATTGAGATTTGTGAACCGCTACTTCTTATCTGAAAACTTTGATTATTTTTATGATTTTTTAGTCATCTTGATGGTTTTTTATTCTGATTTATTACTTTAGTCAATAATATGTATTAAGACTTTAAGAAAGGGATTTTCAGAACGTTTGAGAACGACAGTCCAGAATGATTTCCAGTGGCGTCGAAAGAACTATTATGGCAGTAATATACTATTGAAGACACATTTGTACTCTAAGTGTATTATTTTCACACAAATATCATGATTATATCGAAATATAATGTATTAGCTATTTAATTGTATCCAAATTGTTCTTGTTTTTTAATTCAAGGATAGATAGATACATAGATAAAGATTTTATTGAACTAAAGTAAACTTTACATTACACACCAAAAATGTTTACAAAAATCATTATAGAATGACAATTGCCGTCTTCCAGGTTGACAACAAAACACAATGAATGTAAAACACCCTCAATATATATATTATAATTATTTATAATATTGTTTAATTAGAAACAGTTCATGATAGATTACAAATAATTTAAAAAACAGTGAATAAAATACAATCAAAAATGTTCGTTCATTATAGCAGTTTTGCAAAATTCGTAAAGATTGACAATATCCACTTCATTCAATAAACTTATCATTTCATTTGATCTACCGATAGAAAGCCTTTTCTAAATACATTCCTTCTGATTTCTCTGAGAATGGAGTATTTTCCCAAAAAGTGGACAATATCCTCTCTTTCTGATAGGTTGCAAATATTAAACTCTAGGGGTAAATCAGGTCTGTGTGGAATGAAATTTAAATCTATTAGTTCAATACGTAGTCCGATCATCATAGAAATCACACGGACATTATTAGAATCCTTAAAAAAGTTGTTCTCTGCAAGGTTATGATTTAACCTGCTATAAGTTGTTTTGTACAAGGAATTAGACACATCAGGAAAATATTCAGTTCTACATTCCTCATCAACCTTTAAAATGACTTCATACAAAATGTTGTTAGCGGTTGCTAAATCCTCGATGGATAAATTAAAATTAATTTGACATTCCTCAGCAGGATCTTGCCACTCTCGATACCAACTGCTTTGATCTTGTATAGCTTTTATGGCCATTTTTTTCACGACCCATGAATCATGCATTTTAAAAACGTTAAGCAAGAAGTCCGCTGTCAACTTCAATGTTTTTATAAACAAAGCAGAGAGACCTGTTTCCAGCATTATTACGTAGTTTGACGTATTTTTCGACAAATGAAATATGAAACCAGTGTCGCAGGAGCTCAATTATATAAACAGTTAATGGAAAAAGAATGCCCTTTTCAAAAGGCGAATTAGGTGAATGCCGAGGTGACTTTGGCCGATGGAACTACCAAGAAAAAAATTATATATTCCACCATAGTTGACATAATTATTAGTAAAAGGTTACGAAAATTCGCTTTATTGCACTGCCAGAAGCCAAAAGTAATCGCACCTTATTGGGAATCGATTTTCTTGACCAATTTGGGATAGTTCTTAACATCGCTCAGAGAACTTATAATTTCATTGATGACCCAAAAACCATCTTTGATTTAAACTGGCAAAGTGTAGCATACTCAAGTCACAGGAGAAAGTAGAAAATCAACAATCTAAGCCAATTACAGTGAAGCCAAATTACCACAAGATGTTGGAAAAGGACGATAAACTGAGTAAAGTCTCTGCATACCTCACTTGGGATGTTGAGTCCTATTCCTGGCACCCCAAAACTAAAAAAGCCAAACGACTATTCTTCACACAGTATCCAAGTGATCTTTCAGGAGCAGTCCCTCAAGAAATGAAAACGCCTGAAAGAAGCACTGACCTGTTCACCGAACCAACAAGACGTGATCTCAATATTGATGATTGGTTTGAGCTTAGCTCACTCGATATTAAGCTTAGTCCAGAGGAAGCTTGTGGAATAAGTGAGCCAGCAAAACGAGATCTTGAACAAATTCTCACAAAAGAAGTTGATTTATTCGGAGAAATTAACACTCCTATATCGTTCATAGAACATAAAATAGATACCGGATCGAACAAACCGATTTATAATCCACCCTACAGGATTTAACCTGCCAGATAAATCTAACTTAAAGCTGAAATTGATGATATGTTAAAGAAGGTAATTATTGAAGAGAAGGAATCTCCATGGGCTTTTCCAGTAGTAATGGTCCCAAAGAGTGATGGAAGCATACGAGTCTGCGTTGATTATCGAAAACTTAACGCCATTACCATCCCGGATCGATACCATGCAGCAAAAAGCACTCCGTATATATTGACATTACATTTACGATCTGAATATTGGCAGATTAAAGTCGCAGAAGAAGACAAATTAAAAACTGCTTTCGTTACACCATTTGGTTCGTACATTTTCAATCGAATGCCTTTCGGATTGAGAAACGCACCGGCGACGTTCCAACGGCTGATCAACAACTTTAAGAAAGGTCTTCCGGAAATTCTGATACTGGCTTACCTGGATGACATTATAATTTGTTCTGAAAGTTTTACAAAGCACTTGAAGGAATTAAAAAAAGTTTTTGAAAGCCTCAAACTCTTTGGCTTTCGTCTGAATCGGCAAAAATGTGAATTCTGTTGTTCAGAAATTAAATACTTAGGTCATATTTTAACACCAGATGGATTCAAAGTTGATTATGAAAAGACGAACGCAATCCTCCAACGACCTAGACCCAAAAACAAGTATTATCCTTTGCAGACGTGTTTGTGGTATAGAAGATTTTTACCTAATTTTGTCGACATTTCTAAACCACTGTCAAAGTTGAAAAATTTCGTGGATACATCGAAGGATCAGAAGTGAAGATTCTTAAAGATCAACAGACATTAAAATCTCCAACCGGCAGGCTTGCCATATATGCACTTCAATTACAGCCTTACAATATTCGAAAAAATGTGGTAGCTGATACTTTATCCCGACAACCATGCCCAGATGAAGACCATATAGAAGAAAACTGCATAATCTGTTCAATTGATCTTGACCTTCCAAGATGGGCCAAAGGAAATTAGAGATGAACAACTTGCTGATTTTGAACTTAAAAGTATTATCGATTCTTTCGAAAATCGGCAAATCGGACCAGTAGTTTCAAAAACTAGGGCGCTCAAACAAACAAACAAAGAAGTAAGCAAACAAACACAATTTTCATTTTTTTTACTATAAATTTAATTTTTTTCAAGTAAGTCGTCAGCACTTTACCGCTAAAGTTGCTAGTTTTTAAGATATTAGTCTTTGAAGTTTACGATAATTGCTTACATTTGGTTGGAAAATGTATTTGAATACACCACTACTACTTGAACTTCAACGCTTAACATTTCTAAAACTTTTTTCTCGAATTTTTAGAGGAAAGTGAATTTTATTCAAGATTGTGTTTCATATGTTTTCTTTAAGGCCTGTCGTTTGCGAGATAACAAAATTTTCTTGAAAAAAAAGCCTTAGTGTTCCGTAGTACCTAGTTGGTGAGAAACAAAATCTAACAGTCGCCAAAAAAACAGTTTAAGTTTAAGTTTAAGTTTAAGTTTAAGTTTAAGTTTAAGTTTAAGTTTAAGTTTAAGTTTAAGTTTAAGTTTAAGTTTAAGTTTAAGTTTAAGTTTAAGTTTAAGTTTAAGTTTAAGTTTAAGTTTAAGTTTAAGTTTAAGTTTAAGTTTAAGTTTAAGTTTAAGTTTAAGTTTAAGTTTAAGTTTAAGTTTAAGTTTAAGTTTAAGTTTAAGTTTAAGTTTAAGTTTAAGTTTAAGTTTAAGTTTAAGTTTAAGTTTAAGTTTAAGTTTAAGTTTAAGTTTAAGTTTAAGTTTAAGTTTAAGTTTAAGTTTAAGTTTAAGTTTAAGTTTAAGTTTAAGTTTAAGTTTAAGTTTAAGTTTAAGTTTAAGTTTAAGTTTAAGTTTAAGTTTAAGTTTAAGTTTAAGTTTAAGTTTAAGTTTAAGTTTAAGTTTAAGTTTAAGTTTAAGTTTAAGTTTAAGTTTAAGTTTAAGTTTAAGTTTAAGTTTAAGTTTAAGTTTAAGTTTAAGTTTAAGTTTAAGTTTAAGTTTAAGTTTAAGTTTAAGTTTAAGTTTAAGTTTAAGTTTAAGTTTAAGTTTAAGTTTAAGTTTAAGTTTAAGTTTAAGTTTAAGTTTAAGTTTTAGTTTTTTTTTATAATTAGTACAAATTCACAGGACTTTGAAAACTTTAGATAATCCGTAGAAACAGTGTGAGAATTGAGAAAAAAGAATAGGTTAGAATGGAGGTATCGGTCATACCATTGGTTTTAAATTTTTGAACATTGCGATGATTCGGAAAGGTACAACATGATGCGTCATTCCACATTCACGTAGTACAGCTAAGGAATGAATATCTGTACTTCACAGTACTCAATGAAAATCTGATGGGTATTGCTAGAAGCGTTGTTTAAGGGTTATTTGGCAGTTACAAAGTGTAGAATGTGTGCAGCACCAATAGATACAAAAAAAGCTTAATTTTAGGAATGAAGGAATTGCAAGTAAGCTATTTGGCATCTCTGAACAAAAATTCAATACTACTCTCCATAAAGTTCAATTTGTTTCGTAAGTTGTACAGAATCCTGGAATTATATCATTCCAAAACAAAACTTTAAAACTTTTGGAATCCTTAGAATAAGTTTTTCAAAAGATATTGAAGGGTGGAACGCAGGGATGTTATATCCTCCTCTAAACCCAACTCAAGAAGCACTTTTACTTCGAAGTAAAGAATGCATGCCTAATAAATAATGAACTCAACAAATAAAAGCATTAAAAAGTTAATCCAGGGTTAATGAGATCTGCATACATAAAACTTAAACCTTTCATTAGATGAGAAAACAGAGGGCCTTATTGTTTTAAGTTTTTTTTTTTCTTTCTTTCTTTTAAAAGCCATTATGTTCAAAGCAATTAACTTTTTAACATCATGCTTGTTGGTAATGAATATTTTCACACCAAATTAACATCATAATCATTAAAAACAAAACAACAACAACACAAAAAAAACGTTAAATTCTGCAATATGGCTTTATATTCTTCCAGCACACTATGGGAGCTTGAAAAAATGTTTTTTTAAAAAAAAGTAAAAACCCTATCGCCTTAAATTGAAATCCTTATAATGCAGAAACCAGTGTGCACCTTTATTCACACCCTTAATCTTTCATCTCTGGGTATGGGCGCGTGTACATAGTAAGTGCATTTGCTTTTGAAACGCTATACTTGTCATATATGTCGGTAGGGTAGAGGTATACATAAAGGACCCTACCTCTGAATTTGCCTTCCATTTCTTATAATATGGTAGAGGGGCGGTGGCATTCGGGGGGAGGCATTGCATGTGTTTTTGTTGTATTTTTTTTTCTCTTAATATTTTCTACTGTTTTTAGTTCTGCACTTTTCAAGGATATTTTTTTACATTTGAATGGATTTGCTGTTATATTTCGCGGCTTTGTTCTAAATTCATTTCAACATCAGCGTTTTGGGGTGTGGGGTATAGTGGATGGGATAAAATTGCAAAATACAAAATAAAATAAAAAACAAAACAACAAACACAAAAAAAAATATTCAAAACGAGAAAATGTTCATTAAAACAAAAGCATCCTGTGTCGAGGAGCGAATATACAATCCTTTCATGTACCAGCAGCATAGTACCTCGTAGCTCGTACCTCTGCCTCATACCTCTTACACCTCAACCTCAACCTACCTAACGTGTTCCTATAGAACATTCGCATTTTTTGTACATGAAGTGAAGGAAACAATTTGAATTTTTCTTGCCTCAAAAACACAGGAAAAACAAAAAACAAGATGGGGTGTTTTTAGGGGGCTTATATGAATTTGTTTGAATGCAGTGTTTTTTGAAAGTCATTCAGGTAATGGGCGAGAATGTGTACTACCTATGTACCTATAGAGCAGCACAGCTCAGCTAAGCAGCGGTACGAACATGTGTATATGTTTATCTAGATTCTAGAAAAGATGGAAGAGATTTTGAATTAATTGAAAAGAAGTGCAAAAGAAAAGGATCTCCCAAACGAAAGTTATGCAGATGCACTTAAGGGTGAAAGGATTTTGTGAGTTTATATACCTACCTACTTTTTTTCATTTTTGATGGTTTTGAAAAGAGTGCAAGTCACTATTTATTATACTGCACACAGAACACACTCTGGGGCAGTGCCTTATTTGAATGGCTAAGCGATATGAAAGGCGAGCTGTGATTATGTTGACACTTGGATCTCATTACATTGGGTAAATACGATACACAAAGTACCTTGTTAAGGAGTGTGTAGTGAGTGTAATGCTTAGCGAATCTAATGACGGACGGAGAGGAGTCCTTCGTTCTTCTTATACAGTTGTTCTATGTTTGGTATTCATCCGTCACGTCGTCGTCGACAGTGCAATGTTGTCGCATCATCATCATTTGTCCTCCAGGATGATGATGTGGTGAATCATTAATTTCAAATGAAAAGGATTCATTTGAGTATGTGGCTATATAAGATATACACAGGCTATAGAGCCGCCCCGCTATTCAGCTGTATAGAAATGATGCATAATGCAGAAACAACTTCATATCGTTAACATTGCCGTTGCAAGGAGTATTTAAAAGTGAGCTTCTTAATCAAAAAGAAACGTGTAATTACTGAATTTTTAATTCAAAAGTACTTTTATGTAAAAAGTAAAATTTTGAAGAACTTAAGTTCCCTGGCATAGGAACAAAAAAATATGGGAAGGTGTGGTTTGCTATTAAAACAAATGCTCATAGGCACAGAAGACTATAATGAACAAAAGAAATTATAATAAAAATACTTGGTTTATACAAAGTCATATTTTTTAAGACTTAATAAAGCTTTGATGATATAAAAAAATCCTTAAAGATGCATACAATTTTTAAGCTACTTTGATCAAATGTCTTCAAACACAACTGTTAGAAGATAAAAAAATAATAAAAGAAATAAAAGTCGAACTTTTTGAAAGACTTTTTTGATTTGTAAGCCACTGAAAAACGTTTCATGTGAAAATGTCATAAATGTAGGTTTTTTTTTTTAAGTTTTACACGACTAATTCCTTTAAGGAGTTTTAATCTTTTGGCGAACATAAATAAAGTCATACATGTTTTTGTAACGAAATTAATATTATCTCATTCTAGAATTAGTTGAAGAAAATAAATAAGCAGCCTTATTCTTTTATCGTATAAGCCATACTTACGTAGATCTTTACAAAAAAAAATCGGTGTTTACCCCACCAGCGTTATAAAAATAATATTAACAAAAAGTTGTGAAATTTATTGTTTTAAAATAAAACAAAATAATAATAATAAAAAATATTCGTTTTATTTTTCATTTTCTAAATTAATTGCACCACAACCGTAGACAACCACACCATGTATTTACCCATTCATTAATTTCAAAACTTTAATATTTAAATAATATAATCTAATTGCAAAGCTGAAGAATTTGCTTCCTTGTTTGTTTGTTTGCTTTTTTGAATGCACTAATCTCAAGAACTACTCGTCCGATTTGAAAAACTCTTTTAGTGTCAAATAGCCTATATATGTATATATTATCGCACTGATACGAGTAAAAAATAAATGAAGAATGTTTCAAAATCGGTGCTTCTCCCGGTGAAAATATAAAATAAGTAGCAATAACCGGACAAAGTATATAATTACGCATATCAGTAAAAAAAAATTTGTCACCTCGAAAATTTTACGAATAAAAATTATTTCATATTTAAAACAATTTTGTGCAACAAAAAACCGTTTTTTATTAAAAAAAAAAAAACTGAAAAAAACATTACTCAAAGTTCGTAAAAATTTAATTTCTACTCAATATCTTTATTATATTTATATATCAAAAATTTCAAACTTATTTAATCTTATACGAAATATTGTTTTCAACACTCGGAAAAATTTGACAGTTTCTTTACAAAAAATAAAAACCTAAAAAACAAATTGACAAAAGTTGGTAAAAATTGATTTTCGACTCAAATATCGTTTTAAAACTTTGAGATATTGGCATTAAAACACTTTATTCTTTTAAAAATATTGTTGTCAACATTCGTTAAAATTTTGAGAAAAATTTAATGGATAGTTTTTTTACAAAAAATAAAAAAAGAAATGCTAGTAAAATTGATAAAAATTTGCTTTCGACTTAAAATCTATTTACAAAACTAGATTTTCAAACTTAACTATTTCTCTATATATGAAAAATATTGTTAGTAATTTTAAAGTTTTTAACAATAATTATACTGACAACTTTTTAACCCAACACGAAAACCTACAAACATTAAAGCAAGAAAAATCGATAGACGAGATGGGAAATTATTACTAAGATTGGCCTCTTTTTTCAAAATGGTATTTTTGGGATAACATCTCCTTTCTTCAAGGTCTATGGCCAAGATATAAAAGCTCCTGTAATGCTTACTAGAGACATACATAAATTAACCATGTGTGAAAGTATTGAATTTGTTAAAGAAATTGAACTCGAGATTTTGATAAAAAAAATTACCTAACGATGGTAGAGAAGCCGAAGTCCTTGATCACGCCATTTGGTAGATTGAGTTCAAATTCAGAAATAAAAGTTCAAAGAAGATTCACGTTTTCATATTTTTAAAGACCAAAAATCATTTAATTGCATTTTCAAAAATTAATTTAAAACATGTATATAAATTGTGGAGCTTTGCTAACCCAACTTAAAAACCATTGGAACTGGTGCTACATTTTTCGTTTTTAAATAAGACTTTTTAATTTACAAAAATGTTCATCCTAAAACTTCTAAATATTTGAATTTCTATCAAAAATAATTTTGATGCATACCAATTTTGAGTCCGCATTTTTTGTTTGGGCAACAAATTTATATTTTGCATTAACTTTTTTGTTGCAAATAGTTAAGTATAGAGAATATTCGGCGCCTACAAGGAACTAGTCGTTTTTAGAACCGATTTAAGAGATATAAATAGGTGCTCGGAAGCGAAGCGGTTCAATATTGATTGTGAACTGCGATAAAGTAAAGACTGTGCTTGAAAAGTAATAATTGAAAGTGTTAAATAAATAAGTTTGTGAGTAATTTGAATAAAGTGAATTTGTGTTTTATTTACAAAATGTGAATAACTTTAATGGTCAGACCAAGTCCAATATTATATTGGTGTCAGAAGTGGGATTCAAATCTATTGAGAATAAACGCAGTGAGCAATGATTGAACTATTTTGTGTGAAGTAGTGAAGTTTAAATTTAAAAAATTGAGTACATTTTT
Organism: Eupeodes corollae; assembly: GCF_945859685.1. Classification (NCBI taxonomy): domain Eukaryota; kingdom Metazoa; phylum Arthropoda; class Insecta; order Diptera; family Syrphidae; genus Eupeodes; species Eupeodes corollae. Next base: position 145,539,969 of record NC_079148.1, on the reverse strand, counting down.
GAAAGATTTAACTGACCCTGAGCTTAAGACCGAACTAAGCGAACGTTGATTAAGTTGGACAGGAGTAAAAAGGAACTCGTTAAAAGGCTGCAGGAATATCTGGAGCAGAAAAATGAAGACCCACATATGTTTGCTTTCGATTAAGAAGCAAAAATGAAAGAAGTAAATGGAAATGTTTCCTTATGTCATGATGTCAGTTCTTTTAGCCAAATTTGAAGAGAATGGAAAGAATTTTCTCAAGCAACTAGAAACTCAAAGGAATGATGTCATGATGTCAGTTCTTTTAGCCAAATTTGAAGAGAATGGAAAGAATTTTCTCAAGCAACTAGAAACTCAAAGGAATGATGTCTTGAAACAATTAGAAGCCCAAATAAGTGACAAAAAAAGAACAGCAGAATATTCTAGAGCGATTCGAAGAACAAAGAAACCTTTTAGAAAGCAGGTTTTTGTGGAGTTCGAAGAGAAAATCAATACCCTCGAAGAGCTCGTCGAAAAATAAAATGCACGTTTCGAAAATGAACGAACAAATCGAAACCATCACAAATGATTTAGAAAAAGTGCAAGATGAAAGCTCGAGAACCTTCTGGTGAGTGCTCAAGGAAGAGAGAAGTGAATCCTCCAAGCTTTGATGGTCAGATTCCGTGGTCAATCTACAAGAAAGAGTTTGAAGTAGCAGCGTTAACAAACGACTGGGACGAATACATTGCTCTTAAGCTTGCTTTAAGAAGACCTGTTGCTGAACTACTACAAGCTATCCCAGCAGAGAAGAGTGGTGACTCCACAGTACTGGTAAACTCAATCGAACAGCTGTTTGGGAATAGCCACATGACAAAAGTCTTACTGTTCAGCTTAACAATAGGAAACAGAAAAACAGAAAAGAATTGAAACTTTGCAGCAGCTTAAAACAGATATCGAGCGATTGGTTCACCTGGCATATGCAACAGCTTGTAACGAAATAATAAATCAACTTGCTATTAAAGCCTTTGTGAGTGCTTTTGGCGATATAAATCTCCAAAGGGCGATCCGCACTGCCGGAAAGCGAACACTACCAGAAGCATTGGTTTTCGCTCTGACGACGGAAGCTGCAGAACCAACTTCCTAAAATTTGCATCGCTTAAAAAATTAGAAGTCCAAAAATGCTATTGTCAGAAGGCTACTGTTGAAAGGAGTCAGCGACACGGACCAGCAAAATGCTGGAACTGCAATGAGACTGTGCATCTACAGCGACAGTGCAGATTACCGTGTGAGGAACCGCATGCCAACACTGTAGAAACAGAAATGATTTAGAGGGTCAAGTTGCTAAATGGATTTAGAGGCTGCAGTCGTACGATAACGAAATTCAACAACGGAAGGAGAAGCTTCACTCAAATGCAGATGCACTGTCTCGGAGACCATGTAAGCAAGATTGTAAGCATTGCAGACGACAAGAAGAAAAAAAAGTGGTTACTGTCCAACGAACCAGAGCCGATCCCATTTATGGCTGGAGCAACGACGAGTTGAGGACCCATTATCGCATGAAAGGGACACCAGAAAAAAACAGAATAGGCGTCAGAAGTGCAATTCTGAAGGCCTATTGGGCAAAGTGGCACTCGTTTCATGTCAAAGTGTCCTTCGAAGTAAATGGGAATCAGCAGATGGAAAGTCTTATGTAATACAGCAAATCTTACCGAGATCGAATATTATGAACTTTCTGCGAGAGATGCATGTTGGAGTTTCGGGAGGCCGTCTAGGAGTGAACAAGACTAGAAAAGGTTCGACAACGATTCTACTGGCTACATGCAAGGGAAGATGTCGAGAAGTATGCAATACGAAAATGCAATACGTCTACTGCCAACAAAAGCACGAAGAAAAAGAATCACAGCCAAATGCAGCAGTATAATGTCGGAGAACCCTTCGAAAGGATTGCAGTAGACGTGGCAGGTCCATTTTCGGAAACAATCGTTATATTCTGGTCGTCACTGATTACTTCAACAAGTGGCCTGAAGAATACGCCATTTCTACAAGAAGCCAAAACAGTCGCAGACCAAATTGTCTTCAACTGGGTGAGCAGATTCGGCGTTCCATTAGAACTGCATTCCGGCCAGGGAAAAAATTTTGAATCAAACATATTCCAAAAAGTTTGTGGGCGTCTTCACACTCCACCCACAATCTGATGGCATGGTCGAATAATTCAACTGAACCCTGAAATAACATCTTTGCAAAGATCGACACATTCCACTGTTTTTGATGGATCTGAAATGTTTAATCTCACATAAAAAATGCATATTAATACTTTTTTCAAGTTTTAGAAAATTCGACTAATGAACTGGGTTGGAAAGTTATAACTTAAGGATGTGTTCCAGCTTCTTTGTGTTATGTTAAATATAATCTAATACTCGTTTGAAAATCAGACGTTTTTTAGCTTCTCTTTGGCAGAATAATACAACCAGAGTTTCGGATAATTCCTAAAGTTTTGTTCTTTTTAGAAAGATTTTTGAAAATCTCTTGTCATCTAAATTTTTTATTTTTTTCATTTCAGTTTTAAATAAAAATGTTCACGTTTTACAAAACCAAAGTTGAGAACGTTTTATCTTTTTCACGTATTCTGAATCACAATATTTATGCCGATTTCTTGGACATTTCTTGAGAAACACGTAAGTTTTCTATCAAATTTTTGTCAACAATATTTTCAATACAAGTTTGAAAAATTCAGATTAAAGAACAAAAGTAATTTTAAAAGAGTTAAAACTATTTTGTTCTGTAGTTTCAATTAATTTATAAAATTTATTTATTTCTTGTTCGCAGCACGTCCATAAGCAAATGACCTGATATTTCTCCAGCAAACCTACATTGCACCTTTTTTCTTTTCAAGCTTCTATTAGCGACAATTGGATTAAAATATTACAAATATTCAACCAATAGAAGTTTATACGGCCATGGCAAAAACATTAACAATAAATAGCTACGAGTATTTTAATTAATTAATATTCACCATGGTGGGTTTTATCATTTGTAAAGAGACAAGAATAAAATATAGTAATGAGTGGAATTAGTAAATCTTGTCTCTGTTTGTTTTGTATATAAGGCCGCACCAAGTACTTTTAACCAACACAACTATTACCAACAAAAAAAACGGGTGTAATGAGTTATTGTTAATAATTTTAAATGTTAATTGCTATAATTTGTTATTAAATAATCCTGGCTTTGAAAAAATACATAAATGATAAATAAAAACGCAAAGGAGTGGAGAGAGTGTCTTTACTGTCTATGAGTATTTATTTGATCGAATAATGGTTTGCAGGTGGTCTTTGGAGTAGCCGCCGTCTTCAAGTATATTGTTACCAGAATCAAAAAAGGTTTGAAAGTCTTTTAAAAAGTGTAAAATCGACTTCACATAAAATACGAACTAGAATTAATACAGACTATAAAAAAGCAAAACCCTGTACTAAATTTAATCCTAAGCCCAGAAGCTTGACAAAATAATACCCAAGTATCTACATAAATAGTCAAACACAGAATCAGATACTTAGAGCTTCTTGTGTACCAAAAAAAATTACAAAAGTCACTCTTTCGTCCTTTTTTTTGTCGGATTCCAGCCAAATATAAAATGGTAATCTTAGAATCCTGTACATACTTAATGCATACACATATTTTGTACATATTTAAAGCTAAAGCCCCTTGAAAGATGGATCCTTAGCTGATGGTAACACACAAAAAAAAAGAAGTGTAAGAAATATAAAACATTTTTTAGCGGCAAATGCTAAAGGACCCTGATAAACAACAACAACAACAAAAAATCCTAAAAACAAAATAAAAAAAAAAACAACACAACACAAAATTTTCGGTATAAACAAATGATTGCAGTGAAAACAAAAGAACGTCTCAAGTGGAATACACACGAAAATTCACAAGGATAATGGCCCAAGTAATGAGTTGCATGGATGAAAAATCTCTCACTCTTTTAGTTGGTTAGTTTTTTTATTTTTATTGTTTTATTTTTCGTTGTACCTATTTTACGTTTTTGTTTTTTGGCTCGTATAAAAATATGAAACAAAAATGAAAAAAAAAATGAGTAGAAATAATATCCTTCCGCCGTTTACCATCACACTACTATACACCCGGCTTTTTCATAATTCCGCTAGAGGGAAATCTTTTGTTTTATCCCAGGACTAACGAATGCTATAAAGCGCTATTAACCAGTAGCATATAAAGTATCACGCTACTCGAGGGAAAGGATTTGCAATTAAAGCGAGAAGAACCAAAAAAAAAAGGAAGAAAATTTATGTAATATGAGGTTGCAGCAGCAGCAGCAGCTATGTTATATGTGTGACACAAAAGGAACATGAGGCTTTGGATATGTTCTTATTTGAATGTTTTTTATTATTATTATTATTCTTTTTTTGGAGATCCTTTTGGAAGTCCAAGAGGTAGCGCTAGCACTCTGGTGCAACAATGAAGCGAAAGCGACGCGACGAAGAACAAAATGAAGTTATCCAGGTTCTCATGTAAATATTTAATTGTACAAAATTTTTTCGAGTCAAAACTCTTTGAAATTATGAAATCATAATTCTGTTTTTCAAAATAAATAATCTTATATAACTTTGTTCCAATTATTTAGGACGGTACGTATACCAAATGAGCAAAAATGTGTGCATTCATCATACTAGCCTCTGTAACATAAAAACGAAGTGAATTCGAAAACGTAGTAAGTCTGCTAAAAGAGAAAACATTCATTAGCCATTAAAATATCAAATTCCTAAAATTATTCTTTTAGAAGCTTTTATTCCATTCCGATTTTAAGGGGTTACGACACCCTAGCATCTTCGACTTACATAACTAGTTGCTAGTTCCAAGCCCAGTAAATCTTCGTTTTAGTTAACTTTTTATTATAAGATATTTATGCCTATTTTCAATGTCGACGACCCTCGTGTCCTTTGCTGTGTCGCTTTTAAGTGACATTCTATAAATTTTTCGACGCGACGAATTTGTAGCAGATTTTTAAACGATGAAAATATATAAGAGATCTGTCAAACTGCAATAAGAGTCTAAATAATTTCATTATTTGATATTCATCAAAAGGGTTTTTATTAAATTATTCGCAAATAAAGAAATTATTAAAATTATAAGTATTAAATTTATTACAACACAGCAGGTGAAGAGCGGATTGTTACAAAAACACAATTAATTGTAAAAAGAAAGCTGATAAGACAAAACTCAAATCCATTTGATTTGCTTGATTCAAAGCAAGTTCAGGTTCTGATTTTAATCCTAATTGTTATTAAATTTGAGTACACTTTAACTGATTGAAGCAGTATTAGATTGTTCAAAGGAGTATGTTTTGGATGAATTAAGTGCCAAGCTACCATTTCGACAACGTTCAACATCGGTTCCTATAACATTGCTACTCGTATTCACATTACGAATTTTAGAAGAGGAAAGTTACCAACACGGTGCTGGCAATGATTTCAATTTGGGTATAGCTCAACCAACAGTTAGAAAATTCCTTAGAGAAATCAGATATCAGAGTACAGCGTCGAAAATAAATTATTAATCAAGGAAACTTACTTTCTTCCTTCTGAGCAAATTTGTCAACTAGAAATAAAAACGAGTGACAACAGTTGAAAACGACTTATTAAATGCAATTTGTGACGTGTCGTGTTTGAACTGGAGTCTCAATTTAACATATAGGTTAGACTCAGCTTCTATTCATAAAGAATTAACCAGCTCTGTTTGGTTAGAAACAGGTTTGAGGCATATTCTTCTACAGTTTTGAAAAGTTTCACTTAAACCTATACAAATGGCTTGTAGAGGGTAACAAAATAAATTACGTTAGCTGGAGAGTCAAAATCTTTGAAACCCTTTAAACTATTGTGTTTGCTATTAGTTGAGAAATTTTGTAAAGTCGGGCATCAGCATCATGGATGTACGAACTTTCCGAGGAGCTAACATCGCCTCGGACCACTACCTTGTAGCCAAGGTAGCTCTTCGGATTTCCAGACCCAAGGCAAAACAGGGAGGTCCTGGGAGAAGGTACAACGTCGAACGGCTACAATCGCCAGAGATCGCCAAATCATTTTCCGACCGAGTTACAAGTAACCTCTATCGAAGTTCTCTGCCGCCAACACAATGTATCGAAATCCAGTGGCAATATTGCCAAGATGCAAAGTAAGTAAGTAAGTCATACATTGTAGTTGAAGATTTACAACAAAAGAGCAGCGGCAAATTAAGAAAAGAGAACATTCATAAAAATGAGAAAGAGTGTTGGAGACAGAACGGAGCCTTTAGGCACACCAGCATTTATTTTGTGGTTGCCGGCTGTGCTTACAGCCATTTCTTTTAATTAGATTCATTTTGACATATTATCATTTTGCCATTTTACCTCGCTCTCTCTATATTCTAATAAAGTGTCAAGTGCACTTTTGCACTTTTTTTAAATCCTTTAAGGCGTCAAGCTGAAGTGAGACAAGATGATGAAATTTCAAAATTTACTTAAACGTCAGAGTCCAGTGTAAATACCGCCTTGGAATAAAGAAATCTTTTGGAAATGTTCCCTTTAAAGAACAAATTTATATAAGCTTGTGAAAAAATTGAAGACTAGGGTTATATTTGTATACTTCTTGTCAATTTATTATAGGTTCTTAATTAAAGCTTGTCAGATGTGTCAATGCCCTTTTATAGTTCTCCCTATGATGGAGTGACTTCTATTTCAGTGACTTCCCAACTCCGCAAAACCCATCATTACACATTATTTTCTTGACTTTTTAAGAATAGTATATCGAGACAGTAATCTACATAATAACAGACTTGGAACAACATGTCAAACATGTTTTGAATATATACGAACATAGCATCAACAGTGAAGTCGAAGTGGTGTAGCTCTAAAAGTAACCTAAACATCTATTAAAATATATACCCAGTTCTTTGGTCTATAAAGGAACCTTTATCTATCTTCTTCTTCTGCATGGAGTACCTATACCTTACGTAGTGTCATAATTTCATCTTTTTTAAGTGTCTCGCCAACTGAATTATCTAGCCACGCTCATTTGTGTATCTTTACTCGCAGAGCTTCCAGCTTCATATTGGTGGACCTTTAACTTGATTTTCATACACGCCAATTCATCATCGAAGAAATTAATGGATCCCTCCAATCAACATTTCATTGATGCTCATGATGCCCTGATGGTGACTCTCGCTTCTCTGTTTTTCTCTCTGGAGTCGTTCCATATGCATAGAAGTTACCTGATTTTTATGTCCCAACGTCACGCATCAAGGACGTTGAACCAGAGTAGAGGTCCAGTGCAATGAGAACAAGTTCAAGGTTCCCTTTCTCTTCTGGTTGTGTCGCCGAACGCCATGCGTCGCGTTCAGTCGCCACCACAAATGTGCCCGGCAATGATCTTAAATCAAATTAATAATCATTCAAGAGATCGCGCGATAGTAACATGATCTCGATCTTGTAGAGAAGATTGCGTCCAATAGGACACAAGTGTACATTATAGCCCCGTGAAGGATACGCGTGCGCCTATCTAAAGTACAGCGAGAAAATGTCCTTCTTAACAGCCCGCAGCTCCACCGCTGCCAAGAGCCACCTTCACTGATGATGATGATGATGACGGTGGTGGTGCCGGTGGACACACCTCGAATGCAGATTACCTTTTGGGATGTTCATTGCACTACAATTCATCAAAGCGTGATAGCCCTGACGCGTTTGAAGTCTAGAGGGCAGCACCTCGAGATTAGTGTAATGCGACTATACATACTCGTATGTAGGTAATACAGTCTGCCTGATGGAGCTGCAGGCTGGAGGTAAGGATATAGACACACCGAATGGGCCAATGCTCCCAGCAGGTGTTCAATGCCCATCGCGATCGACGCCGTTGTCGTTTGTGTTATGTCGTTTGGTTCGAATGGACGGCCGCGCCATCATCAGCGGCCAGACTCTATCAAGTCCTCTTACAGGCACAGAAGTGCCCATCGGGATGTTGCATCTTGCTGCTGGCCTGGCCTGGCTTTCTGTCGTTGGGTGGAAAGATTTGTGAATGAAGATTAGGTTCATTACACGACAACTAGATAATGGATTATCGGTGGCGCGTATTATCGACCCAAAAGATGCATATTCTGGTCGACAGATAAATGCGTTGTGATTAACGTTGGAATTGATGTGGACTTACAAGAGATATATGTATACAATATACCGCACTATAGGTCAATAATCACACAAATTAACTGAGACTATTAAAGTCATCAGGAGAGCATTGTGTATTGGTGTGGTGGAGATTACTGATTCTGCCACTGTTATTATATTGAATTATTTAATAAGCTGTTCTTCCATTTGCTGACGGTCTTCGATAATTGGACAATGGCTTGATAAACTAAGGCTCGCGAAGACCTCCTTATTAAAAAGGGCTCAACGTTTCAAAGAGTTTGATATTTAATTTTTAAAATACTGTAACTATCAACTTACTAGTTTAAAAGTGCTTTAGTAAAATGGTCTTAATAAATGCTTATTGTCTGGTCTTATAGTAAAGATATTTTCTAGAAAAAGTTCATAAGCAATCATTTTCTGCGTAGGATGTAAAATTGTTAAAATTAGGAAAAAAACTACTATAAAAAATAATATATGCTAAAATTTTTCAAGTTTCAGACTTAAAAGACTTACATTTGTTGCCAAGTTGTTTTTTAAGCTTGATAAGAACTTAAGTTATGAAATTTATGTAACATTCACCACTTTTATAGTTTCAATACGTTGTGCAACATTCCATGTTTTAATGTCAGTTTCAAAAGTGACAGCTGCCAAAAAGTGTGGTATTTAAAAAACGAAACTTCTTATTGGAAACCCTATTTTAGTTTCAAAACTTTGATAAGTTGATCAAATTTCTTCAGATTTCATCGATTAAATTAGTAAAATTAACATTTTTCCATATTGAAACTACAAACCAGTTATGCGTCTTCAAAGCACTTGATTGTGGACTTATGACTCACTGTGATAAGCCGTGATAGAAAGTCCACGTGTGTCGAAATATATTTAATTTAGAAATTGTAAGACATAAGAGTTAATGCCCAACGCTGAAGTCGATTTGCCGTGTGTGTTGATATCCCCTTTTTAGATCCAAAGATCGAGAGCAGTGGTTTGTGGTCGGTGCGAAGGATCAACTTTCTTCCGTATATCATTCGGTGGAATTTTGCGACTGCGAAGACTAGAGCCAGCGCTTCTTTTTCAATTTAGCTGAAACTTTTTCTACTGCCGTGAGTAAGCGAGAAGTTTGATAAATTGCCTTTTCCATTCCGTCTGTCATGATGTGGGATATACGTGCACCTATACCTACTATTGATGCGTCTCTTGCAACGATTATCGGTAAAGCTGGATTGTAGTGGGTAATGACTAAATCTGATGATAGAATTGACTTAAATTTCTTGAAGCTTTGTCTGCATTCTTCTGATTATGACCATTATGTGTTGTTCTTAAGAAGGTCGTCAAGAGGTGCTCGTAAAGAACGCATTTCTTTGATGAATTTCCCATTATAGTTTACGGCTCCCAGAAATGATCGAAGTTGACTTATATTGGTTGGCAGTGGTAGTTGTTTGATGGCGGTAAGCTTGTTCGGATCTGGTCAAAAACCTTCTTGACTGATGACGTGTCCTAAATACCTGCATTCTCTTGAAAAAAATTTAATTTTTCCCAGTTTATTTTAAATTTTGTACAGTGACCTGGAACTTCACGGAAAACTTCTGGAAATTTGTTTCGGATAAAAGTGATTGTCGAAGCTCGATCAGCTGTGTTGATTGTTTTACAAAAAGCACTGATTGGTTTTCCCAAAGATGTAGTTTTTCCATTAAGTCTACTCCGAAAATGTTGAGATTGTTGAGTTCGGAGACGTAGACTGTGTTTCGATGATGGTTTCCTTCGAATTTGATATGGCCTTTGAATTCACCCATGATTGGAATTTGATTTGATGAAGCGTCTCTGGCTGTGTGAGAAGTATTGATAATGACTGGAGATCCGATTGATGACCACACTGACTTTGGAATGATCCTGATGCCAGAACCCGTATCTATTTGAAGTCTCACGTTGTTGACGTTGATACTGACTTCAACATACTTACGTTTTTGTGCCAAACTTGGGTTGACTGCAAAAACACGATTACTTTTGGCTGAATGTGCTCGCCTTGAGTTCTTTTTCTTGGAAGCATACGAAATACTGTTCTCTTGCTTTAGTGATTTTCTTGCGCAAGGACAATAACCTTCTTTGTGGCCAACGGTATTGCAATCTCTGCACTTGTGCTTAATAAAAGAATAATATTTTGAGAAATGCATGCCGCCACAATACCAACAAGGTGTTCTCGGTTTTGTGCTACTGACCTCGTGGTTGTTTTCTTCTTCATTCTGTTTTCAAAATTCTCACAACATCGATTTACTTTGGCTGCAAATGTGATATAGTCATTCATTTCACTTTTTGTCATCTGTAGGCAATTGAATCTTGCCGATAATTTGTCTACTGTTGCTTTAAAACTCAATTCACGTGGTAGTTTTGGAAGAATGTAATTTACATACTTGTCGTGGACTATGGAATGAATTTTACGCAGTAAAAGTCTTACCTTTCTTGCATCGTCGAATTCTTTTGCGTCTTCTGCGAATAAATCCTCGTATCGCCGGTACCAAACTGGAAAAGTTTGTCCATTTTCTGGATCGTGATGAAATTCATTGATGTTCTTCGCTAAAGCATCCATTTTCAACTCTGTAGCTGTACCACTTGGAGAACCCAATAACATCTGGACAATTTTCTCGAGTAGAGCAGCAGGGTGGTTGTTGACCTGGTAGAGATGGTTGAGCTGGTGGACGTGGTGCTTGCTGTTTCATAATGGTTAGCAAAAAAACTTGTTGCGATTGCGTGTTGGAGATTTTAATCTTTAAAAATCTAATCGATTCTTTCGTTTTTTCTTCATTTCGAACGAAAACCTCGTCGCCACTTTGATGTGTTAAAATCAAATGAAACAAGAAGTTAATTAATAATTTCAAATAACTTTATTTAATGAAAATTAATTTCAAAAAAAACTATGTCTACTGCTTGCCAAGTATAACAACTGAATGATCCAGAACCCTTACATTTAGTACTTTAGTAAAAGCGTTGCCAACAATTTTTATAGTTTCAATACTTTGTGTAACATTCTACTTTTTGAAGTCAATTTCAAAAGTGACAGCTGCCAAAAAGTGTGGTATTTAAAAAACGAAACCTCTTATTTTAAACCCTTTTTTATTTTCGAAATTTGATAAGTTGATCAAATTTCTTCAGATTTTAGCGATTTTATTTGTAAAATTAACATTTTTTCACATAAAAACTACATAGCAATTATGCGTCTTCCAAGCACTTGATAGTGGACTTATGACTCACTGTGTAACTTAAATTAACTGAAGGTTATCAAGGTTTGAATTTCTGAATACGAACAGTAAGATGTTGAATAAAGGGCTCAAAAGTGTATTTCAAACTTACATATTTTGATTCGTAGTTGTGTAGCCAACAAACAATAGAAACTCTTTGAACTCATTATTTAAAGCTTTTTAGCGCTTTCAATGATTATGTAAGAATAACAATCCTTTTGTTTTTTAAATAAAGTAATTTTCTTTTATACCAACGAATGAATTCAAGTTAAATTTACAAAACTTCTTCACAAACAATATAAGACAACTTACTGTTTAGATAAAAGGTGAATAAGAATGTAAAGCTTTCCTTAAGGCATTAAGATCCAGACATTTTGTATACTTTCCATACCATCTCATATTATTTTCTTATATTTTGAAAGCCGAAGGGCATTGTTCAAGCAAAAGTATAGAAAAACATTATTGCTTGACTGAATTTGTTGAATAGAAAATAGAATAGAGAAATGGTCGGTTGGTTGATGGGGTATCCTTAAGAAAACATTTCAGCTTTTTCTGGAAGAGTTAACAAAATCGTCATTTTTCGGGAGATCAAAAGGATTTTAAATTTTTTTTGGTTGAAGTTTTTCTATAATGAAAACAAAATATTTTACAGCAAAAACAGCACACAATTTATTTAAATTTTAATAGATCTTTTCTAGTCTCTTAACAAAAGAACCAAACACCACCAATCAGAAGCTACAAATAAAATTCTTTTGTGTAACACACGTTCGAAGTGAAGAGGTGACTTTTTCCGACGAAAAAGAAAGGGATTTTTATTGGATGTAGAAGAAGCATCACACGTTAAAACTTCAGATACATGATAATATTCAATTCTACATAATATTGAATTTATGGGCAAATTGAAGTCAGCAAAGGTTGAACTCCCACGTAAAAGTTGCGACAAATTAGAATACGAATAAATTGCGAGTTATATCAAAAGCAACCACGGAATATCAATAAAATAGGGTACCTTTTCTTTTCATAAAGAAAAATATACAGCAAATTGTATGAACCTTTGCTATGAAAAGGTAGACACAGAAGTCACAAGCAAAGTCAAGGGTTTATAAAAAATCAAATAATCTTCAATTTATATATCGAAAATGTCTATCCTGGTATGATGAGAATCATGATACTGGAAGTTTATTGAACTGAAGAAATAATCATACAACAATCAAATCAAATCAGATTTATTTGACTCATCCATGTATCCTATTGATTTGATGGTTAGGAACAAGTTGATGTATAGGCGGGAATTTTGATACAATTGACTGATTTAATTTTATAACTTTAAATTAAAATGAAATGATTTTTTTTGTATATCTTGATGAAAAAATTAAAAATCAGATCAAAACAATACCTTTTAAAGAATGAAATTGTCTTAATTTCAACAAGTTCTCAAAATATGCTTCTTTAGAAATGCTTAAGACAACTAAAAACCATTTATTTAAGTCTAACAAGACACACCTCACACAAGTCTTCATCTACTGATACTGTTTAAATCGTTTAGTTTCTGAAAATGTTTTGAATTCAACACTTCCGGGGTTTTGAAAAATAAGTTTTGGAGATAATTTTTAGCGCTGATTATGAGTTTGAACTTCTATTTGAACTATCTACTTAAATTCCCGATATACCCGTTTTCAACAATATTTTTATGTATTTTTGCAATACACTTCCGGTGCTTGAACCCTGTTAAAATTGTGGGTTCTTTAATAAAGTAATATTTACTTTCAAACCGTTTTTCCTTTTTATGTTAAAAAACAATAAAGCATAAATGATTTAACATTTCTTTAAGGCTTTTAAGATTGTGAGTAAAGTAATATCTTAAAACTTATATAAATTTTTTGACAAATTTATGAAAAGCTATAATTATTAAAACTAAATATTGAAGATAGATATAATTGATTTGGAAAACTATTATAAATCTTAGGAAAAAAAGAAATGGTTCATAAATATACACTCCGCTACACTTGAATAGAGACAAACTTTTTTTTTTTACTATCAGACCGTGCAGCGCTTTGGTAAATATATATAAAATTCACCTTTTTGTTTTATTTCTTATAAGATGGATCTATTGCAAATAAAAATACATAGACAGAATAATTCAGGAAAATACCATTAGCTTATTTGAACTACTTGTCTAATTACTCCATTAAAAACACTGTTTTATTTTGCGCCACTTGAATAGAAACATTCGCTTAAATATGGAAACAAATTGAAAAGCTGCAGTAAAGAGGGTATTTTTTTTATTTAAAATAATATTTTAATAATGTGTGCTACCACCTTTAATTGAAATAACTTCGAAAACCCTATTGGGAAGTGAATTATACAGTTGCTTTAAGTAATTTAATGAAATTGCACTCAATACCTCTTTGATAGCAGCAGTAAGTGATTATTTGTCATCATACTGTCGTCCATAGTCGTACAATCTACGAACCATCCATACTGTACGGTGGCCATTGAAGTAAGGTAACATTTTTCTCGGCTATCCAAATTTTAATGATCCTTGCCTTGTGGATTGGCGCGTTGTCTTGTTGAAAAGTCCATGGTATTGTTCCAAATACATTGGTAGCCTTAGGGAAAGCTTCTTGCAATATTTGCTTGTAGGAGTTTGCTGTCATTTTCAACATGGGAAACTCCAGATCAACTGTTTCAAACCAGAAAATTGCCCCCACACCATTACGCCGCTTTCTCGGCTATGGTGGCGCTCCAAAAACCTTGGTTCCTTCCTCATGTCATGAAAATAGAAATTATACCCGTCCGGGCCATCTACATTATTTTTTTTTTCGTCAGAAAATACCACTTTTGTCCAGTCTTCCTTCCACGTCATATTCCTTCTGCAAACATCTGTACTATTTTGTCGTCGTATTGGATTTAATGGTGGTTTTTTTCTTCAATTTAAGGCGTTTCAAATGTTGAGACCTACGAATGACACGTCTAATAGTGTTAAGACTATAGCTGCAATACCACTCTTCGCCTTGATTTTAGCAGCAGAGTCGCTTGATTTGGAGGTCAGCCTAATAATCTTTCTTCTGTCTGCTTCTGTTGTGGCTCTTGTTTGCCTACCCTTCATATTTATTCCATAGCTGTCTTTATTTCTAAAGTACGACCAAACAATTTTCACACTTCTTTCTATTTTGTTGGCAATTGTGCGTGGGGGAAGCTTGTTTTCCGCTTATACTTCTATTTTGGCCTTTTCTGCAAGGTTTAATGATTTTCCGCAGCCCAAATTTTCTTTGATCGAACAATTAATGCTTTTAATCTAAATTTCTATTACTAAAATAAGAATTTTATAGAAACAAAACACACACTGTTTCTATTCAAGTGGCGCAAAAAAAACAGTGTGTTTTTAATGAAGATATTAGAAAAGTGGTAAAAAATAACCCAATGGTATTTTTATGAAATATTCTGAACTTGCAATAGATTCCTCTTATAGGAACTAAAACAAAGAGGTGAATTTATAAATTTACCAAAGTGCTACACGTTCTGATAGTAATAAAAAAGTTTGTTTCTATTCAAGTGGAGCGGAGTGTACATTAACTCTAAACGCTCTGTATTGTTTATTTTTATTATTTTAAAAAGTAATGTCTCAGAAACCTGATGAGCAAGAGTAATTTTGGAGTAGGATTCGAACAAAGTCTACCAAAAACCTAATAAAAAGTATAATTTGATTGACAGCTTCATAGCCTTGTTGCAGAGAGTAACTTTCAATTAGTGCCCTAAAATAATATCAATTGTAATTTTTTTAATTGAAAACCCTTTCTAAGAAAATCGATGATTGGGCTATTTTGTGTACCAATTTTACATTGCCTTTGTATGACTTTTATGTTTGCAAACAAACACTTTTTATCTAACCAAAGAGCTCGTTAATGTTATGTTATGAAAGTTAACCGAAAAATAAAGACGCCAGTTAGAATCTGTTAACTTTTTAACCAAAAATGTGCTAAACCGTCTCTTTATATTAAGACAAGTTCATGACAGCCTTAAACAAATAATTTCAACCCCCCTCCCCAACAAAAAATACTAACATCTTTACATCATTTTGTATGTAAGTATGATTATTGCATTTGATACATATATCAAAGGCATTTGATAAGCTTTGACATCAAGCTCTCTTATGGAAAGTGCGTGCATTTGGTACTGATGCCTTTCTCCTTCATTAAATACGAAAATATCTTTCGGACCGTTCAATTTAAGTAGTATTGGACGGGTTCAAATCTGATGTCTACGAAATAAACGCTGGTGTGCCCCAGGGCTCCGTATTGTCTCCGACACTCTTCCGTATTTTTATAAATAATTTCTTTGTCTAAGACATCTAACCCACTAAATTTCTTCGCTAATGACAGTACGCACAGATTTCATATTCGTTTTAAGATTCCCGTTTGGACTATCAAACTCCGTGTAGAATTTAATGCTTGGAATAATCAATGCAGACTACTGTTCTAAAAACGTAATTCTCCCCCAATGCTACTATCAATGGGTGGTAATTACATCGAGGAGACTAAACAACTTTCAGTTCTAGGTATGCGAATCATAAACCATGTCTTGTGAAGTAATCACATACACATATAAAGTCGCCAAAAACGGTGTTAAGTATTTAGGTTTTCTTCGTCAATGCAAGAAGTTTGTTCTCCCTTCTGATCTGACTATGATTTATAAAGCTTTTACACGATTTTAGAAATAATGATTTTGAATGCGTACTGAATCTTTAGACCGAATACATAGGGTCATATTCATAGTTCCTTGATAAGTTCTTATTTTCTCTTTGCTAAATTAAACTTCAGTTTATGTTATTCATAGGCAATATAAACCCATTTTAAAAGATAATCTAAAGTCTTTAAATAAACACGACGGAACTTAAGCTATTTCTAAATCTATTAAACGTCAAAAATAAACAACCTGATTGAGAAAATTCAGCTACGAACATTTTATTTGAAAATTTAAAAACAAAAATTAAAATGTCAAAAGACTGAATCTTATAATAACTAACAAAAAATAAAAGCTGAACTTAACCCGATTTTACTCCCTTGAAATAGATGAAGACCATTTGTATGAAAAGTATCAATTTTATAGATCGAAATAAAATAATAAAATGTTTGTGTCTGGCGTCGATGAAAATGTGGTCAATCTGGTTGACGGTAGATTGATCTGGAGAATTCCAAGTTCCTTTGTGGATGTTGAGGTGTGGAAAACACGTACTACCATGACGTTTCGCTCCGCAGCGATGAGCCTGAATCCGTTGTCGGAAGTATTGTCGTGCAGGCTGTTCTTCCCGATTATTCCACCAAAAATGTCTTCCCTTCCTAGGCATTAAAATCGCCCAGGACTATTTTAATATCGTAGCTAGGACACTGCTCATATGTTTTCTCTAAGAGCTCGAAGAACACTTCTTTCTCTTCTGTGGGCGCTCATTGATTCACCTATAGCTCAAGACTTCTTGCCTAAGTCTGGCTCCAATGACGAAGTCGCATCCAAATAAACGCTGCTGGTTTTCGTGGTAGCAGTCACCATAGTAAATATCGCAGTTTTTCATCCTCTTTTTGCCCGGCCCATCCCATCGTATTTAATAGGTGGCGGTGATGTCTCTTTTATAGCAGTCTAGGGCCTCTGCTTATTCTTCGGCGGAACGTGGTCTGTAAAGGGACCTAACATTCCACGGCATATCCGAAGTTCGTTGTCTTTAATTCGATTGTGTTGGTTGTCAACAGTAAATCCGTCCCTATCCGAGTCTTGTTGGTGCTTCACAACTTTGAGGCTTTTACGTGGCCAGGAAGTCACCCCGACGCACGGCATAACCACATCCTGGAGGGGCAGATCCTAAGTATAGCTCCAAGGATGGGGAGCCGGATAAAGGCCTGGGCTCCGAATAAGTCGAAGAAGCCCTATAAAATATTCACTAAGTAGTTCAATCTTACTGGAACTGTAGACGCCACCGTTGATTCCATCTCGGAAATTCCTCCGCTGCCGTCTGGATAAGGAGAGGTGCCTTAGTGAAAACACCTTTCCTCCCTCTCTCGTTTGCTGCACCCAACAACTTTCCACTGGGGTTGGAACCCAATCTCTAGTTGAGGTACTAGGCACCCGATGTTCACCACGGGGAGGTGAACATCACAAATAAAAAATCGAGTAGAATCAAATTCATCGAAGACTGAATACTGCCTAGTGTCGTTTTAGGCTTAATTTACCACTCTTGACAATATTTACGACATTTCGAAATCCCAGTGGCTATTGACTTTCAACTGTCTCTCAGGGGAGCAACAGTTGTAGGCCAAATCCAAACAGTAAAATTTTTGTTTTGACGAGAGTTAATATTGGAGAATTTGTCCATTCCTCGCAAAAGGCAGTATCCGCGATAGAATTTTAGGGGACAGCAATAGGGTTTGAACCTAAGACCTTTAGAATGACATTAATAAATCATCGTACTTGAGCCTTTAGGAACTTCGGCAATATTGTCAAGTAATGAAATTCGTTCTTTAGCCGTACTCCACGAATGTGGAATGTTTAACCATTCACTGTTTCTCAAAGTTTTGTATACAGAAGTTCCGTTCGCTCGCTTTCTTTACTAATTCCCCCACTGTGTCTTTTAAATAAGAAGGATTCTAAAAAGCCAATTAAAACGGTACTAAGACCATAAAATGTCAATATTTGGCATTCTGGCCACGCCAACAACTAAGTGATAATGTAACAAAGTTTCGCTGTTTTTCCTTGACAACTTTTCGTTTAAAACATTTAACATTTCCATATTAGTCTGTTGACTATGATTACGAATTACTTGTAACTTAACACCCCGTAAGCATTTTTATCCATCTTATTATCAATTTAAAGACATCAACAAGTTTACAAGCAACAACCATCAGCGATCTTCTTGCTTTAAAAAAAAAAAACAATTTCTTGAAGACATCAGACATAGGTCCGATAGATAGGTAAGGTTAGATATATAAACGAAAACAAAAAAAAACTTTCCATCAAGCTTATTTTAATTTAATATGCAGATGTATACAGATGCAGGCAGAGCCCAATTTGATGCAACGATATTGTCGATTAAAAATCCATTCAACCATCACTTGGTTGGCATTTCAATTTTAATGGTTCCTATCAGCGGGAACATAACACGAAACAAGCATCTTTATGGAGCTCATAAAATCTCTTAAAAATCCATTGTCTAGCTGTCCACACAGCCTAAGGCCGGGACCGTGTCGTTGTCGGTGGGGCAGTGCGCGGTCCAACAAAACGGACAAAACGAACGAATACCTCAAAGATCATGAACCAACATCAGATATTTCCCGATCGATTTTTAGTGCATGATCAGCAAATATCTTCCTCTCAAGAAAACAGCCATCAGCCATCGGACGTAGACGTGGACGCTGAACTGCATGGAGACTTCAACGAAACCAAGATGATCATTAAGTACGGTGCGGCCGGCGTTGTGCACCAAAACAGACAGCACGCCGTAAAACACAGTCGCATATAGCAAGTACGTACGAAAATTGGATATATGGAAGTCCTCTATATAGAGTTCTGTGTGCGCTGTAGCTAAAGCTGATGTCGAACATCATCGATGGAGCAGTCACTTGGGCAAGGTCACCGTGAACATTATGCAACGTCCAAAAGGTTAATTGCCTTGCTATGCAGAGAGTTGTGCAATACAATTCCTCCTCTCTGGGGGCTCCGATGATGGTGTTCATATAATGTTAGCTGAATGATGAAGGCTGAGCTAAGCACACTGGAGCGTCATTAATGGCAATTAGGAGGTGATGTATTCGAGCTATTAAATCGGTTAGTGGGATAGAAATGGTTGAAAGGTATTTCTCTTGGGTGCAAAGGTGGCTAAATAGAATGACTAGGAGTTTTCTATGCATATGTTTTTTTTCCTTCTTCTCTTTTTTCTAAGCTTATGGTTAAAACCTTGTCGGTCATTAGTCTTAAACTGCAAAGGGGGGTAAATCAAGTTTTATTATTGTTTTTTTCTTGAAAATTGACTTGGCATACATTTTTATTGCATGTCAAAGAGGTGGTGACTGTAATGTGTCTCGCTATCAAATGGTTTAAGTGAAAAAATCGAAATAATTTTAAATGCTTGAGAGACCTTACAAACCAAGTGTACTTTAACTATAAATCCATTAGTCTTTCGAAAACAAGATTGAATTTGCAAATAAAAATATAATGGGTAAATACATATTACGAAATCGAGCCTTCAGAAATCCTGAACAAAACTTGAGAAATACTCGTATAAGGTGGAGTTATTTCAAATTGTCTAATTTAAATCAGCTTTAAGATAAGTACCAAATCTAGAAGTCACAATTGATAAAAAGAATAAACTTTGACAGTTGATAGCAGCCATCTTGTATAGGTTTAGCTGTCAAATTAGATGTCATTTATTTGGTTTGGATTTGCCAAATTTTCCTGATGAATTTTGTTTCCGTTTGATTAGGAAGATGGGGGAGGAAAAGATATTACCATAAAATATACCGGCTAGGCTTTAAAGGGTCAAATATCCAACAACGGCTGGGTCATGTAGGGTGAATGGACACTGAACGCAACGGACCGAACTTTTTTTCGAATCCAATCCCAATGGACATTGGACAAGAGTATAAGAAGACAGCGACTCAGTGGGTGCACGAAGATGGGAGAGAACTACAAGAAATTTCACGTCCATGGTAGGAGACAGTAAGTTAGGGACTTTGCAGACTTCTGTCGTCACCCGTTCACAATTTAATTAATTCTGAAGCAGAAGGTAAAGGAGCATAAACAAAAATATTATTTACTGAATGTGTTCTAGAGGATCTAGGAACTTGCCCTAAAATGTTTGGGCCAGTTCCATGAACTTTGGTTGTGAAACAACGATTCTGAAAACCAGCTTTACTTGAATGGTAATGGACGAAGCTTAATTCTACATAGGGACATTCTCACCCTTTTACTTGATATTGGATCACGACTTATAAAAGGGGGTCTCCAGAAATGACCTTCAAGTTTTGATAGTTGATAGTGGCCATATTGTTAAAGCTATGTAGATCAAGTTAGCTGTCAAATTTTATTATGTCAGCTTTTGCGCACGTTTGAGCTAACGGAATTTAACTAAATCTGAAACAGAATGTAAGCGACGATAGAAGAAGACATTTTTAGCTGAATAAGCTCTCGGTTGTTTAGAAGTTGATTCCTTTAACGAGAACTATCAACGTTAACAAAGGCCTTTCTGAATAAATGAACGAGTTTTTTAAAATTATGACGGTAAAAACCCATATGAGTTCTAAGAGTGCCCTCTGCTGTCTTGTCGAGGTTTTGCTCTAGAGATACTATGACTTACTAAAATCAATGGAGCTTAAAATTTTAGAGCTTTATTAATAACTTGCAGTTCCTTAGTAACAGTGTTTGGTTTATAAAAAATTAGACTACAAAATTTACGGTAGGATAAAAACTCGGGAGCTTATGATTCCACGTCAGAGGTTGTCCTATATTGGCTCAAGGATTCATTTTGTAGTTTACCGGCTTTGGGTAGCGGATTATAAACGGATCTTGTCGGTAACTTCCATTGTTTGTCTCTGGTTTTTTCTGAGCCTTCAACGACGGTTTCACTGGTATTTGACGTCTTTCACTGGTTACTAACAGTTTCAGCAGCTTTTTTGGCTATTGCGGCTTTCGCATTCTAACAAAATATTTTGCTGGCTAGTACGATTTTCACCACTATCTATCAACGGCTTCCGGCGTTTTTCAAAAGCTTGTGCTGGAGAATTTACAAGATTATAGAGAAATGTATATTACATTGTTTTAAGCGCCTATTACATAAGATGCCCAACGTTATACAGTGGCTTAAGTTTAAAAAAATTATATAAGTGTAAATTACATGTCAAACAAAAATTTGTTTAAAAGTCAGCTGAATCATCATTCTCAGGGTGTTCATTCCTGGTTGTCAATGTTCCTTTTGGTGTTGGTTTTGGGGAGGTGGTGTTTAGCCTCGGTAGAAGGCTGTCCCAAAGGCAGTATAAAACGGGACTTCTTCCTGGTTATCCATGATTAAGCTGTCATCAAGAGTTTCCATATCACTGAGGTATCTTGGCTCTGGATGTCGTTGTTCAGTGGTCATCGATTCGATTCGGGTGGTCGATGACATGACTAGGTACTTGTCATTTTTCAAGCGGGATTATTTTGGCTTCACAGTAAAGATAATTATTCCTGTAGTGTTTCCGTCGCTGCTGGTCAATGTACACGCCGCCGGTGCAAATTTTGAGAATTTTTCTTTCGTATATTAAAAGTTTCTTCATGGATGTCTTCGAGATTGAAAACCAGACTGGAAAGGAGTAACTGATTTAATATTGTATGGCTTTCTATGACCCTTGCTTATCCTATTAAATGGCAAAAGAAGGTGTGAATACAGTCACAGCGAAGTTAAATTCTCTATAGCAATTTATGCTCTGAGTCACTTCACCACTTGTGCTCATAGTTACTTTACTATCGCTTATATATTCGATCAGATGAATCAGAATATAGACGTATATTTTGGTTTGGTAAAGTTATTGGTCAATATTTCTTCAAAAACATCTTTAACCGTGCCATCTTAAAGTCGTCAAATATTGTCGATTATCAATTCATTTTGGTCTGTTTTATGTGCCAGAGTCATAGAAAGTTGCACTTTTGGATGCTTCACCAGAGAAAGTTTTATATTTCTACAAATTTAAAGCTGCTAAGTACTCAACGGAAGATCCTGTTCTCACATTCTTAAGAGGTTGAAATTCTTTTGTTTTGACCTTTTATCTTATAAACTTATAAAAGAAAATACAGTCAATTAAAATATTTTAGCCAAACAAAAATATTTTTAGTTAAGTCCACATCAGGCATAACCCACGCTGCTATCTTTTCAAATACTCGACTATCCATATTAGCAAAGGTTGGAATTTCCTTTTTCTTTAAGTTTCCCATGACGAAGAATTTTGTCCACCATTCATGTTGTTCCAGCAGCTGCGAGCCGTGAGCCATGATGCTGTTAACATCTGAGAAAAAAACAAAAACTAAACTTCCTTTTGCAGTACCTTGCCAACAAATTATGTCCCGCCATCATCGCCATTCAAAGAAACTTCATCTTCTCTTGATCATCATTTTCATAAACCCTGATCCCATGATGATTATGTACATAAAACTATAAAACCTAACAATAACAAATTGATTGACTCACCATCGATCTATCTATCCAAGCAAAATATATTATATAAAACCAGCTCACCAAAATAAGTATAAACAACTCCTTGCCTATCGACCGATCCTTGTCCTAGCCATCTTCCGTAGCGTCATTGCGTCCGTCGCGTCGTCTTCTTAACGTCCGTTTTCTCTATCTAAATCATGGCTGCGATTGCAGCGGTATCTCTTACATCCGCCATATTTGGTTGATGACCATACAAAACGATTTCGTGATTAATGGTCAACGTCCCAACTGCCACCTAGTTAGGTCCTTGTAATAGGCAGCCAATTGACCAACAAACAAACTATACGCTGCACTGCCGACTAAATATATTATAGACGACCTCATTTCCCTAGCCTCTTCCTTTTTGTTTCATTATATACGCGAGTACTCGTATCTCGTGTATATGACCACCACCAAGCCCAAGGAAATTCTCACCACGTCAAGATTCAAAGAGATTTACAGCCTCGCTTTCTTGGGGCGATAAAAACGCTTGATCTTTAGGAGACAGCCATATTTCAAAAAACTGTCAACAACGACCAAACGACGACGACGAAGCAGTTCGCCTTGATGCGACACGGCGACGCGACGGCGGTGACGACAACGGCGAACGCGACGATTTAGTAGACATAGACAATGTTGGAAGTTGAAAAGTACAGGGAGAACATTATAAGTACCTTTTAGTTCTGATCTGGGACTGTCCCACATGAGGATCAAGAAGCAATAAATCGGAACAAAGTTGTTCACATTGACAACGATGACGATGGAACATATCTACTGTCCCCCTGACGCCCATAACAGTGCTATAACGAAATTTTTATGAGCGGTAATTACGATGACTTATGGGCCATTAAAGCATTCCCGAGTTCGATTCGAAAACCCCTCTGATGATAGTCTTTGCGTATGCTTCAAAGTCTAACCAAAACCAACAACGCCCATCGCTTCGCCCGTATAGCGCTTCACACGCTTTGTGGTGTGCCGTACTGTAATAAATCCTTCCTCTTCTTCTAACGAATATATTGTGTTGTATAGCCTCAGGAATTCGTCGTCTGTGCCCAAACAAGCAGTTCAACTCTTTAAATTGGATGTTGATGATTCCTTGCACCCCCAAAGTAAAGTAAAGAGCATTCCTTATGCTCTCATAATTTCTTGCAACCCGACGATTATTTTCGTAATGTTCCTGTCCCCGATTCCATGTGCTGATGGTGCCTTGCAACTGGGTATCAATGATGAAAGTGCGAATCTGCTTTATAGCCAGAAGCTGCTACTGCAAATGCAACTGCACCTAGCTAAAAAGAACAAACTCTGCTCCTGTATATATGCGGTCTGCGGGGCCTGCCAAGATTAATGGACAGATGAAGCGCGCTGAAATATTGGCTAATGCCATGTCATTAAACCCTGTGCGTCTAGCGCGTTGTCCATTGCACACCATACTATCACGATGCGGGAGCTATGCTTTACCGCCATGACACACCGCTGCATCGGTCGTCGTCATCGTCGTCGTCCGTCCTGCTGGAGTCTATATCGAAACACGTGCATTTCATCCAATATTATAGGAAGCTATTTCCAATTGACGATGTTGTCGTCGCCATCGCCATCGTCCTCATCGTCGTCGTTGCACAGTACATGGTCCACTAAAGTCTATACCAAATAGGCTTTAGCTACCTGAAATTAGCCATTGTAATAACACAGTGAGCTGGAGGAAGCCTTTGTATAAGCTGTAGGTTGATTGGCTGCATAGAATGTGAACGCGTACGCTGATGATCGAATCATAGAAATTGCTTATTGCAGGAAGACTCGCCAACGATTTACTTTTACAGAAGCTGAACAATTTTAATATGTATTACCAATCATCGGAGCTAACACATGTTGCCAGTGGCAGCATTCAGCACAGAAGGTAGCTGATCGCCTGATCTCTAATGGGCCGAACAATGCTCTGCCAATTAAGTGATTTCAATTTGTTTTCTTTGAAAGTTTCTGAATGATTCTATTTTTGATAAAGACAAAATTGTATAGGGTGTTTTTTAAAGACGTAAAGAATTTTAAGTTGGCAACACTATTTTAGCAGGATGTAAACTGTCAAATGATTTGTTTTTAATTTGGTTTAACATTTCTGCATAGATAGACTGACGAATGAACAAGCTTTCAAATATAGAGTTTTTCAAAAGGAACGGGTTGACTTTGACAGCGCGTGGCGGCCATATTGTTTCTTTTACTATCTGTCAAAATATCATACAAATAGGTTACTATTTGGTGTGGATTTCGGGCTGGGGGTCGTCATCGGTCCGTACTTCTCCGAAAATGAGGCTTGCCATCTACCGATTTCTCATGGCCTGAACTAGATGATATGAACCTCGAAGATATTCGATTTTAATTGGAAGTGCCAGTGCCTCAACGCCCAGGACTTAGGGATATGTGAAGTCGTTAGTCTATTCCAAAAAAAATTTATTAGTCGCATTTTTGCCGATAGTCGGCCACAAATGTTGGAAAAGTCTTTCTTGGACCTCCAGATTATACTACGCCTGAGCCAGCTGTCGTATGCAAGAAATCATATTCAAAATATAATGTCAGATGATTATCTTTTAAATAAAGTAAATTTATTATCAATTTAAAAATTCATCTTTCTATTATTCCATTTCTCAAAGTTCGTTCAATATGTTTCGAGTGGCACCATTCAGCAAACCACCAGTTCCATAAAAGGTTGAATGCTCTTATAATTATGTGATATCAATTTGTGTGCTATGAGAGTTTGAATGATTCCATTTTAGATACAACAAAAATTTTACTAGAATAATAATGTAATTCTATAAAATACTTCTAATCAAAATTCTTCGCAACACAAAATTTCTCAACCGTGATTATTCGGACAAAATTGACGATTAAAATTATTTAAGCTTATAAGTGAGCTATTAAACAATCTATCTAAGGAATCAAAAATATTTTTAAGGACTTAATAAACTGCGCGAGCTCTCATTATAGGTAAAAATTACTCTCCGTAGCAAAACTTGGCCTAATCAACACATTTTAAAAGGCTTCAATAATAACCATTATTTTATTTTGCGTTAAAGTAAATTGTCTCGAGAACCAAATATGAGACTTATTTTTCAAATTGATCCATAAAGTCATATCATAATAATTACGTTACTTCCATTACTGCAAGCAGTAACTGTAAACACACTTAATTTAATAAAAATATCTAAGTCAATCTATCACTGCAAGATACTTTATTTTATTTCTTTTATTAAGTGATTTCTCTTACTTAAAAAAAAAAACGATAGGTTTTTACCTTAAACGTTTTCCAAATGTGTTTGCGTGGGTCTGTTTTGTCATCAGCGTTACCAAGCTCAAGCTCCTACTGTGCATTTTCAGTTGAGGTAGCAATAGTAGCGGTATCACGCACGATCTTATCCAAAAGACAATCCAAATAACACAAAAACAGTCCGACGTAAATGGAAATAATTAAATCTCAATGTCGGTCGTTTTTCTATAGTCATGGCGTCATCGTCATCCTAAATTGCAGCTTCCCAATGAAGTTGTTAAAATCTCTGGCATTGCCCGACCATCTGTGGCCATCTTAACTATACTAAAGACTGTCTGTGTACCTCTTTATAAAAAAGCGCCAAAAGTAGATCTAACTCTAACGCTAGGCAGACATGTTTTTTTTATTGTTTCTATTTTTTAAAGTTGCTCTGATTTTACCAACGATCACATTTAATTGCCACCGTTAACGCGCAATCGTTTCTGCGCACGAACTGTAACACCGACGTAAAAGTAAAAGCAAAGCCTTTTGGTTTTGTGTTTAAACTACATCCAAATAGCAGAAAGGTAAAGATGTTGCTTTAGAACACCACTGGAGGCGCTGATTGATGGCTTGCCTTTTTCTTCATCTGTTATAAATCTGAATCTCTTCTCGTTAGGGATTTAAGTTACAAATAGAATTCACGTCTCTATATATATCTAACTAATAGTTTCCTCCTCAAGGAGGACGTTAACACCGCATCTTACTGCACCATAGCACAATCGTCGCTCGTCGTTTTGTGTTGGACGGACGACGACCGACGCGCGACGACGATTCAAAGACGTTGTCGTCATTATTTGCGCTGGTATTTGAAAGGAAACACCAAAAAAACCAGCAGCTGCTCATTGCTGGCTGTCAACATTGTCGCGTTAAGGTCGTGTTTGTGGCTTATTTATGCTTTTATCCAGACGGACTTACCTACTTCTTTTGACTAGCTGTAGCAGAGCAGCGCGCCGCGCTGCCCACGATATTTGATTCCTTTTTCCCTAGAACTCCATTACTATTTACATTAATTGCCTTATGGTCACAATAGAGTATGTTACAATAGACACATGATTGCCAGGTGGTGGCATAATAATAGCTTTCGGTTTTTTTCATCGAATATAATTTATTTATAGCTGAATGCTTCCACCGGTTCTTCTCTTTTACACACAAAAAGAGGCTCTAAGGTTTTTTCATTCAAAATTAGCTTCTTCCCATCTTGTTATTTTCTTGTCCTTTTTTATTAATTTTAAGAATAATGTCAACCAGTGACAGCGTTCAACAATTGTTTGTTGAATTCAGTTCTCAGTTAGGACTGCATGCGTTCATTTCTTGTATCGGTTTGTCATCTGTGATTTTGAAGTTTAAATAAAGAAGTTGAGCTGTCGGAACTTCCAAACTTAAAATCACAGAAACCATGAGTAAGAAAACTAACAGTCTAATAGCTACAAGATTTTCACATAAAATTCGTTTGAACACAAATGATCGCATTCAGTCTTGAGTGAGAAACGTATTCAGCAAGCAATGTACATTGTAGGACGCTGTTAATGTGGTGGTTTGTAAGTGAACGGTTTTAAGATGTGTTCTTTGATAAGTTTTTCTTAGACTGTTTGTGTTCAGGAAAATTTTTCAGAGGCATTGACGACTTTTGAGTTAAATTTTATTTAGAAATACCAACAACCTGGCAATTCTTTTCGATCTGTTCGAGCATGCGCGAGCATTTGTATAGATTTCCTTTAGAGTTTTTCATTCAATTAGGGTGACAAGAAATATGTTACAGTGGTTCTAACAAATACGTTGCTACTGTTGAAAAATAAACACACTAAACCAAACCAACCTGGCTATAGGCGGGCGGTTTAACTAAATCCAATCAGTGCACCAGTGAAGTCTCTGCATCTATGCAGTGGAGTCCCAGTACTGCCTGCAATTGCAGTGAACAGAGCGGTCTATGAAGTGAGTCGAAATACAATGCACGACAACGACGAAACATAAGACAATACACGTGATGTGGAATTTATTGCTTTGTTATCTACGGATAGCAATTTGGAGAAGGTAAATTCGTTATTATAGGACTTCTTTGGAAAAACGGAAAAAGGTTTAAATTGAGTGATCAAGTTGTTAGGGCCATAAATGGAAGTGCTTATATAGTTAAGTCTGAGTATTTGGTTTTTAAGTAAAGAAAACGTACTTAAGTAGTTATCTACGTAAATAGGTTTAAGAAATCGGGAATCTCTTATAGACTCCGGGCGGCATTTGCATCAATCATAGAAGAACTTTATAGTTTTAAAGATTTTCATTAACTTTCCATTAAAACAATAAAAGTTGCAAGGAGATGGATCACAGATAATAATCATAAGTCTGTTCTACGATTAAAAGTTTTTTACTTCAATTTTACTGAAATATCAATTTTATATGCATTTTGACCATAAAATTGTCAGAAATCGGCTATTCTGAGAACCAACAGAGCTTATGGCAATAAATTCTTCTCAATTTACTTGTCGTTAGGCTTTAATAGTTAACAAAAACGAACTTCGTATCAGATTTTTGAGAAATTTCTTTCGAAAACGGAGTATATGAATGCAATCTTTTCTGAGAGCAATCTTAAATTACTTTAATTGAAAGATTGAAAGCACTGTCTTTATAGTGTTTTCACGCCAAACCGAAAACACGGTTTTCGCGAAATTATGGGTTTTGACCGAAAGCCTACATCGAATACTCAAGTTTTCACATACATTTTTGGTAATCCACAAGTTTTCATAAACCACAAGTTTTATATAAAACCTCTCGAAAAGTAGTTGTAATTCTAAGCTGAATTAAACAAACAAACCTTTCGAAAAATTCAGCTCTCAAATTAATGTAAACAAAACAGCTGATGGTTGCTGTCAAAACAAATAATATTTCATTATGAAATATATTTGGTGGTGGTTAGTAATATTATTTCTACATTTTCCTTACAAAATAAGAACTATTGCATTTTGTTTTTTATTTACAGAATATGGAAAATTTGCCAACGTCGAGAATAAAAGCCCCGGTGACTATTTCCGGCACTGGCGGTTCTTTTATGATCTTCTAGAGTTTCAAACTTTCTTTGTTAAGCGAGGAACCGGAATTCACTATGGTTACTGGCGTGACAACCCCAAGGACGGGGAAGACTAGCTCATAGTTCGTAATAACGTTTAACGGGATGCGTCTTCAAGCTCGTCGCTACAAATATGTTCGACACTTTCGCTTACTACCTGGAGAAAGACTTTCCTTTACTTCCGTTCAATCACATGGTTCGGGAGAATTGAGAAAGGCGATAAGGTTATTGTGGAGGAGAACAAGTATGAAAGAAAATCTCTGTTGGAGGCTAACCTGAAGCGAGCTATTAAAATTTGCAATTCTAAGGAGGTTTTTGTATGAAATTTTATACTCACAGTTTAAGGCAGCTGCTTGCCGGGCAAAAGTTCTTCAAAAATTAAATTGAACAAAAAGCGATTAAGCACCACTAAAGGAGTCTGATGATCGGGTTGGCCCCCGTGAAATAGCTATAACTCCAGCCTATGAACTTGGTGGTAGCACACACAAGTTGTTGTTGTTTCATTCTTATATTCAATTATTAAAATTTGCGCTTAACAATCCACAATGTGGGGATCGTTGTTCCAGTGAATAAAACCACAACAATAGGCTTTCGCCCCTTGATGGGAAGCGATGCCAACATCAAGAAAAGATCCTCAGTGCTTTGGACAAGCCAGGCGAGTCCTCAAAGGAAAAAGCCAAAGAGATACTCATGGAGAAATTGCAGCCCATCATTACAGCTTCAGTGATCGCTCTGGATGAGTGTGATTTTGGTACGAATCTGGAACTAGGAATTGACCTTTTCTGCTTCGGCCATAAGGATCTACACGAAATCCATCAGAATATTCTTAACCCCGCCTATAAGTTGCTCGGACGGCCACAATATATGGTGAATCTGAAGACACATTTTTCCAACAGAAGCAATAGTCATAGACTCAGTATTTTGAATTGAATTTGTTGGGAAAGAAGAAGAAAATGTTTTAAATAAAATGAATTTTTATTGTAAAAGTTTTGTATTTTGTTGATTCTATAATATACGAGTATTTTCTAGACAATCCTTAGTGAATTGTTCGGATCGGTTGAAGTGAACAAAGAGGATAGTTGCAGCCAAGCGAGCTTGTACTTCTTGTTGGTTCATGTCGTGAGCCCATTCCACCCGTCCCCAGAACTTCAGTTGAAACCCTTCTTCGAGACGAGCTAGTGTTACAGCCTTGTCTGCGCTGATATGCTGTTCTATCACAGCACAGGAAAGGATTATCGACTTAAGAGTGTCGACGGCTTAAAGAAAAATCCTTAGGAGAATGTTTGAACTTCAAACAAAAAAATGCATCATAAAAAACATCTTCACTATGTGAAAGGAAGTCTTTTATATTTTCATTTTATCCGCATCCGAGACGTTGGGTGGTGATATACTGAGAGTTTTTTGTACGTTCGTATCAAAACGTTTGTTTAACCACTCAATGACGGGATCCCATTCGTTCTTTTGGAGCTTGTAAGAACCTTTGTCTTCCTGAAAATCAACTTGGCTAAAGTTTGTATCTTGTATTTCCAGATCATTTAATTT